>NC_046319.1:76496894-76799536 GCF_009819535.1 Lacerta agilis | reverse complement strand
TCTCTCGGCACAAGAGGAGCTTTGTTCAAAGCCGAAGCTGCAGGTGTTGGCCCTGGCACTCGCTTTCTCGTTCCCGGCTCTCTCTCCGCACTCGCAACCCTGTGCAAACAGAGAACTTCGCTCGGCAACGGCCACCACCGCTGTAACTGAGCAGCTCCCTGGGGTCTAGAAGGAAGAGGAGTGAGGAGCTAGGCCAAGAGGGGAGAAGCGATGGGAGGCAGGCCTCTGGCGAGCGGAATGCGTGCAGAGTGGCGCCCGTGTTCCACTTCTCTGCATGCATTTACAAACAAGAAGCCAGTGTAGTGATTGATCCCCAGTCCATTCAGCCTGTTGCTCCCACAGGGGAGAGCGATGCCCGTCAACCTAAATGGCTTTAAAAGATTAGACATATTCATGGAGGCGTATCGATGGCTGGAAGGCTTCCAAATACCCGTCGCTGGAATCTGCAGGAAAGGAGAGGGCCCTGCTTGCGGGTTTGCCCACAGGTGGGCCACTATGGGAACAAACTGGCTGGGCTGGCTGAGCCATTCATTAGATCCAGCAGGTTCTCAATCCCGAGTTCCTATCCAGGGACAGAATTGGTCCCGAATAACTTGCATGGCCCCCATGCTCAGTTAGGACAAAGGGGAAAAAATTCCCCCATGGATTGTGCCCTGCAGGTTAGACCAGGCACCGCTGCTTCCACAACTGCACCGCTTCAATGGCACCCATTTAGCGCCAGGCCTGCTGCTACTCCCCTTGCCCTCATTCCATTTAAAAAGCACGCTGGGGCTCGTGCAGAGTCCTGCCCTGAGCTCCTGGAGCAACCCAACAGCAACCTGTCCCCCAACATGTTTATAATGAAGCAGCAGGGTCTCCCTTCAAGGCAGATGGAAGGGACAGGGCTCAGTACCTTTCTCTTCAAAAGTTAAGCGTGTTGCCCCCCAGAGAGGAAGTTTGGTTTTGAAATTTTCCTTTTCCCACCACCATTAATGCCGGGAGGCAGTCGATGATTGTGAAAGAGGTTGCAAGCACACATACACACACTTCCCAGAGTTGCCCTTGAAAGACCACCACCCCCCATAGCAAATTTGGGTGAGGGGCAGCTGCCAATGTGGGACCGTTACCTCTGGCAACACCGTAAACTTGCCCACTCCTGCCCAGTCGCTTTGTTCCTTAATACAGTGGTACTTTGGGTTACAGACGCTTCAGGTTACAGACTCTGCTAACCCAGAAATAGTACCTTGGGTTAAGAACTTTACTTCAGGATGAGAACAGAAATCGTGTGCCAGCGGCACGCCAGCAGCAGCCCCATTAGCTAAAGTGGTACTTCAGGTTAAGAACAGTTTCAGGTTAAGAATGGACCTCCAGAACGAATTAAGTTCTTAACCCGAGGTACCACGGTAGTGGCATGGTCCCATTTTTTTTGCCATACATCCAACAAGAGCAGGGCCTTTAGTGTGTTGGCACCCGATCACTGGAATGCATTCCCAGTGAACACAAGGCTGGAGCTGGCATCGCCGGCGCTTAAGCTTCAAGACTCGCCCGTTCACCCAGGCTTTCCCTGAGGAGTGATCTAGCGATCGTTGCTATATTAAGCGGATCTACTGATTCATGCTGTATTTTATGCTCGTTTCATGAATGCCGTTTCCTCAACTGATTTTATGCTCTTCACAGCCAGGTATGCCGTTTTCTCCTGAATGCTGGTGGCGTGCAGATTCGCAAAATAAATAAAACTTCACAGTTGTTGTTTTTTTAAACCACAAGGTAACTAGTTCTAGTTCAACTTTGTCAAGAAACCCACATTTATGCCAAAGGATCTTTTTTTATTCTTATTATTATTCTTATTATTACCACCGAGACAGGTTTGTTTTTTGTCCCACATACAGTTCAGTCTTGTGATTAAACAGGACAAAAAAAATTACAAATAAAAAGAGAAGATGGGAGTTCAAATAAATATACAATAAAAAGCTAACCGGCATTTGAAAAGGCAGGAGTGCTCTCAAGTCTGGATAAATACAGCACACAGATATGTTTGGGGACAAAGGGGACGGGTTCAGTGGGGCAGGGAGAGAAGTAGGCCAAAGTTTCAGAAGTGCCTTGTGATCGGTGGTGCAGGGCGGGTGGGCGTGTCCCACCCAATAAGCTCATGAGATTCGGAGAGAGCACCAGTCTTTTGGAAAACAGTGTCCTTCCCCGCCCTCTCCCTCTTTGCTTTAGGCTCAAACTCCGCACTGTTTTTTTTAAAAAAGACCATGGCTCATAGAAACTATCACACAGTGATAACGTGATCGTGGTTACTTCAGCATCAGCCCTTTGGGTATCTCTTGGGTTTCGTTTTTTTTTTCTTCCCCCAAATACTATACAGAATGTACAAAAAAAGGGAAGGGGGAACTGGGGTGGGGAAGGATGCAAGGTGCTAGACAGGGAAATCTAACGCAGCATCAGCTGCAAAAAATAAAACACAATTACCCCAAAGGGAGCTCGGGAGCTCCCGCAGCTTTCCAGGACAGCCGCTCCCCGTTTGCTGCTGAGCTCGTGCAGGCAGGTGCTGGCGCAATGTGGACCCTCTCACCCTGCTCACATGCGGGTGCCGAAGACGCAGACAGAGCCTCCCAAAAGGCCTCGCTGGCCCAGAAGGCGGAGGCAACCCTTGTGGAAGAGGCGAGAGACCAACCCTGCTCTCTCCGGCTGGCAGATTCAGCCTGGAGGGCGAGTCCCGAGTCGTCACCTTGCAAGATGCCAGGGAGAGCCGACCGTTGTCGAGTGGCTCCAGCTTGACCCCATCTCCTTGCCTAAGCCCCCTCGGTAGTGTTAAAAGGCTGCAACGGGCACCCGGCTAAGGTAGGATTAGGTGCAGCTGCTGCTAAGCCAGAGTCTGCAAGGAACAGTGTTGCGGAGCCCCAAACCCCACAATCCTATTTGTGCTAGAGCTGCCCAGCTGGCTGCTGAGGGTGGGCACAGCAGACCCTTCCCCCAAAGAGCCCTCCTAGGAGAGGGAGGGGGGCAATGTAAAAGAAACAAAACCAGTGCCCCAAGGAAGCCACTGGTCACCAAGCTCCCATGCAACAGATTCCCAAATTCAGCAAGGATCTCTTTTTTTTAGTGTTTTTTCTTTTCTTTCTTTTTTTTAGTAAGGATTGCCAACTGCATGGGTCAAGTTACAACACAAGTAAGAAGGAAAAGAGTGAAATACTGTAAAAGCAAAGAAGCAGCCCCTCGGACGCACGGTGGTTAACTTGAGACGCCCCAGATGCTGTGGGGCTCCAGCTCCCATCAGCCCCAGCCAGCAGGGCCAAGAGGGAGGAGTTGTAGCCTAGCAACACCTTGCAGGCCACAGGTAGCCCAACTGGAGCAGTAGGGGGGAAAGGAGGGTCCGGTCTCCAGACCACTGGATCTAAAGGTTTGGTCCCCTTCCTAGATTTGGCCCCGTCACCTGACAAGCAAGCCCCTCTCTTGCCTTGCCTTTGAAACCCGCTTCCGAGGATTCTACTTGGGTGCAGGACGAGGCAGAACCTTCCCATCACCGTTCTGCCACGCTGGCCCAAGCGTTACCTGCCCTGCCAAAGTGCTGGGAGAAAAGCCGTGCCTGGTCTTGGCCTTTTCTGGATGCAGGAAGAGAGTTCGCTCCCTTATCCCCAAGGGAAACAACAGCTGCGATTCAGCCTTGCCTGGGAAATGGGGGAAGCAAGTGAGGCCAAGTGTAGTGGGGCTTATTGCTGAGATGGAAGTTCCACCCTGCCCAGGGCTAGCATCTATGAACAGGCTTCTAAGGGTTGATGGCTTTTTTTTAAAAAAAGGGGTGAACTGCCAGTTATCCAACAGACTGCTTCACTGAGTGGTTAATAGAACCTGTCCACCTTCTTGCTCAGAGTGTGAGCAATTGTGAGATCTGAATGTTAGATCCTCCACAGGCTCGGGCTCAGAAATCCTGCCCAGCTTAAACAAGGTGATTCGGGTTGTCACAGACCTTGGCCACTCCCCACTTCCTAATTTTTTTTTTAACCCCCACTTCCTAATTTAACCAGAAACTAACCCCCACCCCACAGCTCATCCTTCTGCTCCCCTTTCTCTGGCTCCTGCATCCCCCCCAGACCTTCCTCCCACATTCGCAGACACGTTTCTCTTCCCTGAACGAGTGTCAGCAACTACGGGCCCACTGGCCCATGTCCGGCCTGCGGGCGACAACTGGCTGGCTTCCCAAATCAACACGACTCCCGCCCATCCATCCCTGCTTGCTTACCTGCGGTCTTTTCCTTCTGTCTCCTTTTGCCTCTCCCCCCTCCTCCCTCCCTCCTCTTACCTGTGGCCTCGCGTCTACAGTATCTGAAAGCAACAGGAGGCAGAGAAGGAAGGACCTCACGTGCCCTTCCTCCTGGCCTGTTACTCCTCTGCTGGGTCCGCCTACGTGGGGGGGGGAGGGTTAACGGTGGGAAGTCCTTGGCGCCTGTGCGTTTGGAGTCAGGAAAAGGGCAGGGGAAATGTGACATTGAAGGAAGCACGAGGGGTGGGGGGAGAACCTGCTGAACCACACAGCTGGCACGTGATTTGCCCCCCTCCCTCCAAGAAGTCTTTAACAGTTAGCGAAGCAGTGTGAAAGCATTTTGTGGCTGCAACTGGCTGGTGCGAGAGTAGTGGGTGGGTGTCCTTCTGCTTGCGTCTCGCTCCTCTTTTGGCTTGGGATGCGGGATCTTGGCCAGGAGAGAAAGTTGCTTGGTCCAGGGCTGCTCTGGTCAGGAACGCTGCTATGTCAGGCCCTGCAGGGTATCCTTTCCACACACCAGGAGGTTGCTTCTCCCAAACGTCGAAAAGAAGTCACAGGTCCAAGGGGGCAGGAGGGGAGGTTTCGGAAACCCTTGCCCAGGATGGCAAGGAGGCAGAGCTTGCCAGAAAAGCCCTTCCCAGAAACAGCAGAGCATCCCAGCCCAGGCCCGTGCTCTCTTTCCTCTCCCAACCAACTGGGAAAAACGTTTCCGCTCCCTGAGCTGGGAAATAAAAACCAGGCGACCTTGAAAGGAGCGGAAAACTGTTTCAGTGCTGGTGAAGGTTGAGTCCCAAGGTCAGGGAAGCAGCTGCCTCTTTCCCCAGTTGCAATGCCCCGGCCACCGCTGTCCAGCAGGGGTCAGTCCTGAGCTTGGGTGGGGAGGGCAGGAGGGGCCCGTGGCGAAGAGAAGAGTTGTTAGCACCACTGGCTGGGCCAGAGAAAGAAAGAAAGAACAAGGAAAACGAGAAAAGAGGGGGCTCCTGGGGACACACCTATGGGGGGGGAGAAAGAGAGAGACACTATGAAATGGCAAGGAGGTGCAAGGTCGGGCCCCACAAGGCTGCTTCCTCCTGCCCCGCCCCCTCCTGGGCATGGCTTACCTGTAGGCCCCGCCCTCTTTTCATACAAAGACCTTGGCAAGGGCATCGGCCCCAGCGCTGGCAATCAGGGCCTTGCTGGGGTGGAAGGCCACATCGTGGATGGCCTCTTCGTGCTTCTTGCGGTGAGCTGTGATCTCCTGCGTGCAGGTCTTGTTGTCGAGGTTCCACAGCCGGAGGGAGCAGTCGTGGCCTAGGAGAGGCGGAAGGGACATGGGGGTTAAGCAAGGAAGCCCATGTGCCCAGGCACGCACGAGGTTTAGTTAAGGGCTACCTGCAGACCTCTAAGCTGTCGAAAGAAGGGGCGGTGCGAAGCCACTTTGACGAGGAAGTAGGGTGTCAGACTAAAGGCCCGTCCATCCCACAAGCGCTCAAACTGGGCCAGTTGCCAAAGTCCCAGTGCCACAGGTGCTTTCTCATTTATTGTCATGAACAGCTGGGTCACGGAGGAGTGGAGGGAGGCGGCGGCTGGGCAAACCCCAAGGGAAGAAGGCTCATAAGCCTGGGGAATGAGGGTGGGATGGTGATGAGTGATCAGAGGGAGAAGACTGGGAGGAGGAAGTGTTGGAAGCTGGAGAGGTGACAGGGCTTAGTGAGCTGGGAGAGTCTGTGGCAGAGAGCAGTCTAGAATCAGAGGCAGAAGTGGAGGCCAAGAGGGAGATGAGTTTAGGATGGTGAAGAGTCACAGCGGTCTCCCCCTCCTGATGTGGCAGGCTTCCCTCCCCCCGACTCCCAGAAAGAGGTATGAAAAAGGAGGAGAAAACAGTCTGTGCATGCGGGCACAGTCTCTGGTTGCTGGAAAGATGCCCTAAGGAGGAGGAGAAATAGGCTGCGGGGAAGTGGGGAATCTTAGCAACTGGTTTCATGGAGTAAGACCCACAAGGCACGAACTGCTGTGCTCATGAGGCCTGAAAGTCTGTCCAATCTGTGAAGGTCATGTTTTGCTGATAAAATGTTAATCCCATCATTGAAAACAGCGTGATTTACTGGCTGGCTGGCTCCGTGACATTTATAGACCTGAATTTGCACCTTTAAGGGGTGAGATTGGAAGGCAAACTCATGCCCTTCACAAAGGATGGATTAAAACCCAGCAGCTGCCAGTTCCTGATGCCAAGGTCAAGACTTTCTAGAATAAAGCTGAGTACATTCATGGGAGGAGCCTGACATTCTGCTCTGCCACTGGGGGCGGGGGGGGGGGGGCGGGAGAGAACCAACCTTGCAGACTGGGGCTCTACTGTGGACATAAAAGCTTTGCCTAAGTAAGGTTATGAGATTCATTCAATGTCAGAGAAAGCTCCCAGTATATGGAGATGGAGGAGGTGGCACTTACTTCCTGATATAAGGAAAACTCCGTTGGGATCCACAGCAAGACAGGTAACAGCGTCCAGGTGTGCCACCATGGAGTGCACAGCTTTCCCTGCACAGAGAGAACATTTTCCCTCTGAGTTACAAAATGTAGACATGTACGCAACTCCCGTTCCTGGGGTACTTGGAAAATCGTGTTCAGAGGGAACCTGCCAACTTAAAACTGTGTTTGAGAAGCAAGTGCTCTTCCATTCTTTGCAAAGGAGGCGGAGGTTACAGGTTTCTGCCAACCCATCCATTCTGGGCCCCAAACAACAGCCTTACCTGTGCGATTGTCCAGGAAGCGGATCCCTCGGTCGTCATGGGCTGTGATAGTGATCGGCTGGGTTGGGTGGCTCACAACTTGGTTGATCTGACTGGATCCTGTTCAGAGAGGAAGAGAGGAGAGGTTAAGAACAGTCCTCGGACAAGCACACCTTTGCTTGGATAAGAAGAGCAGAGATGTGGAAAAGGAGGAACTTCTCCAAGGAGGCAGCCTCAGACTTCTGCTGAATTTGCACTCGGGAGACCCTGAAAGAGAACGTGAGGGCCAGCTGCCCTATGTTACTTGTTTCTGCAAAGTTTTTAAACAGACTGAACACTATACCAGCCCTTCCCACACCTGGGGCCTTCCAGAGGTTTTCGGAATACAATTCCAATCAGCCTAAGCCAGCACAAAGCTGCATTATATGAATGATTTGTTTATTTTGGCTTGACATAAAAATGCGCCCGGAATTAACTGGACAGATTTCTAAATTTAAAAAAATATAAGTACAACGTTAACAGAGGCATTCCCCCTTCTGCTCCTAAGATTGTGCACACAATTACACCTAAAAAACTTTTTTGCTTCAGCTCATTTGTAAACTTAACCAACCTAAACTCATTCACTTAGTTAATGCTACAATCGCTTAATGTATTTCACTTGTCAGTGGAAATAAAAATCACAGCATTTCACTCCCAGCACCTTCTTTTCTTGGACCCCAAGCCCCTGATAGCACAGTTCCAATTCCAAAATTTTATCTTCTCTAAATTTTGTCGAGGCACTTTGGTTTTCCCTCTCTCTCCTCTTCTAGATTCCTTAGGAGATCCCCAGGCCTACCCCGGCTCTGTCCTGTCCACAACTACACCCCAGCAAGAGCTGTCGTAGCTGTAGAGCGTGAGCTTCTTAATCTCAGGGTTGTGGGTTCGAGATAAAGTGGAAATAAACTGTAATGTTACCTTGAAATTGTGTACACAGTATTCCAATGGTCACACACAAAACTACACCCCAGCAAGAAACAAACCCACTCTTGGGGAGTCTCTAAACAAGGGACCTGTAAACGCTGTTGCTGGTTTATCATCATAACCCCAGGTCCTAAGCAACCTAATCTAACTTGCTAAAATGACACTACCGCTTGGGCAAATGTCCCACTTGGTGCAAGAGAACAGAAATGCCACCGATATATGCAGGTGTCTGGCTCATTTAAGACTAAACGGAACCTTTATTCTCAATAATGGCAAAAACTCACAGATGGAGAAGACTTTTATTTTTCTATATCCTTTTTATTTATAAAGGGAATCTTTGTATGAACCAATGCTTTATTATCCCTTTGGAGCTATGAATGCCTTCTTGTTGTTGGTTGCTGTTGTTCTTGTAATTTTGTCCTTTCATGTTGTGATGCTTTATGGTTCAACGTATTTCATTCTTTGCTTTTGTTATGTTTACACATGTTTCGTTAGCCCCACCCCACTCTCAGCCCAAACTCACCGCTGGCTGGCCTGGATTCCAGGGTCAGGACAGAGCAGTTGGCTTCCACATCATAGAGAACCGCGCATCCTGTCTGGAAGGCTGCCACAACGTGTGCAGGGTCGGTACCGGAGAAGGTGATGGAGGTAGGGATTCCGTTCTCTGCGGAAGATGATGGAGACAAGCATGTGGGCACTGGGTTCTTGCTATGGTCCAAGGGTGACCGCAGCAGTCAGAAGGATTTGGAGAGAACTGGAAGTTGCTCTGCCCAAGCCATACTACACAGAGCTGACGAGACTCCACCTAACCTTGAGATTTATACATCTCTAACCTTTGTTTTGACACTTCTCTGAGCCACTGCACCTTTATCCCTCTTAAGAAGCCCCCCCCCCCCCCTTGGAGATGCCCTGGATTATTTGCTGAGGGTATGTGAAGTGTTCTGATAGAGCAATGCTCCAGATGTTATTAACTTCTAGCTGCTATCAAGAGATTGAGCGCCCCAAGATGTGGGGTCTGAGCTAGAGAGGGAAAGGCAGAGCAAGTTCACACCATGAATGAATGAGAAGCCCATTGGCAGGATCCAAGGGCCCAGCACAGTGAAAAAGAGGCAGAGGCTCACCACTATCTGCAGTGTAGGTGCTGAGGCAGGGGGAGTTGCTGCAGCTGGGGTCCCATATCCTCACTGTGCCGTCTGCAGAACACGAAGCCAGACGGTTCTTCGAGGGGCTGAAGGCCAGGCCCCAAACGGCGTCTGTGTGGCCATCCAAGACGTTGCCGAGCACACTTGGGTCTGGGCCAGGAACAAGAACAAAAGCAAAACCTAGCGCTGCCTGCCTCCCTTTCAAGCTTCGCACAGCAGTGACAGATGGCCTAGATCAGACACATCCTACAGGTAGATTGTGATCTACCAGTAGATCACTACTGGACGTCTGTGGTAGATCACAGGTAGATCACTGGCTCCCCCCAAAGAAGCTCAACAAGTTTGGTTCCCCTAAAAAAAGCTCAAGAATTTTGACTGGAACCCTTAAAAAACTGGGGTTTCCTCCTCCCTAAGAAAAGCTCAACAACCTTGACCTGAACCCCACAAAAGGGGGTAGATCACTGCCAGTTTTTAACTCTGTGAGTAGATCGCAGTCTCTTGGGAGTTAGCCACCCCTGGCCTAGATCATCACATATACTTCGGAGCAGAGGCCCAAATGAAGTTATTTATTTCATGCATTTAATATTTCCCTCTTCGACACGTGTATTTCTAGGGGAGGCTAGCAGAACTGCAAATGGAAACCGACACTCATGCAGCAAACATCCAAGTAACATAAATAAAAGAGAGAGAGCCTGGAAAATGTAAAGGCCCGTGCCAGAGCAGGCACCAGGTGAGCATCCCTGCGCTGGGATGGAGCTCCACAACTGGGGAAGCGTCACCACAATAGGCGCATTGGCTTTAGCCCTCTGGCCAAATGGAGGGCAAGGGATAGAGAAGAGCATGAGCTTTGCTTCCTGGTCCATGCACACGAGAAGGCCAGACCCCACAAACGCTCTGCCCTCCAACACGCAAAAAACATGCGGGCAGTTACCATCGCAACCTGGCAGCAAATAGTTTGTGGAGGCTCCAGCCTTGCGAAAACCGGCTGTCAACAATACTGCCACCCCAACCAACCTGGTCCCCAATTCTAAACTTGCAGGGTGGGGCGAGGCATCCCCAAATCCTGTCCATATAATGATACTGTGCTGAAAACAGCAGTCATCCCCAGATCAAAGAATGCAAGCAAGGAGACAAGATGCGGCAGAGTTGGGGCATCCCCCTGCCTGTCCCTACCATAGCCATCGTAGGGGTCCATGCTGAGTTCCGGGATCCTCCAGCAACGGATCCTCGAGTCTGCGCCTCCACTGTAGCAATATTCGCTGTTGCAGCCCATGGCAACAGAAAGCACCGGGCCCCTAGCAGGGAACAGCAACAGGTGCATGAGAAGGAGTGGAAGGAACGAGGGTGGGGCTGTACCCACTAATGCTCCCCTTACACCCATCGGGGGGAATCCAACAGGCATTTCTGCTTTAGGGCAGCTCACAGGTTAGCTAGGGATCAATGCCTTCCCCCTTGCACCTGCTCAACTCCTATACACACCTGTGTGCCCTGAATGCATAGACTGGCTCCACGTCGAGCGCTGCATTCCTGTAACAGCAAAGAGGGATGACAGAAGAGTCAGATGGGTGGCCTATACATCTACATGTCGTCTTTGCTTTTCTCACTTGCAGGCTGCGCTTATGTGCAACTCTCAGTAGCATTCCTTTCAGATTACCAGCTTATGGAGGGCTGTGGTTTCCCCCCCACACACACACACCTTAATGCCACTGTAGTGAGAAAAACAGGAGAGTGTCACGTTCACTACCCTAAGCTCTGTGCGTGGGGTGGGGACCCTAGTGTAGCTATTTCAAAACCTCTGGCTTTGGGGAGCGGAGGGGAAGATACCTGCAAGGTATGATGCAGGAGGCCCTGACAGCTCCAATCAAAGGGCCTCGCGTAGCAGAGCTGAGCAAGATTCTCTTCCCAGGGAAGTGCTGCCAGTCACTAGGAAGTGAGATGGACCAGCGCTCCGACTTGCTACAAGGCAGCGTCATATTTTGCAAAAACAGCAAATGCACACAGTCCCATAGACAAGGATGCAGAACCAAAGGGAATGGGAGAGGGAGAGCTCTGGGGGTTTCTTTTCAAAGATTTGGGGAAGCGCTACTGACTTCGGCTTTCGGGGGTTGAACTGAAGCCAAGGGAAGGCTGGGGGCTCCAATTCTCATTGCGTTGCAGCTCTTTTCATCTCCTGTGGCTGGTTATTTTTGTATGCTTTCCTCATACAGATTCACAGAATCTATCACTAGGGTTTTTTTGCTTTCTTTTCGTTCTTGTTTTTATTATGTGTTTTGTATTTTTACGTTGTGAGCTGCCCTGAGATCTATGGAGAAAGGGCAGTATACAAATGTTATTAATAATAATGGTAACAGATTCGGAGAGAGTTGGAAGGGACCCAGTCCAACCTCCTGCAATGCACGAATCATCTCCTGGGGGCACCTCTCCCACAGGAATGCTACAAGTTTAAACCGCTTGGGGGATCCCATCTCTCCCCCATCCCCAAAAAAACTCTGGGAACTGGGGCCTACACCATTCCTTGACTGGGAACCATGGCTGGCGGAGACGAAAAACGCAGAAATGCCTAAAGCAGTTTCTTCCTGCTGGGTCGGATCACAGAGCGACCTCCTCCAGCATCGCATTTCCCACAGTCACCAACCAGATGACTACAGGAAGTCCGCAAGGGCAAGGACCCTTCCCTGTCACTGCTCCTCGGTAACTGGCAATCGGAGGCATGCTTGAGCCACCTTGCCCTTCTCCGGAGAGGGAGCCATTTTTATGCTAGCTCCATCTCGGAAGACAGCAGATCCTCTCTGCACTCACTTTTTGGCGGCCACCGTCTTCTGGAGGTTCCACAGCTTCAGCGTGCCATCCTCCGAGGCGGTGACCAGCGCGGACTCGGCGTGATGGAAGACCAAGGCCCGGATGCCATCGTAGTGACTCCGTAGGGTGAACTTGGGGTTCCACGTCTTCTTAAAGGCATCTTTGCTGTCCGAGAGCTGAGGCAGGGGAGGAGGAGAGGAGGAGAAAGAATAGAGTGGCTGCTTAGCCAGGTGCCCCTCCCCATCCCAAACCTCCCCTGCTGCTACAGAGCTGCTTCCTCACCGCCTCCCACCCATGGAAGATTACTTCCCAGCTCAGGCTGCCCCCATGGCAGCAGCTGGAGGAGCAGAAGAGGGCTTGAGGAGGCAGCAGGGGGCGGGAATGGAAACCAACGAGAGTCGGAACGCGCATCGCAACTCACATCGCAGCTTAGCTCATTGTCGTTGGTGACGGTCAGGTCTGCAAGGTCTCCCAGGCTGACCTCTCCTCCGCCAATGGTGTCCATTATAAAAACATCCGAGGAGAAGCCCAGGGAACCTGTTCCGGGGAGGGGAGAGGAAAGCTTACAAGTGTGGCAACATGCCAGCTACAGGAGGACAAAGGAAACGGGGTGGGGCAGTGGGTTATTTTGGATGTGACCATACAAAAGGAAACAGGGAAGTAAGGCAAACAGCGCTTGTAGGAAAATTAAAATAAAATAAAATTGGCTCAAGGCTTGAAACAGAAGCCTTTGCGACCGAATGGCATGGCTTCATTACCCACAAGGCTAAAACTGAAAGTAGAAAACTGGATAACTTAAAATGTTCATTGCTTTCTATACAAATAGCAGCCTGGGATAATAACTTATTTGGTTGTTATCTTGCATGCACTGACCGAGGACCAGCTTCAGGGTTAGGGTTGGGGCATTTCATTCTTGACCTACATGGTGTTGTTATAATGTTGGACGAATCTAATAAAATCAAAAAACAAAGCCAAAAGGAAAGGGGGCGGGGCATAAAGGAGAAACCAAGCCTTTGCACCTTCGTGAGATCTGGGTTGACTGGAGATGGCTGCCGGCATGGAAGGCTTTGGGGGAAGCCCATCCACATCTTGGAGGTCGGCTAGCATGCCCTGCAGCTTCACTCGGCGGCTTTCTGCAGAAGAGGGGGGGGGGAGAGTTGGAGAGGGGAAGGTCAAGCCAGCCTCTGGCCATTGCAAACTGGCAAGCACTTCGTGGTGCCAAGGAAGGGAACTCCAACGCACAGCAGCCGAGATGACCCAGCTGCTGAACCTGGGTCAATTGCGGTAAAAGTGCCCCGGTGTTTCCCCCACATCTCCACCCCGATAGCTGACTGAGACACAATCAGGAGGAGCTAATCAGGAAACCCCCATGTAGCCGAGGGGGCATTTCAGATGCGGAGGAGACCGAGATGCAGCTCTGTAACTACCAAGTTCATTGCCATCTCCAGCTCGCCGCATGTCCCCGGACCCCTCGCCGTTCTCCCCTGAGCCGAGGAAGTCGAACTCGCTCAGTGCATCCTCGGAGTCCTCGTCGTCGTCTTCATCCTCCACTTCTGGCATCAGGGGCTTGTTGGTGAGCTGCCAAGAGGGACAAGGGCAAGTCAGAGCTTGGGTGTGCATTGTGGCCACATCTGCATGGGCAAGCACCAGCCCGACAAGAGAACCTCCCCGCCTGAAACTAAGGAGCATGACTGGGCCAGTTTATGGCCTACTGCAGGTGGGTTTCGGAGGTATCCGTGCCCCTTTGTGTCCTCAGAACAGTAGCTAGGGGGAAAGCACAGAATGAGAAGGCCCAACCCCTAGGCCCACCGTTCCTAACAAAGAGATTTCCGAGACCACTGTGGACTTACAAGTCCTTTGTGAGCATGTCACTGGGCAAAGACTGGCAGGAGAAGATTTACGCTTTGCTTTTTCAACTTGAATACAATAAAAAAGAGTATTTAAAATGTGGCAAAATGTCGAAGCAACAGCCTCAACTGTGAATGGGAGCGACAAGCCTAAAGGGGGAAAGCCAATGGACTAATGGATGAGATTTCGCTGCCCTGGCAGAGCCGGGGATAGAAGCCACAGTCCAAACGCCTGTTTTGCCTTGCTCCTGCTTCCCACAGAGGGAGAGAAGATGACGGACCATCCCTGGAGGAGTATGCTGATTTGGAACAGCTGGCCTGCTACTAGACTTGTGGGGTGGGGTGGGGTGGGTTATAAGGGGGATATTAGTGGGTGAGTATTCTTTGTTTATTATTTGAGCATAGTTAATGTTTGTTTCCATGAATGTTATATTAAACAATAGAATGCTGCCTTGTATGACACCCCCTTTCCTTATACTCTGTGGGTGTGTGGGTGCATATGTATGTACACACACACACACACACACACACACACACACACCACATACATGTGTGATATATAAATTGCTGAAAGTCACTTGGAGAACTAAGCTAAGAAGTTTAATAAATAAATAAAATATTTGCAGCTGCAGATAGCTCTGTTGGTTAGAGCATGGTGCTGATAACACCAAAGTTGCAGGTTCGATCCCCGTTTGGGACAGCTGCATATTCCTGCATTGCAGGGGGTTGGGCTAGATGATCCTCGGGGACCCTTCCAACTCTGCAATTAATTCTATGATTCTAACTCCCTGACCTCTGTTCTATATTGCTAAAAAAACCAATTCCCTTCAAGAAACCTAAGCTCAGCCCCCTTGCCTACATGATGCTAAACTAAGTCCTCCATCTCTTTGCTGGATTCATGGAGGGGAGGATACCTTTACTCGCTGCTTCTTGTGTTGCCGCTGCGTCTCCAGGGGCAGGCTTTCCAAGTCTTTCTCCTCATCACTGTCGTCTTCTTCCTCGCAGCCCTGCAAGAAGGGAATCTTCTCCATCACGGAGCCGCCGGTCCTGTCCTTTGCCTCCTTCCCAGCATTCCTGCAAGTAAGAAGGGTAAGGAAGAACAACAGACACTGGGATCTAGGGTTGCCTCACGTGAAAATAGAAGCATGCTCATTATCAGGAGAAAAGAAGCAGGAAATTGTTGCATGGGGAATATGAACTCAGCTCCAAAACAGGCTGGAAATATATTCACTGAGGGATTCCACACTCCCTCCTCTAATCTGATTTGTGTAGATCCATTCCTGGATCAACTGACAGCCATCAGCACAGTCACTTATGACTTTATGGACCTCCACGGTGCAAGACTGTGCACAACCTTCCCTGACCAGGATTTTTATTTTATTTTTTTCATTTCCCACCTTTTGCAAGAGGCCACGGGGAGGTTTACGGCTTATTGAACAACGCAACTACCATGCTGCAACAACAACAACAACATAAACAAAAACAAAAACATAACTCAGGATTGAAACAGCCGCATCAAACTGTTAATAAATGCAGTCTGTCAAATTTCCCTCATCCAAAAGCCTGGCAAAAAGGGTGGATCTACACCCGCTTCCTTAAAAGTATACATATGTGGGGCCACCACTGAAAAGTCCCTTCCACAGGCACCAGCACTACACCCTTTGTCCTGTACAGGGACCACTGCCAGCCCAGTCTCATCCCCTGGCCTTAAGGCACCTGCTCTTCGAAAGGTCTCCTCTGTACATCCCATGGGTGTTTCATTCCCTACTGCTAGCCACAGACCATGGAAGTAGGAAAATATCAGAGTAACGCACAGTCTGAACGTCTGGTTAAAAAAATACAAAAAGAACACTGGCCAAGACCCTCAATGAATGTAGATATGGGCGCCTCCCCCTCCTTGCAACTCTATTGTGAATGTTCTGTCTACCTTGCACTGGCAATCGGCAATACAATATAGAAGACACTAGTAAGGCCTGCAGCAGGACTACACCTGCCCTTCCAGAGCTTGGACCACAGTTTGTTCCTTCAGGACATTTGCCAAGGAGAGGAGTAAGAGTGGGCACCAGATGGAACAATCACACCCAGTGCAGCAGGGGTGGCTCATTCAAATGCTGAATCCACACACCCCTGACGTTTTTGAAGTCCCCCCCCCCCCCCGCAACATGCTGCTTCTTTTGAAAAATGTAAACATTGGCTCTCTCTCTCTCTTTTTTTTACTGCTCTCATATTTCCTCTGCTGCGATGCCAAAAGGTTTTCTGTGGTCCTGAAAAATGTGTCGCTTTAAAAAATTAATCACTGACCACAGATCCTCTGCTGAGTCTACGGTGCCAGAAGGTTTTTTTGTGAAAACTCTCCCCGACTAAAAACTGTATTTAAAAAGTAAAAAAAGTTACAATAGGCCATGCGTACTCTAGGCGTGTGGCTCCCAGAGGGTTGACAGTGCGTCAAGGTGGCCCTCTGCTGTGCGGGGGGGGGGGGCAAGGCGCATGGAGAAGCTTCTCTTCCTTGCTGGCCCATGGCCAAAGTGACTGATAACATACCTTTTGATCTGCTCCTCTATCTGCTTGACGAGAAGGGACTCGCCCCCATTCAGCCCAGCAGGTCCCGGCGCAGGCCCACTCCCCAGGCCGCTGGGCTCGGCAGCACCGTTCAGTTCCATAGAGCAGCGGCCGAGCAGGGAGCGGACTCGCTTGGATCGCATGTCTAGGATGGTGTCCGTGTAGCCCACTTCCTCCAGGTACCTGGGGAGGCCGATCAAAAGGGGCCTTCAGTATAGGGCTGAGCAACTTGGCAGGCCCTGGGACAAGCCTGCCTTAGAGGGAGGCCGCCAACAGGGCAGGGCCTCTTCGCTCACCCCCTAGGAGTCTCCCTACTCACTGGCGGAGGAGTTGGCGCCCTTCCTTCCACATGAACTGGTTGCCCTCCAACGTGATAGGTTCCGCTGGCCCGTTGGAGACTAGGGGCAAAAGGAGAGAAGGTTTCCATCAGCAGCTGACAAGGAAACTAGCATGTTCTCAACCTTGCAAATGGCAAGGCCAGAATTTGGTATTTAAAAACCCAGCAAAACTCAAACCATACGGAAGGCCTAGAGCGGGACTAGGAAAGTCTTCCAGTGGTCAAGGAGAGGAAATTTCCCCTCCTCTTCCAGGTTCTCTGATCTTTTGGCCCATTCAGGCCAGCTCTGTCTGCTCTGACTGCCAGGAGGACAGCTCCAGGGCCTCAGGAAGGTTTTTCTCTCCCAGACCTGCTATGCCTTTTAAGCAATAACTATTTTCCTCCTCCCGATCCCTTTGCCATTTTGTGCAGTGTCTTTTCAGCTGAAAGCCTGAAGGCAGGGGACTGTCTTGTATTCTTAACTGATCTGAAGGCCACTGTAGGGATATCTTTGGCTAGAGAGAGGGTTTAAAAATGCTTTAATTAAACTATTTATTGATAGCTTTACCTGTGCACACGAAGCACAGAGTCTGAGAGGACAAGCCAGGGAGTGAACCTCAGTATGCAAAGCCAAGCGCTAGAGCCTCTTCCCTGAATCTACCCTCCTGCCCTTTTCCTCCTTCAATTGCTAACGAAGCATCGGCATCAACATTTATTTAAATACTTGTAGGCTGCCCTTCCATTTGTTTTGGCACCTGTGCCAACTTGCAGACAGCAAACAAACAATGGAAGAAATCCAAACTCCAAAAGCTCCAATTGCAAAAAAAATTTTTAAAAAAGGTTACAAGAGAAGCAGCCACAGAAGAGTATCCATTTGAAAGGTTTGGAAGAATAAGATTTCACTGGGACATAGCCTGGAATGTCTGGAAGGTGAGGGGAGCCTGTGCAAGATACTACTTAAGTAGGAATGCCCTGCTCTCATTCACCAGACGCCTAAACCTAAAAGAGCAGTGGGCGCATCAGAAGACGGCTGTAGGAGCAGGTTCCTGGATGTCTCTCATTGTGAGAGGATGTCATTGCCATTCCAGGGGAACAACGGTGGAAGCACCTGTTTAGGCCCTGGCAGGTGGCTCAGCAAAGGATAAAGGAACATCACAGGTGCAAGTGAGCAGAAGCCCTGACACCCGAGGGTGGGGCGGGGAGCACAATACCTGGTTCTGACATATCTGGTTTCTTTTCCCCCTGGTTCAGTTCAGTGCCAAATTTCAGCTTGTGGTACTTTGACCTGGAAGAAGCAGAAGAAACCTTAGGAGCAAAACACCAGGAGCAAATGGGCACGTGTCATTTTCCTTACAGCGGGTGATGGGTGCAGAATACGACTGTCACACAAGGATACCAGGATGGCGCTTCGAACGGAAAGAAGAATCCAGACTGAGTCTCCCCACTGCACCATGAGGAAAACTCCACCCTCTCCCAAAATGACAGCCCAGCAGCGGCAGCAACCCAGAGGTGTCCACTCTGCCACCACAAGGGGGGCATGCTGGTGTTTGGCATGGCTCACCTCTCCTGCTTCAAAGCGTATTCCAGCATCTTTATCCTCCGTACAAGATCTGTCTTGAGGTTCTCTTGGCCCTTCCTTTCCCCCTGAAGAAAGGCCACTTGCGCCTGGAGGGTTAAGAACCGGAAGTCAGAGGCACTGAATTCTGACAACACACAACAACCCTGTTCCTAACCAACCGAGGATTATGAGGGCAGTATAAGCTAAAACCCATCTCAAAAACAGAAGTTTTTAACAGAAGTACACGCGCACACAACTTGATGTATGTAAATAAGTCTTCCCCTGATGCTGAGTTCCCTTGTCTCATTGGTTTAACTGCTCTGAGGTCACAGGATTAATAAATGTCATTGCAGCAGCTTGAAGGGAGCAGGAAAAGGCATCTGGTTACATAGGGCCCAGGAACAGGAGGGACTGCATGCTGCAGGGAGGTTTGAGAAACAAAACAGATAAGAAGGCAAAAGAAAGGGGAGGAAAACCCTCTAGGGACAAGGGCTGTGTGTTGATAGTGCGAAGGAGGGCAGGATTTTATATGACAGCTCCCTTATTGAACCAAATCCC
Source organism: Lacerta agilis (assembly GCF_009819535.1). NCBI lineage: Eukaryota > Metazoa > Chordata > Lepidosauria > Squamata > Lacertidae > Lacerta > Lacerta agilis. The sequence goes on along the minus strand of NC_046319.1, from coordinate 76,780,849 downwards.
AATCCTCCCTTCATCCCCATAGTGACCAAGTGGAAAAGATTGGGAACTAGGTGACTCTGTCCTATTCCGTGTTTTCTCTCAGCAGGCCATGAATTCAAAATAATATGCAGAATTCCTGCCCTTGCTGCCCTGTTTAACTGCTATAACAACTTAACAACGTTGATGCGATAAGCTGCATGTGGCTGCAAAAGCGACATGGTTTGTAAACTGCAGGGGACACACTCCCAGTACGATAAGCAGGTTCGAAATTCTGTCTTAGTTGAACAGCAGTGGCATCTGTCATGAGAGGGCAGGGAAATTGTAAGGGGTTGCAAATTGGGCCATTTCACTGATACGAAGCCATGTCAAAGGCTCATTGACTTGCCTCCATCAGTAGCTCTGGTTCCCTGTTATGGATTGACAGCACCACAGGAAAATCCAGCCACAACCTCACAGGTTTAACAAGTTCATGTTTACAGAGCGCTTTTGAAAAAGCTGGACTGCACTAAGTATGTAATTAAATATGCAGCTGAACTTCCCAGGAGTTTGCTTCTGTACGTATCCCTTGGACTGGGCAACTAGTTTCCACTACGGTAATAAGAACAACTCAAACAGGAGACAAGCAATATGCTCTTTTCCAGAATTGAAGATGGTTTGAAAGGGAGATTCTCTTTAGTTATTTCCATTTCTCTGCTGCTTTCCCAGCACTAGGACTTCCAAGTGGGTTTGGTTGCTGCCCACAGTGCACACAACTCATCCCACTTTCCCTGCAGGTAAACAGATTTTGCAAGTTTTCGTATTGTTCCAAAAACTTGCAAAACCTGTTTGATGAGAAGTAGCAGCAAGACAGGAGGAGACCATGTTCATCATGGGAAGCAAAACCACTTCGATTCACTTAAGGTCTGTTTCTCATCCTCAGTCTCCATTTCTCAGGTGCGATATTAAGACTGTCAAATGTCCCCACTGGTAGGAAAGTCACATACTGACTTTAAACAGCTTCCCTTAACACAATTCCCAACCACACGGAATCAGTTCTTGTTGAACAGATTATCTGAAATTTGTCCTTGACAGGATCAACTGCGTGCACCCTAGCTCACAAACGAGCAACAGTGGGTGGCTCTTGCCTTTGTTTCCAGCATTTACAAATCAGCTGTTTACTGTCTCTGAATACCATTTTAAGCTAATTAAGGCCAGCCATCTAAATCTCTCTGTGAACATGCCTAATCTATCTTTAAAGCTGCCTATTAAGACTACATCTCTATTCTGCCTTTCCTCCAAGGAGCTCAAGGTAGCATGTGTGGTTCTTCCCTCCTAGTTTTATCCTCACACCAATCCTGTGAAGTAGGTTAGGCTGAGCATCATAGCCAAGGGGGTATGTGCACTTGGATCCTGGCTCCTAGCCAGTCAGCTGAATGTAATTTCATTTTGCAGAGTTTCAACATACTGCCGATTGGTTCTATTAGATGACCCCAAGTGCCAGTTTTTAAGAGTGAACAACTGCTTCCGATTTACACTCCCTTATCATTCTGCTGGCAGATAACCATTCGGTTTTTAAGGAAACCGGGCATGATTTGTGAGAGGCAGAGCTTCCCATGGGACGTGCACTGTGATTTCTGGTGCTGCATGCTACCTCTGGCCAAACAGGTTTTCAGCACAAAACAAACAATGGTTCACCAGAGGGGGAAAAGAAGGATGGGCACTTATACTATGAGCAGTAACTTCTGGCTACAGCCCTTTCAAAAGAAAGCCAGTGTGGTGCAGTTGTTAAGAGGGTCAGACTAGGACCTAGGAGACCAAGGTTCAAATCCCCACTTGGCTCACTGGTTGGCCTTGGAGCCAGTCACTACCTCTCAACCTAACCTATCCTGCAGGACAGTTGTGTGGATTAAATGAGGGAAAGAGAACCATATACAGCACCCTGAGCTCGTTGGGCAAGAAGGCAGGATGTAAATGCAATAAATAAATAAATAAATAAGGGCACACTGTCCATCTCTCAACACAACCTCTGTTCAGCCCCCTGCTCTCTCTACCGCCTTTGCATCCATGCTAACATACAAATATCTTGTTCCATCTCCCTTTGTGCCAGTTACTATGGCAGTAGGGACAGCTGCATCCCAACCACCTGGGAGCCATAGGTGTCAGCTTCCTCCTTCCTCTTCCCATACACCCCCTCTCCCCCATTTGCTATGGAACAGGTGGCAGCAATATCCACCCACTCACCCCCCACTCTGTCACCACGGAAGGTAGAGATGAAATCCTTTCTCAGGCTTCCACTCACAGTTGGCAATGCATCAGTTACCGGTACTTAAAACTTTCAACCTCTTGCCTTTCTGAGGTAATGCAGAAATACTGCCCAGGTCACTCATTTCTTTCCACATCCCTACAAGGGGAAGGGACCAACTATCCACCCCCTTTACTACATCCAGCCTCAAACCTACTCAACACCCAATACAACTTTAGCATAATGCGCATCCCTGATCTCATCGATTTCACCCATTTCACTAAAGGGGTTATTTGGACTGAGATTTGCCATCCATCTCCCTTTCCCCATTTCCTGTGCTAAATCTCTGGCAGCCAGATAATACTGACCTGAAGTGATTAGTGCTCTCTAAACCCTAAACAATGAAGCAAATTTCACTGAAATCAGTGGGGGATGCTACTGCTCTTGAGACAAACAGAATTCTAGACCATAATCATAAATTGCTTTGGGTTTGAGGGTTCGCTGACTCCATCCCCAGAGGTTCACCCTCTCTATGAGTATCTTCCCCACTGACTATGCATCACTGATGGTGGTTGAGACAGCATTGCTGCCCTCACCTAGTAGGATGTGTGTTTAAGTCCACAGTTCAGAAGGGGAGAACCTGCTTTGCATATGGAAAGTTCAATGCCTGGTGTCCCCAGGTAGGGCAGGAAGAGACCCCTGCTGGAAACCCTGCAGAACCACTGCCTGAGCTGGGTGGACCAATGGTCTGGCCTGGTATAAGTCCACTTCCTACATGCAAAAAAATCCACAACTAGCAGCTCCTAAGCCCTCTTCTGTGGGAATCAGCCCACCATCGCAACATACGGCATCTCTAGAAGGGTGGCAAAATTGGGGGAGAGATGCGGAATCCAGCGTCCTCAAATTTCCCTTGTTAACAGAGTACGGTAGGAGAAGCATCCTATTTGCATAGGGATATTCCTGTTGGACTGACGAATGGAAAGGAAGGCCTCAGGAGCACAGGGAACACAGGAAGCAGACACAGACCATCTAGCTCAGTATTGTCTGGGCAACAGACGACAAGAATCCTTCTGGAATTACAGTCTCTCTTTCCCATTGATTTAAGCACATCTTCCGTCTTGGCATCCTGGGCCTTGAAGTGGAAGCAGCCGCCTTCCCCACCGAGTAGTACTTGAGCAGGTGTCCAGAGTGAGATTAGATGGAAAGGCTCACAACGAACACCTTCTGGAAGGAGGGGAAGTATCTCTCCCCCTCCCCGCCAAACCATAATATTAGCTGCTACATGAAAGGAGCCCAAAACACTCTTTGGGGTTTATCCCCAGACCCACTTTCTCCGGGAATAATCCCCACAGCCTTCCCGAGGGGTGCAGACCTTCCAAGTGTCCCTATTTCCAGGGACAAGCCTGGAATTTGATCCCTTAATGTCCCATTTTTTTCATCTCTTTCCATGGGAGAAATGTTGGAGGGTATGGAGTTATGTGACCCCAGAGCCAAGGAGATAAGTAACTAGGCAACCTTTAGAAGACATCTGAAGGCAGCTCTGCACAGGGAAGTTTTAAAATGTTCAATGTTTTTATATATGTTGGGGCAAGCGGGTCGCATATTTATATTTTTATCATATATAAATATGATGTTGATGGGATAGGACGTCCCTATTTTCAACGGGAGAAATGTTGCAGGGCATGGGGGTGGCTGGGGGCGGTGGTGCCAGGCCCCCTCGCAGGGATATGCAATGGGGGGTTAAGAGTGCCTTCCTCTGGCAGGGAGTCCCCCGTTTCGTGGCCGCAGCCGTGGCCCCCGGAGGTTGGGGGGGGGCGCCGACCCTGCCCCCCCCCACCCTCACCAGTCCCATCGGCCACCATTTCCCACCAAGATGGCGACGGCAGTGGCAGGAGCAGCAGCAGCGGGAGGAGGAGGAGGAGGAAAGAAGAAGAGGCGACCCCGCGGCTCTCCCGGTAACCGCTCGCCCCTCTCACCTGCAGCTCGGCCCTCTCGGCCTCCCAGCGGCTCTTCTCGGCCTCGAAGCGCGCCCACTCGTGCTGGATGAAGTGCAGGATGCCCGGCAGGCTCAGCTCGCCGCGGCCGGGGCCACCCTGAGAGGCCGCCGCCGTGCCTTGCTGAGGCGGCGGAGGAGGGGGCGGCTGAGGTGGCTGGTCTCCCGCCGCGGCCAGCGCCTGCTGGTGCAGCTGCTGGGCCCGCGCCGCCACCCGCTCGGCCTCCATCGGGGATCCGGCCGGCTGCGGCTGAGGAGGCGGCGGCGACGGGGAGGAGGAGGAGGAGGAGCACGACGACGACAACGACGACGAGGAGGAGGAGGGCGGCGGCGATAGGAGCGGCGGCGGCGGAGGTGGTGGCGGCGGCGGCTGTTGCTGCTGCTGCCACATAGTGAGCCCGCCGCGCGCGGGGGGAGGGAGGGGGGAGGGCGGGCGGCGGGAAGCGGGTCCCGGTCTGCGAGGGGAGGAGGCGGAGGAGGACAGCGAGAGCGGGGGACAGAGAGGACGTGCGGGAGGGAGGAGCGGGGGCCACTTCCTGCCAAATAGGGAGCCGGCCAGGAAATGCGGCCTAGGTCAGCTCTGGAGGCGCTCGCTACTACTGCGCCGCAAAAGAGTGTGAAGCCGGAGGGAGAAAGAGAGGGGAGGGGAGGCGTTTCCATGGTGACTGCAGGGGTGGGCCGCATACTCTCTCTCTCTGATCTCCGCCGCCTCCTGTTCCTGCTCCTCTCGCAGAATTTTGGGAGGGGATGGTTGCCGTGGTAACCGGAGTAGGGTGGGAGCGCGCGCCGCTCTATCCTTCCCTGCGCGCGCAGGCTGCTCCCCACCGTCATGCAACGTCCGCGCGCAGGGCCCCGAATCTAACCGCCTGCCCGTTCGAAAGAGAGCGGGCGAAGTCACCATGGCAACGCGGCCTGCTACCTCGGGGCCTTCGGGAAAAGCCGCCCCAGAGCAGGGCGCCCACCGCCAGCACCTTGGCAACCGGCTGCTGCCGTCATCCCTCCGCCTCCTCCTCCTCGGGAGGATAGACAGGGTGGCAACATACACTCCCCCCACCGCCCCATTAAGTGAAATTAAATTTAAAAGGACGTGACAGTTATGAGTGAGATTGCGTTGGAGGCATGCAGAAGTCTATTTGGGGTGTGTGTGTGAAGGGGAAAGTAGAAGAGGGACGGTGTGGTGTAGTGGTTAGAGGACCCGGACTGTCGCTTGGGAGACCAGGGTTCACTGGGAGAGGACTGGCGATTCAGTGGGTGCCCCTCTCAGCCTACCTCGCAGGGTTCTTGTGAGGATGAAACGGGGAGGAGGAGGACTCTGAGTGGCACCTTGAGCACCTTGGAGGAAAGCTGGGGTGCAGTTGCAATAAATAAGTAATATAATAAATAAGCAGGGGGTTGCCAAGGGAGTTAGGGGAGTGAGGAAGGCGTGCAAGTTCAGCCAAGGTGTCCTCTCAGAAGGGCCTGTGGTTATTTCTGCTGTTGCCACTGTATTAAATGTTATCATCATTGCCATTTGTTATTATCTTTTAAAGCAACATCCATGTGCACAGCGCTTTACAGACTAGAAGAGGGCAGGGACATGCCCCAAGGGTCTCCTGCTGCCTCAGGCTGAATTCATTGCATATTCCTGCCCCTTCCTCTCTGGTCTCCATTGCGTTGTGACAACGATTAGACTCGCCACCAACACCACCATAATGTTAACAACAGCCGTCCTTCAGAAGTGGTGCTTTCGTTGAGATTCCTGCCTTGCAGGGGGTTGGGCTAGATGACCCTTGGGTTCCCTTGCAACTCTACAATTCTACATGAATTAATGATTGCTGCAAGCCCCGTTTCCTTCTTAAAGAATGGTTTGTCAAAAAGGCTACCGCCAAATGATCTTTAAAATGCCAATAGCCCTCCATGCTTTCCATGTTTGCTTTCAAAATGATAGATGTGAAGGCTCAAGTGTGCCTGAACGACTCCCCGATGCCTGGGGGAGTAGGGTGTGATGACACTCTGCACATACTCAGAGACATTATCTTCCTGCTTCCTCTGCCTGTCTTTGCATAGAAAACAGGAGCTGGGCTCAAGGCTTAGCTCAAACGAAGCTCAAGGAACCACTCCTGCGGGGGGGGGGGGTGTCCTATTATTCTGGAGACCCCACAATTTGCTAAGGGTGCAGCCTGATCTGAATTTCATAGGTGTGTGTCTTTAAAAATCATTACTACGCTCTTCCAGTACACATGAATAGTATCCCTACATGAAAATACTTTTCATGTAGTGGTTAGCGTGTTGGATTAAAATGTAGAATCATAGAATTATAGAGCAGGAAGGTACCTCGAGGGTCATCGAGTCCAATCCCCTGCAATGCAGGAGTCCTGTCCGCAGCCATCCCTGTGTGGTATTGAACCACCAACCTTCTGTTTAACAGCCAGGTGCACTGACCCGTTGCGCTACCTGAGCTTGATAAAATGGGGATGGGAAGAACCATGTTTGCTGCCCCTTGATTTCCTTGGAGGACATAAAATAAAATGGCAATTATTTACAAATGCGGGAGAAAGTGAAGGGGTATATGCTTGGGGTTAGTATTGGACCAGTGACCAAATTTGTTCCCTGCACCCCATTCATTGAGAATCAACCTTCCGTCTGCACAGCATAGCAAGATGGTGATGAGTGTTAACTCTGTTATTACAGAAAAGAGACCTGATCTTTTTTGTTTGTGTTTTTCCTCCTGAGTAAGTGGCCTTCCCCCAAACGAAGCTTTCTTTTTCCAGCCCCCCCCCCTTCAGTTGTCTACAGAGGAAGGAGGGTTACAGAGCAATGATTGTCCCTTTACAAACAGAAGCCTTGATCCCTCCAGGGAAATGAGCAAGCTTGATCTAAATAAGATTAAATAAGGCAGCCCCCTCCTGTTCTCCTGGCCCATCTGCCACGCCAGGAAGATTAGTGGGTTTAAAAATAAATAAAAAAGACATATGTTGAGGGGTTGCACTCATTAGCGCTACTCTTTTGTTGGCTTCCCTGCTGCTGGTGGTTAATGCCCAGCACGAGCCTTGATGCTTGCACACGCCTGAAAGCATGTTGGCATTTTCTTGCGGCGCTACCGTTCTCCAGGCGGCGCTGTTCCCAACACACCTTGCCATTTACCCGGCTTGTGAATTCTACTCCTCCTGGCATTTTTCAGTTCTATTGGAAGGGCTGCTTGCAATTCATTTGCAAAGACTGGCTGTGGAATTCACCTGCCCTCATCGTGAGATCTGAATGTGTTCCATCTCATGCCAGCTCACTTGAATCCATATATGAAGCCAGAGTCTAGATAAGCACTGCATGCTCTGGCCAGCAGAAACAATCCAAAGTCTCAGGCAAAGTCATTTTCCAGCTCCACTGGACTTGCTAGGGTTTGAATCTGGGACTTCCAGAGCATGAGTGATGGTCCCTCCATATTTTTAATAGCAGTTCATGGCCCCACTCCGTATAATTGATCACAAGACATGGCACCCACCCACTTTATTGCGGGGCTAGAAGTTGTCTCCTATGAATGGCTATGTTCTGCTGTTGGAGGCAGTATGCTTCTGGAAAGAGCAGGAGGGGAGAGTGCTTTTATTTTTGGGTCCTGCTTATGTGCTTCCTGCAGGCATCTGGCTGGCCTGTGTGAGAACAGGATGTTGAACTATGATGGCCTGATTCAGCAGGCTCCTTTGTTGTTCTTATGTTTTTCTGGATGTAATGGCTCCGCAGGTTCCCCAGCCTTCATTCAAGAACACTTGCTCTTTGTGCTGCTGGCACGCTACAGTCTGGATTGCCTAGGGTGCTGCGTTCTGGGGCACAACAGTGTGTGTGTGTGTGTGTGTCACAAGTGCTAAACTAATTCAGTGATGAAAGGCAGCTGTGTACCCACAGAGTTGCCTGCCCGTTGCTTCTCTGCATGAATTTTTGTTCTGAGCTTGCCTCCTACCAAACATTCGTTGTTCTACGGTGCAGAATAGTTCCGTTTCAACTATGCACCAGGTGCAATTGGATCATTGGACATGCCTTGTAAGGAGGAACAGCAGAATGACCTGCTCTCAGAACAGCTTGCCCTAAATGTATCTCCATCTTGACGTACGCCCCAGTGCCACGACTCTTGCAGAAACAAAGAGGTGGGTTTCTCTGTGGGAAGACAGCAAGACGCTCTAAAAGGAAATAATTTTAGGTAAAAAGGATGCTTTTGGTCTCAGAAGTTTGGAGTGATCTATAGCAGATGGTAAAATAGTATTTCCTAAACGTACGATCTTTTGACTATTTCTTCTCTCTGGTTTCCAGGTGAACTAAATTTGGATGGATGAATCTGGAACTGCGAGACTCTCCGTGGGCCAGAGACAAGAGCTCTTCAAACTCGCCCTGGGCTCGCAAGATGCGCATCACTTTCTGCCAGGGCGTGCTTGCTGTTGCCATCACCATAAACTTACTGATCCTTTTCTACATCTCGAGGCTGCAGCAGCGCGTCTTGCACCGGCACAGGGACCACCCGCATCCCAGTGCCCACCAGCCCCGTGGCCTGCTGAGGTCAGGCGTGACCGTCCTCATCAGGGAGTTTGAAGACTTTGAAAACTACGTCCCCGACGTGGTGCGTCTCTTCGTGAAGCACAAACCTGAGCTGCCCATTGTGGTGGCGGCAGACCGATTGCCTTATCCTCCTATGGTTCTCCCTGGCACTCCCAACATCCAGGTCGTCGTTCTCAAGCCGTCCCCTGACCAGCCTGCCCACGTCTCCAGGCCCGAGACCTACGTGAAGACGGAATACGTGGCGCTGGTGCCGGATGGGGTGAGGGTGGATTCCGCATCCCAGCTGGAGCAAATGCTGGAGGAGTTCAAGGCCAGCCAAGCTCAGGTGGAGATGGTGGCGGCTCCAGTGCAGTCGCTAGCTCCCCTCCAGTGCCTGAACCTCAAGGTGAACCTTAAAGAATGGACGGCTGACTACACGGCAGCTCCGCCTTCCTCCAAGGTGTGTGCGGCCTTGAAAGGCGAGGCCGTCATCCTCCTGCGCACCAGGGACCTCTTCAACCTCTCCATGCCCCTGGCCAAGCCCATGCTGACTTCCCTCTTCATCCAGGCATCCCTGTGGGGATGGGCCGTCCGCCTCCTTGACGTTTCCTTCTCGGCGCTCCACCAGCCTCTGCTCACCTCCTCCCACAACCAGTGGAAGGCCGACAACCTCGCCAAAGCCAACCGCCTGCAGCTCTTCCGCGACTTTGGCATCAAGCGGGTCGTCCTGGAGGACGGCAAGGAGCAGTGGTTTGGCTGCGGCAAGGAGACGCCCCGGTGCTTCGGCACCATCCACGATGACACGCCGGAATACCTCTACCAGAACCGGTGGACGCCGCCTTGCTGCCTCCGAGCCCTGAGGGAGACAGCCAAGTACGTCATCAGCATCCTGGAGGCGTCTGGAGTGCGCTACTGGCTGGAAGGGGGGACGCTCCTCGGAGCCGCCCGCCACCAAGACATCATCCCGTGGGATTACGACGTGGATCTCGGCATCTACCTGGAAGACATCCCCAACTGCGAGCTGCTCCGGAGTGCAGATTCCGGCTCCATCGTGGACGAGAAGGGCTTTGTCTGGGAGAAAGCTATCGAGGGGGACTTCTACCGAGTGCAGTATAGTGAGCGCAACCACTTGCACGTCGACCTGTGGCCCTTCTATCCCAAGAACGGCGTGATGACCAAGGACACATGGATGGACCACCGGCAGGACATCGAGTTCCCAGAGCACTTCCTGAAGCCTTTGGTCCCCATCCCGTTTGCCGGCTTCCTGGCTATGGCGCCCAATGATTACTGGAGCTTCCTGGAGCTGAAGTTTGGAGAAGGGGTGATTGAAAATCCAGAATATCCAAACCCAGCTGTGAGGAGCATGGAGAAGGGAAACTGAAGGAGCCCTCGTGAAGGCCCAAGCCTTAAAAGGAGAGGTTCTTGAGTATCTCGGAGCCAAGAGCTTTCCTTCCTTGAACACTTAATGTCATGCAATTGATTATGCAGTCAGGTGATTTACCTGCCCGTTACAGGTACCTTGGTGTCTTGTCCATACTGGAGGAGATGTTTGCAACAGTGAATTGTTTCAAAGTAGCAACACTGAATGTACATTCTGCCTTTCTGGATCAGATCAAAGGCCCATCTAGTCCAGCATTCTGTTTCCGATGGCAGTGAGACAGGTGCATCTGGGAAGGTCACAGTCAGGGCATGAAGGTAATGGCTCTTTGCTGTTGTTGGTTCCCAGCAGCAGGTACTACTCAGAAGTAGACTGCCTTGGTGCTTGAAGGTTTCATTTTGCTGATCCATAGCAAACAGAAACCTCTGAAAACGGAAAGGCCAGGGAGGACCATGGTTGCAGTGAGTTGCAGCGTTGCCTTTCAAAATACAAGGGTCCGTTACGTCACCCCAGGAGGAAAAATCCCCCCTCCCCCCGCTGTCGGCAGCTGGTTGTTTCAGCAAGAGTCACACAACAGAGCAAGCAGCTGCTGTGGATTTCACAAAGCAGTCCTTTTCCAGAGAGATAGCTGTGTTAGACTGTTGTTGCAAAAAAAATCAAAACAAAATCGAAAATTCTTTCCAGTAGCACCTTAGAGACCAACTGAGTTTGTTCCTGGTATGAGCTTTCGTGTGCATGCACACTTCTTCTTCTTCAAAAAAAATCAGCGAGTCTTGTGTGGTCAGTTATTTTGTGACTTAAAAATGAGACTGCTTAGGATTCAGCGCCCCGCTTCCTCAAAACTGCCCTGGGAGAATTTGATAAGGAGATCATACTGACAGCCAAATAAGGAAAGCATTAGAGGCCAGTTCTACAGGAGAAAGTCAGATGCTGAGAATCAGACAGGCAGCTCCTATGAGTATATGAAGAGCCCTGCATCCTATTTGTAGCACAGTGGACAAGGCCATCAAGATCCCTCTGGGAAGCAGGCAGAAAGCAGGCAGAAAATAAATGGCCAGGGCTTCAGAAAGGGGAAAGAATTAGCACTGCTGGTGTGATACACCCTTTGAAATCAGACAGAAAGCATTCATAGGGTCATGAATTGCAAATTCTAAGTCCTCATATTCCGCCCATTTACTGGTAGATTGGAATGCAGGAAGCGCCTGTCTCACTGCAGCTGCTGCTCCTAACTGAAGCTAGGCTGGCTGTAGCACGAGTGGGTCAGGTTTTGAGGGGGACCAGTAGACTATTATTTCAGGCAGGATGTGGGGGACTAGATCACACTGTTTTGAATGCTCAAGTGAAGTCGGCAGGACATACTCCAAAGGAGGTAAGCTGAGGGTTGCAGCCATGCTCTGGCAGCCTTCCTGCAGAGATGTCATTGGTGCAAATGCAGCATAGATGCGAGGATCTTGCCTTGTAGAATTCAGAACTGAGGGTGCGGGGCTATCCCTCTTTTATCACTGTTTGGTTCTGCTGCTGCAAACATATTTATTGGATGGATTAATTGGATTTTATCTAACATACGTTTAAACAACCTTTATAAGCCACCTCAGAGCAGCTTATAAAACAGAACATAGGAAAACATACTTAATAAATAAAACCAGCAATGAACTATACAATATCAGCCTCCAAGTGTTAAAATCTGATGACAAGATATGGCTAAAGGCTTCAGTCCACCAAGCACCCCTCGAGAAGGCTAAGGAAATGGGGATGGGCCATGGCCTAGTGGGAGAGCACTTGCTTTGTGTTCAGAAGGTCCCAGGTTCAATCCCCAAGGGGATTCAGACCCCTGCCTGAAACCCAGAAGACTTGCTGCTGCCAGTCAGTGTAGACAAGGCTGAGCTACATGGACCAATCGTCGGATAAGGCACCTTCGTTATGTTCCTAGGTACATCTTCAGAGCTTTCTAAAGGGCCTCTGGTGATGGGGTTTGCCAGGCCTCCAATGGTGGCCAGATATTCTGGAGACAAGGGGCCGTTGCAAAGACATAAAGGCAACTCTCCATTTACGTGGGGGTTACGTTCCGAGGCATCGAGCATTCAATAAGTGAAATCACGTATATTTGAAACACATGGAAAAAGCCTGAGAGTACCCCTTTCTTCTTGCCCCTTTCCACAATGTTTTTTGTGGTGCTTTCAGGTCAACTCTGCGTTCAGCGCATATATGTGATCACACACATATTGAGCATGCATAAATGGGGGGGGGGGGAGGTTGCCTGTATACTCTTGCCTGACAGGGTGGGTGGTGGCAGTTACAACCCACCCACTCCCATTGGAAGAAGACTCATTCTGCAGTCGTTTGTGCAGACACCTCACTTCCCCTTGCTGAAAGTTGTTGACGGGGCGGGGGGAGCAGGGTGTTGTATAAATTTCACCTCGGGGATGCATTTTATGATTGCCGTGTTATTAAATTTTTAAAAAGAAAGAAAAAGAAAACAAACCTTGTGCCACAAGCATTTAACTTGGCAATGCTTCTGTTGGTTTGCTTCTTATATTGAACAGCGTTGTAAAAAGTAAAATAAATTAACCCTCCTCAGGGGTTGTTGGATTAAGCCAAAGAAAATACGGTACCAGAAATGTAGGAAAACTCTAAAGGAAGGAGGAATAACATAAAGAGTCCCATTGTGTTTTTGCTTTTGTTCCAGCCCACTTGAACTGCCTGGGGAGGGTGGCTAGCGGTTTTGAAGGTGGTCAGGTATGCATTCTGGACTCTCTGCCCCACTTGCCCACGTGACCCCAGCCCACTCTTCCACAACTATGTCATAGCAATCGTGGGCGCTTCTGTGGCAGGTGTCTCAGTACGGGTGCAAAGGTGCCCGTTTCTTTGTCCCTCTCCGGCTGTGTGCTAGTGTAGCTACCGAAAGCTGTCGCGCAGACGTGGTCGCCTTGTTTCACCTCCCTGCAAGCAGTTTCCTTATAGCCGTGAATGCATCGTCACAAGCACAATTACAAGTTCACATGCACAGCTTGGCAGCCTTCAAGCTCCAGGGTCACTTGAGGAGAGGCTTTGTAGCTAATTGCAGACCTTCAGCATGAAAGCAGAGCCTATGTCCTGACTGCCCAGAAGATGAAAGAGCCAGTCTTCAGATTTTCAAACTCACTTTCAACCCGAACCCACAGCACCCAGATTTAAATTTTTTAATGCCTCTGCCCCTCTTTATGTCCTGTTTTTCTTCCACCTTTTCCCTAAACAACACTGAGGATTGGGGTTGAAAGGGTAGAACCACAGAATTGTAGAGCGGGAAGGGACCCCAAGAATCATCTAGGCCAACCCCCTGCATTGCAGGAATCACAGTGACAGGCATCTATCCGCCCAACCAATCTCTGCTTAAAAACCTCCAAGGAAGGAGAGTCCATCACTTCGTGTGGGAGTCTGTTGCACTGTCGAACAGCTCTGTCAGAAAGTTCTTCCAGATGCTTAGTTGAAATCTCCTTTCATGTAACTTGAATTCAGAAGGGGAACAGAGAACTCTTAATGTAGAATTATTACCTGCCCCAAACTAGATTTCCCAGGATATCTTGGATGAAGGGCCATGACAGTGAAATTATTATAGACCCAACAAAATAAAAAAAATTCCTTCCAGTAGCACCAACTAAGTTTATTCTTGGTATGAGCTTTCGTGTGCACGCACACGTCTTAAGATACCATGCACACGAAAGCTCATACCAATAACAAACTTAGTTGGTCTCTAAGGTGCTACTGGAAGGAATCTTGGTTGTTTGTTTGTTTGTTTCAACTACAGCAGACCAACACGGCTACCTACCTGTAACTAGTATTATAGACCCAGTTTATGGTATTGACAATCCTGCACTTTCAAATGTCCTTTTTTGCACACATTTTGGTGTCAGTAATTCTGGCGTCAAGAGGCTCTAAAGCCTTGTGGACCTTTGCTTTATTCATGTTAATGATGCTCGCCTAGTGTTCTTTAGAAAGCGGAAGAGATATTTTGAAATTAAATGCCCCCTATAGACAACATAGGGGATTCCCCCACCCCCTTCACATCACAGACGCAGGAAATACAAAAGCGGGTGTCTGTTTTCCAGGACCTGAGATTTCAGCTGATAATCTGCCCTCCCAATTACTGCAACCTCTGAAGTTTGTTGTTGTTCAGTCGCTCAGTAGCGTCCGACTCTTTGTGACCCCATGGACCCTCTGAAGTTTACCCTCTCCCAATCAACCTAGAGGTTTGTTTTTTAAAAAAAATCCTGGCTCCTGTCTGGCTTTTAATACAGACGCAGGTTACCTTTCAGCAAATGTATCATCCCTGTGGCTTGTATTTATCACAATAATTGTGTACAGAGAAGATGGAAGGCAGCAGTAAGGAAAGAAACAAGCTGGCGAGAAAGGAAGCATCATTGCCATTGCAGGAAACAGATGGGCCTGGAAAGGAAGTGGGCTTTCCCTGAGCTGGAAGTGAAAATGGGCAGAGAGGGCTGCTGTTCCTTTCCAGCCAAGGACTTGGTGCATGCAAGAGATTTCTACAAATGCGATCTGGGATCTAATCCTTAGCTAAACGTCACAGGTCAGAGTTAACATTAGGGGGTAGATCTAGAACAGGCTTCCTCAACCTCGGCCCTCCAGATGTTTTTGGCCTACACCTCCCATGATCCCTAGCTAGCAGGACCAGTGGTCAGGGATGATGGGAATTGTAGTCTCAAAACATCTGGAGGGCCAAGGTTGAGGAAGCCTGTTCTAGAACGTCTCTACCTCGCCTGTTGCTAAGCTCTTTGCTAGGTTGTATGAAGTTTTTTGCCAGAAGAGGGCAGCAGCAGCCTCCTTCAAACTGTCCTCAAACTTCCTTATAAGACAGTGTCCCAAAAAAACATGGAAGCTACAAACCTCCACTCTCTTCCAGCTTGGCAGCTGATCCAGTGTCACTGGATGGGCCTAAGATTAAGGACAGACAAAAGAAAGTCTGTCCATGCCTAGTTAAGAGGTAGTGATGGCTGCCAAACTGGATGGCTTTAGAGGAGGATTAGAGAAATTCATGGAGGATATTTTGTTATCAGTGGCTACTAGTCACAATGGTTATGCTCTGCATTAGCTGGAAACTGCAGGAGGGGGAAGTGCTGTTGTATCAAAGTCCTGCTTGCAGGCTTCCCACAGACATCTGGTTGGCTACTGTGAGAACAAGGATACTGGCCTACATAGGCCACTGGCCTCATCCAGCATGACTCCAGATTTCTAAAATGAGAGGGGTCGAGTTTCAGCTCGATCAGTAGAATTCCTTATGCCCATCACAGCTGTACACGAGGCAGAAATGCAGTGAGTCACGGCTAGGAAAGGCACTAAATTCCTGAATGTTGTTTGGAAAGCCACACAGCGCCGTTTTGGGGATTAATTTAGCTTGTGAATAAGTCCTCTTGCTGTCAGGGGGCGGGATATACCGGTAATTCTGAGCAAACATGCATAAAGATTGGGCCACACTTAAATGAGGCAAAACCCTATGTGATTGTTCTCTGGCGGCAGATTTTGCATCAGTTTTATGTTTATGTAAAACTATCCACGTGAGCTTTTGTTCCGAGTATATCAACAGCTAAGCCCCGTTTCTGTGCGACTGTCACGCAATTGCCAAAGGCACAATAAATGCATTGCCAGAATGTTTGTTTTGTTTTGTACGATGCTCAGGGTAGCTTATAGCATGGCCCGCCCAATGCCATTGGACTCCAGCTCTCACCATCCCTGACTACAGCCAGTCTCGAAAATGGGAGTGTATCGTGTCAAACCATTATGCCTCCTAGCCCAGCACTCTTGATGTCTGGCTGTGGACAAGGGAAGAGCAACTGTTTTGCATGCAGGTTCAACCCTGTATGCCCAGATAAGGTTGGGAGATGGCTGCCTGGAGAGCTGCTGCCAGTCAGTGAAGACAATGCTAAGCTAAATAGACCCAACGGTCTGACAATATAAGGCAGCTTCCTAGCATTCCCAAGGTCTGGCACAGAGGCCCTCTTATCAGAAAGGCTTTAATTAGGCCCTTGGGAAATAAAAACTGCAGGGCCCGGCCCCCCAGCCAAGCAGTGTCCGGCCTGTGCCTCCCCAGCCAAGCCTCTCTCTCCCTTTGCACACACAGCTTCCCCTTGTTACACACCGAGCCGTTTGGGTGTGTCATGTATGTGCCAGGTGCTTCTCCCTTGCCAGGTACCAAAAGGGCAGAGTGGGAAGCAAGCTACAGCAAGTCAACAAAGGACAGAAGACCGCGTTCCCTTAAGGTCTGTTTTTCCTTGCACCTCAAGCCCTGCGTTTCTTTGTTCGGAGGCTGGCGAGCACCCAGGAGCTGCACCCACGCAGCTATTCAGCCCGGGCACGAGCAGCTTCTCAAGAATTGCCGGGGCAAGCCAGGATTTGCAGTATACCCAAGCTTGCCTTGAGCCTAACGCAGCCCGCAGAGAGAGCAGGCACCCCCCTTGGTTTTCGAGCAGTCGACTGCGGTTCCAGCTTCCACAAAGAGAACAACCTGCCACGGGCTGGAAATGTAGCTACAGTCAAGAGTACATGATGTGGCTTGCATGATGTTCCTCTTCAGTATTTGGAATGAGGATACAGGAGAGACAGGTGCCCAAGTCTGGGTTCTGACGCAACAAGGGAAGGGAAGCACACGATGAGACCCTGCCAAATTAGGCAAATGGCCCACCTATTCCAGCATCCTGGGCTCACCACGGCCAACCACTTGTCTGTGGGAAACCCACAAGTAGGACCCGATCGCAGGACTAAACCGCTTCTGGCACAATGGAACACACCGACGGAAACCAGAGCGCATGGAAACGCCGTTTACCTTCCCGCCGGAGTGGTACCTATTTATCTACTTGCACTTTGACGTGCTTTCGAACTGCTA
This sequence comes from Lacerta agilis, assembly GCF_009819535.1. NCBI lineage: Eukaryota > Metazoa > Chordata > Lepidosauria > Squamata > Lacertidae > Lacerta > Lacerta agilis. The sequence continues at coordinate 76,763,904 of NC_046319.1, read as the reverse complement.
GGTTGGCAGGAGCTGGGACAGAGTAACAGAGCTCATCCTGTCGCGGGGATTTGAACTGCCGACCTTCTGATCGGCAAGCCCAAGAGGCTCAGTGGTTTAGACCACAGCGCCACCCGCATCCCACTGCCCATTAAAGTACTATACTGAGTTAGATGAACAAACAGACCGGGTGTAAGGCAGGTTCCCGTGTTTCCTTCTCCCCTCCCCCAAAGCGTGGGTAAGGCAGGAAAGCTGCTCAGCATCACTCCCACTGAAGTCTGGAACTGCACATATGAGTTTGCATAAATAAAATAAAATAAAATAAAATAAAATAAGGAAGAGAACCCGTGCAGCCAATAGCTTATAAATTTCCCAGTGTCTGTTATTTACCATGGAAGTTCCTGTAATAATAAAACATATTTTTTTTTAGTAATTTATAAGCCGCGGGTGGCGCTGTGGTCTAAACCACAGAGCCTAGGGCTTGCCAATCAGAAGGTCAGTGGTTCGAATCTCTGCAACGGGGTGAGCTCCCATTGCTTGGTCCATGCTCCTGCCCACCTAGTGGTTCGAAAGCACATCAAAGTGCAAGTAGATAAATAGGTACCGCTCCGGCAGGAAGGTAAACGGCATTTCCGTGCGCTGCTCTGGTTCTCCAGAAGCGGCTTTGTCATGCTGGCCACATGACCCGGAAGCTGTACGCCGGCTCCCTTGGCCAGTAAAGTGAGATGAGCACCGCAACCCCAGAGTCGTCCATGACTGGACATAACGGTCAGGGGTCCCTTTACGTTTTAAGCCGTTGCTTGCAGTGGTTAGTATCACTGGCAGGGGTTGCCAATGCTTTTGGATTAATGGACAGAAAAAATGTGGACACCATTCTTACACACTGCAGAAGATTCTACTGACTACAGACAATGCTGCTTTGAAACCTTAATTTCATCAGCAGAGATGGGAGCCTGTGGAGACCTGGGAAGCTGCGGGCAACCTGTTGGCAACTGCTGCTCCACGCATTACATTGGGAGCCTCAAGCGTAAAAAGTGATGACGCAATCACCTTCTGCAGGGGAAGTGCCACAAAACCGATTTTATCATGAATGAAGAAAACAAACTGACACGCATCACTTCCAAATCTGTTTTTATTATCTTGTGCGATGTGGCAACTGCACATTTCCAAACCCCCCACCCCAATGTAGGAAGGAGATTGTGTGCAAATAACAACCAACCTGATTTATTTTCCCCACCCCCCCCCAAAAAAATCAAGTCTCGCCACCACTTTGGGGGGGTCGCTAGCTCACCAGAAACACGACAGGCCCTGCCTGCATCTTTTTTAAGAGCAGCTTGATCTGCAGGCGCAGCTTTAAAAGCATCCCAGCAGATCAGGCTGCCGCTAAGGACAGAAGAGCAGGGCCTGGTTTGAAAAAAACGCAAGCCCATCGCCACCCCTCTGCCCCCGCCAAAGCCCAGCAGGTTCAAAATAGGAGAAAAATGCCAATTGGCACAACAGCCCACCCTGCTCACCTGTTCCGATATTGGGAAGAAAGTTATCATAGCTGGCTTCCTAGGAAAGCCAGCTCTTAACCCAGGCATCAAATACCCCCCGACATAGAGAGATTGTGCCATTCTGCATCCCTGTTGACTGTGAAACAGAAGCTAAAGCAAGTGTACCACCCAATAACACTTGGTATAGGCAGCCTCCAGGCTAGGCTCTCTTCCGTACAGGATCGGAACTGAGGGCGGGAGAACTGCAATAGCAGCATAAGCAGAAGGAAAGACGGGGGGAGGCCATGCCCATCTCCTGTTTTCATTGAGCAGCTGAGAAGACTTAGCAGCAAGTAGAAGATCCTCTCTCTGGGCAAGCAGCAAGACCAGATAACCCCGTAGGTTGCCTTCCCAAATTTTGTGGCTCAGGATCACCAAAGTGTCAGCTGTCACATGCACCCAAACCCCTTTGCAAATGGTGGGAGCTTAGAGAGCCCCAATGGTGGTCCACAATTTCCCTGTTTGTGGGTTGAGGGCAATTCTGAATGGTGTTCAGCAACGGAGGGTACTTTTAAGGAACAAGAGGCAGTGACTTAACTAAACCGGCATGAAAAGAGTATCAGTTTGCACCTGCAGCTTCCCACTTGGAACAATCCAGCTGCACTGGCTCTCAACACAGCTTGTATTAGGAACTGCCACCTCCTGTCAGAATACAGAGGGTGGCATATTTGGCACTAAAACAAAACCCATGTTTATTTTGAAGTGCCAGCTGGATACCAGTCACTGGCGTTTGAAGGTTTACCCAATGTGGAATGAGGGGTGTCTGGGGTACAGGAGCCCGCCTCCTATGATCACCCAACGCCAGGGAATGCATGTGTTCTGCGCTAAAAGCAAAAAATTATGTACCAAGGAAGACCACATCCTGTATATAAATCAGGCACATGGATAAAACTGGCGTCGTTTCATGTTTTGTACAATTTATTCCGCAGTCTGTGCACAATTTCATTTTGGCTTTGCTAGCCACGGAAAGGAGGAAGACCCCGGGTCCCCACTGCGAACCGTAACCACTTCTCCACTTTGAATTGTATTGTTGCAGCAATGAGGGATAGAACCTTGAAAGCTCTATGCACTGTGTCGCAAACTGCACAACACGCAGCCCTGCCAGAAGCCTCTGCTTCTTTCCCCCATCCCAGAGTCCCACGCTTTTCTCTCTCTCTCCGTTAAGTCACACCTGGACTTGCTAGAACCAAAAGATCAAACCCTGAAACTTGCAGGCTCCGGGCTTTGATGTAGCACAGCCAGTGCCCCCAAAAGAGACGGCGGCAGATGTTTCCGAACATCATCTGGAGGTCTGATCTCAACAGGCATTATCATAAAAAGTTGCTTTGGCAGGGGAAGCCTTGGCACAAACCCATTCCAAAGTGCGGAGGTGCATCTAGAGAGGTCCTGTTTAAATGCCAGCGATCTCCGCCCACTCAGAGAACACTTAAAACACCATTCCTGCCCAAACAGGTGGGGAGCTCTGTTGGAACGAAGGGAGAACTCCAGAATTCTCACCAGGAGAACTTTGCACAAATTTGGACATTATGTGCTATTGCATGCAGGTGGTGAACCAGTCACAAAAGAACAGCTTTGATTTTGGGGGGGAAAGGAAGTTCCTAACTCTTATTGCTTATATAGGTATTTCTACAACTTTCAGCAGTCAGAGGTGAAAATACCTACTCGTGTCGCCCTTGCAATATTATGATGTTCACAAAACACATTGGTAGACAATGTGTGAATTAAATGTATTTAATTCACACATTGTCTACCAATCCAGCTTTTCCGCTGTGCAGAATTGCGTTTCTCTGCAGGGTGCACACAGCCCTGCTGACCACTTCCTTAAGTCTCCTTTGCACAACCACAAGAACAGCTAAAGGAGAAAGTTGCTAGATGGAGGAGCATTAACCCGTCGGAGATTATTATTATTTAAATTTCTATACTGCTCTTCATCCAAAGATCACAACAGATTGATCAATTCTGCCAACAGGTGGCTCTCCCAGAGATGCATTTTAAATAAAAGGACACATTCTATTCATGTAAAAACACGCTGATACCGGGAATGTCCATGGGCTGGATTGAGAAGGCGATTGGGCTGGATCCAGCCCACGGGCCTTAGGTTGCCTACCCCTGGGCCTAGACCCCACTTGAAGCCAACCTCTGAATTCTGACACACAAAGCCTACTAAGGAGTCCTGCATGGAGAGATTGAATCCGACTAATCAAGAAGATCTACAGCTCAAAACCTTGAAGTCGGATTTAAAACCTCTGACATTCTACTGATTTTTTAAATCATTTTTTTTTAAGACTGCAAAACATCTCCACTGATATGCTTCAGGCAGCTATTCACCAGGTCATGAGCGCCTGCGGCCAAACACACAATTGCATCAGCAAAAGGTAGTGGCACCCGCCCTGTGGAACGCCCTCCCATCAGATGTCAAGGAAATAAACAACTATCTGGCTTTTAGAAGACATCTGAAAGCAGCCCTGTTTAGGGAAGTTTTTAATCTTTTATCGTGGTTTTTAATATTCTGGTTGGGAGCCATCCAGAGTGGTTGGGGAATAAATAATAAATGATTACTATTATAGTATGCATTCTGGATCTGCACAGGGGATTGTGGCAGGACAGAGCACCGGCATCTGGATTCCGATCTACAGGCTCCGGAAGCTACAAGGTATGGAAGTAGATATGCCTGGGTAGAATCCAATGCCTATGGGAGAAGCAGACGATTCTCAGCCAAGTTCCCAGTCCTCAAGATTGCAGAGACACTTGAAAAGGTACAAAAGATTCCATTGGTCAAGGAATCAAGGACAAGGACAAAGGACAAGGCTGCAGGCCCAGCCACGGTTTCCAAGTGACCCTGTGTGTGCATAAGCAAATATTTGCTTTAAGTTAAGGCCCTGCAGTTCTCCATGGCCTTTGTCAGCCACTGCAAGGAAGGCAGAAAGGCCTTGGAGGTTCACCACCCGCATGCACACCTATCCAAAGAGATTCCCCCACCACTTTTCCTACTCTGTCCCATCGTTGGTGGTACTTCCTCCCTTTCTTCCTCACTGCTTATGTCTGCTTCAGCGTCTGCTGGGCTTTGGACAAGCCAGGCAGTGCTGAAAATTTGGTCCGGGGGGGCCACCACTCACCAGCTCCTTCTGCAAAGCCTACCCACTTGCTCATCAGCGGCTGCTCAGCACAAGATTAGAATAAAAGTGATGGGAAACTGAGCCTCAGAGGTTAACTGAAGCTACTCCAGTCTCCCTCACTCTCTTTGACCTGCTAACGCCACCCTGCCCCTTTAATTCCAGTGTGGAGAGAGAGAGAAAACCATTCGGATCCTTTTAAGTTCCAGAAATAAATTAAATTACACCGCAGCTGCTGGAACCAGGAGCTGCCACTTCCAAGAGAGCACTGTCTAGTTCTTGCACATGATGACCCAGTAAGGGAGAAGGGAGGAAAATACCGAGGTTTTAAGCGGTTCAAGGAAAGCTGGCTTTGCAGGGAATGACAGAAATCCCAGCGACCCAACGGGACTCTCAACGTTCAATTGCACATCGCACAGCCTTGGCATGAGGATTCCAAGAGAAGTTGCAAGGCGGAAAGGCAGCAAAGAAATTGCAAAAGGCAGGAAGAAATTCTCTCTCTCCCCATTCCTGTTTGACGATAGGTATTTATAGGTTCAAGCAGTGCACTGCTCAAGTTATTGAATTGTGGGGTGGCCAGGGGAGAATAAATCTGTCCGGAAATAAAGCAGTCTGCTTCCTCTTCCTGCAATGAACTGTAACTAAAAAAAGGGGGGTGACGGCAATGGGAGGGAGTCAAAGATACTAGACACGAGAAGGACAACACCCACCCCCCCTTGCTTGGTCCAAAACACAAAATAAAATAAAAAGCAGCAAAGGTAGCTAGAGATCTGGAAGAAGGAAAAGAGTGATATTAAGAGACCTCCAAAGTCACCGCTACCAGTTTCCACGTGGCAGATTTAAAAACTTAAGGGTTCAGCCTGGAACGTGCAAAGTATTGTGCCTCTGAGTATATCCAGAGTGCCCTTTGTCCTGAGCAACGGCACCCCAACCCTCATCTCCTTAAGAGGGAGAGGTTTGCAGCCAAGCAGAGCTATTTCCAGGCAGCATCAAGCCCCCAGCAGTTGACATTTTGCAGGGGGGTGGGAAAGTCCTGTTTGAAATTTTAAAAGCACTGTGTGAAAAAAATCAGTCATTTAAAAAAGGTGGAAAGGAGTGTGCTCGGTGAAAATCGAAGGAGTTCCCCATCACCAAACCGCGTGCCCCTGCTTCTCATGGGAAACAGAAGTCTTTCAAAGGGGGAGCAGATTCAGGAGCTGTCCTTGAAAATGGAACCCTAACTTAAAAAAAAAAAAAATGAAGTCTAGCCTCTTTGTAGGTTGCTTTACATCACGGATTCTTTTTCGCAGGAGCTGATGCCCTCCAAGGGGGCAGGCCCGTCCCTCTTGATCAGTGGGGAGCCTTCTTCCGCCCCCAACCCCTTGCCGGCGTCCGTCTTGATCTCCATCAGCTCCTCCGCCTCTGCCTTGCCTTCCGTCCTTTCGGTGTACACCTGCAGGAGCCCAGCGCCAAAAGCGTCGCCTTCCACGTTGAGGACAGTGCAGGTGCGATCCCTGGTGCAAAAGGAAGAGGCAATGACTGAGCCTGCCTGAGGTGCTCGGGGTTAAACAATAAGGGTTGTTAGCAACGTTCACTGGACACAGAGCCTCCATGTTCAGGAGCAGTCTATCTCTGAGAACCAGACAAACAGCAAGGAAAGGCTGAGACCTTTGTGCCCCGCTTAAGAACACGCAGAGGCATGTGGCTGCTGAACCAGGCAAGACCTTTGGGCCAGATCCAGCCGGGCCCTTCCTGTATTCTTGCGCCGTGTGCAAATTCCCACAAGCGACAGGAGGAAAAACTAAATTCTCAGCTGCTTTTAACCTTTCCTCCGATGCCCCCCAGGGAACCTCAGCAGACCTGGCCCAGCCAGCCATACTGGACAAGTCAGTTGGACAAATACACCCCCTGGCCGCCACGAACAAAACACACCGCTCAGAAAAAAGAATCGGGCATCCCGCGGACATACTGAAGGAGAGGCCTCTTTGATTCCTCCTCAGCATGACTGGGTTAAAAAAAAAAACATGCAAGAAAAATGGCTCAGAGTCAGAAAGTTCCACATTCAACACTGCATCTGTGCTTGAAAGGACCTCATCAGGCAGCGAAGCTGGAGAAGACCCCTACTTGAATCTTTGGAGAGCTGCTACTTCCACTCCGACTATAGGGCTGGACAGAGCACATCTGCACCAGCCATTGAAAGCACACTGATACCACTTTAAACAGGCATGGCTTCCCCTGAAGAATTCTGGGAGCTTTGGTCTGTACAGAGCAGGGGTCGGCAACCTAAGGCTCATGGACCACAAGCGGCCCACGGGGGTTGTTTAACCGGTCCACGAGCCACCCCTGAACCAAGCCGCCCGCTCGGCAAGTCCCAGCGTGCTGCGCTAAACCGGCACAGCGCGGGGACTCGCTTCTGTGGCACTGGAAATCACATTTGCACATGCCCAGACGCAGAAAATTGTGGGCGGGTGCACACATGATCCGACCCACGGACGGATCTCCGCTGGAGTGAACCAGCCCAGGCGAGGTAAACCTTGCCAACCCCTGGTACAGAGTGTAGAGCGTTGTCAGGAGACTCAGTTCCCCTCCCAGAACTACAATTCCCAGAGTAGTTTAATGATCAATCCTTCTTTACAGGCAACTCTGGGAATTGTAGCTGTGAAGGGGAATAGGGGTGTCTCCTAACAACTCTCTGCACCCTGAATAAACTACGGCTGCCAGGATTTTCTAGGCAAAGCCGTTGTTTAAAGCGGAATCATAACTCTTTAAATGTATTGATTTTTATTATTTCATGAAACCTATACACAGCTTGTTTGTAAAAAAAAAAATTAAACTTCAAAGTGGTTTACAAGAAGAAGGAAACAGTAAAATTAATGGCAAAATCAGCTAAAAAAAACTATTTAAAAATTAAAATCAGCAAGAAACTAAAAACAGATCAAAACACACACCAACATTCTATGCATCTGGGTAGCCTTCTCTGATCAATAAAACAAAATTCAGAAGGTGACAAAAAGAGAACAGGGTGGGAGCACGCCTGGTGTCAACAGGCAGCGAGTTCAAGTTTAGGTGTTGCCACGCTAAAAGATTGAATTCTTATAAATGCAGAATGGTAATTATATGGTATCTTTTAACAGTGCATGGTGCAAATGTGGCCTTGGTCCATGGCAGCTTTGTCCAGTCAAATGCCCCACCCCAAAAAATTGTCCTTGGGGGATTATTTGCAGAAGATTCAACTGGTTACCTACCACCCCCTTTCAAGGCAGCGACTCTCTGCAATGGCTCCTACTTTCCTATGTGAACCTGGGGCCTCTTCCTTGAGCCACTTTCTGCAAAAGTCCCTCCTCTCTGCTTGCGGAATGGGGCCAACAGAGGAGGAAGAGAATCTGAAGGGGAACTAGCAAGGCGGGAGGGAAAACTATCCTGCCTTTTGACGGGGAAGTTGGGACTAGCCAGCCTGCCAACCCTGCGACGCTATGAACATCGGTCAGGGAAATCGCTGGTCGCTGCGGATCGCTAGCCTCTCCCCTCAAACTTTACCCCTGCGGTACTTACACAAGCCAGTCCACTGCCAGAATGAGGGAGATGTCGTTGGTAGGCAGCCCAACAGCTTCCAAGATGATGGCGAGGGTGAGGACGCCGCCCGCAGGAATCCCAGCAGCTCCGACACTGGACGCCGTCGCAGTAATTCTGTGGGGTGGAAGTGGGCGGGTTAAGAGGCATGTCCTTCTTGATGCTCAAGTGCAGGATTTGGTCTTTATCTGGAGAGTGCAGGGGGAACCCAAAGCAGCAGGGAAAGGGGAGTGTAACTTTCGATTTTGCAAAGCCAAAGGTGCCAGCCAGATTTTGTGGCAGCCAGTTTGGAAGGAGAGCAGAGCCCCAAGATCACTCTCCTTCCTTCCACGCAGAGCTTAGCCAAGAGAGGTCTAATTGGGAAGGCCTTCCTCCATGAAGTGGCTACTGGTTGAGAACAGGACAGGGCAGCAACCAGATCCTAGACAGACCAGCATAAATCCAGTCAGTGATGGGTAGGGAGAGATCAGCCACCTTCTGGAAACTCAATCATTACTCCCAATTTTAGTGACCAGTAGCAGCTGGGTACCTGGGTTTTTGAACCCTTGGCCAAAGATTTCCTCATCTCCCTCCTTCTAGGTTCCTTATTCAAACTATGACCTGTTTGTGCACCCTAGTTCCTCTCTCTGCCACCCTAACACTCACAATTTATCGTTTCTTGGCATTCTGGAGAATCATGCCTAATAATAATATAAAATAATAATAATTTATATCCCGCCCATCTGGGCAGCTCCCAACGGAACACTAAAAACAGAATAAAGCATCAAACATTAAAAACTTCCCTAAACAGGGCTGCCTTCAGGTGTCTTCTAAAAGTCAGATATTTTATTTCAGGTGTCTTCTAAAAGGCAGCTTATTTCCTTGACATCTGAAAGGAGGGTGTTCCACAGGGTGGGTGTCACCACCGAGAAGGCCCTCGGCCTGGTTCCCTGTAACCTTACTTCTCGCAGTGAGGGAACCACCAGAAGGCTCTTGGAGCTGGACCTCAGTGTCAGGGCTTGACAATGGGGATGGAGACGCTCCTTCAGGTATTAACCAGATTAACTGGCAATTGGGGAATACAAACACACACCACTAGGCAGGGTCAAGAATGAATCAGGCACCACACCCTGGATTAAAGAGTCTGTCTTTTCACCCTAAGCATGAGAACACCAGTGTCACTGTCTCCCCATAAAGCCACAAGCCTGGCCAAGGCTGAGTTCAGCTCCTCCCTGATGCTGCATCAAGGTGATCTCCTCTGTGGCGCCTCTTACAGGTCTTCCTACCCAAGCCAGCTGGGTAGCAGTGGTGCGCTCTCACCCCATGCTCAACAGCCACCTTCACCAATTCAGGGCTCTCCAGATGTTCTGGACTACGACTGCCATTAGCCCCCTCCAGCACAGCTGTATGACGCAGAGGTGGATGGGAGCATGGCCTTGCTGGCTGGGGCTGATGGGAGCTGTAGTCCCAAACATCTGGAGGGCACCAGGTTGGTGAAGGCTGCTCTGCAATAGCCAAACCTAAGTCCACAGAGCAGAATAAAGGAGACCCAGAGGCCTCCTCATCACCAATTTGTCATCTGTTTCTGAGATCACTTTTCCATCCTAACAAAGACCCCTAAAGTCGTCTGCAACACAGATGAAATTTCAGTTTTCACTGCCTGCCTTAAGACCATTGATGATGGGGCTAGTCTGGCCTCTTAAGGGAGGGAATTCCACTGCAGTTATCTCCCCGCATCAAATGACAAATTTAAAGTCTTGCCCCCCCCCCCCGCCTTGCATTTATGGCGATGTATAAAGAATGAATGAAAAAGAAAATCAAACCATCGAGGCCAGTGTTTCCCAAACTTGGGACAGTTTTGGGGAAACACTGGTCTAGACTCCAAAGAACTACTTTAGGGTAAACAACACACTATTTTTTTTTTTAATCTGTTAGGTTTTGTGTGTTCCCCCACCCCACCCCTTTCAGACAGCAGTCTTCTTAAGTCGTCTCCCATGCGGCGTGACAAAGGGGAGAGATACTGAGAGGTTCATTTGCCGTGGGATCCTTTGCAATGCAACGGAGGGTGATGGGGGGGGGCACAGCTCTCCCTCTGCTTCCTCAGCACCCCCTAAAAAACAACAACAACAACACATGGCATCCCCAAGGAATTGCTTGTGTTCCTCGTGGCTGGCACTCAGTGACAGAAGTGTTCTTGAGAATCCCCTCAGGGTCCAAAAGCAGCTTGCCACATCCGCGGCACGTGATGCTGTTGACCGAGACGCACAAACTGGACTGGAACTTGGTTTGCAGAATGCAGACCTGGATCTGGGGGGGGGGGCAGGGGGCCTGCACTTTTAACCCAAGACAGAGGAACAAACATGGACGGATGACCAGCCAGGAGCAAAAACAGCCCCAGCTGAGATCCTGCCTCCAGCAGAGCAGAGGTCGCTTGAGAAGAGCCTCCCCCCGGACCCCTTCTGGTCACAAGTTCTGCCTAAGCCTGCAGTTTTGTTACTGCGCTGTGCCGCAACAAGGGGCCTCAGAAACAGTTGATGATTAAGCACCTCGAGGCCAGGAGGGACAGGTCCATCTCCTGAACTGGAGAAAACAATATTTTACTTGCAGTTGCTTTTTTAAAAAAAATGGACCCCAAAAAACAATCTGCAAACGTTTTCTGCCCTCGACACTTCTGTTAAAAAAAGCAAAATCTTGTGCCAAGAAAAGTCTCTAGCCATTCCTTGGTCAATCTAACTGCTGACCCCCTGTTTTATTCCAACCTAGATAGAGGAGTTTTTAAAGAAGAGTTGGCATTTTGATGGGGGGGGGAGGGAGATGGTGGGAAGCACAGCAGGAGAAGGGCTTGAGTGGCAAATCCAAGCTCAAGCAGCCTTGCTGAGTGCATCTCTTCTAGTCATGAGGACTAGAACTTTGTCACGGACAACTTCGTCACTGACGAAAGTGGCAATGGATCAGGACTCTACGCTAGCTGCTGGGCCCTTCCTCCAGATGCTACCTGAATGAATATGGAGATATATTTCTAAGTTTTAAAGTAGGGTTGTACATTTTTTCTAGGTTTTGCTGTTTAATCTTTTGTAAACTGAGTTGAGAGTGGTTTTATTATTTTTATTTTATTATTATTAATTATTATTATTATCAAGCAGTGCATAGAGTGTGTGAGAGATATTTGGGGGTGGAGCTAGAGATGTACAGCTCCACAAACCACCAGCTATTCACCTCTCAAAATTCTGCATTATTAAACCGTATTGATGTAGAGGAGCATTTGTGCTGGTGCTCGACAATTTAGTCCAGTTGGGTATTGACATGGTAGGAATTTGTAAGAAAGAAACAGAGCAGAAGGCTTAAAGATTAGAAGTGCTTGGGGCAGCGGTAGGTGTCTGTGTTCGGCATGGCAAATAAAACCCTAGAGCAGGGGCCAGCAACCTTTTCCAGCCGTGGGCCGGTCCACCGTCCCTCAGACCATGTGGTGGGCCAGACTATATTTGGGGGGGGGGGGGGATGAACGAATTCCTATGCCCCACAAATAACCCAGAGATGCATTTTAAATAAAAGCACACATTCTACTCATGTAAAAACACGCTGATTCCCAGACTGTCCATGGGCTGGATTGAGAAGGCGATTGGGCCTTAGGTTGCCTACCCCTGCCCTAGAGACTAGAAAGAGTTTCTGTGTTTGCTACATCAAGTCCTGAACAGGATCACCCACTATGCAGAATGGCCTCAGCTTTCGTCCCGGTTCCTAGTCCTTAAGATCAACCCAGGGAGCTTTACAGAGGCAGCTTGTCAAGTCAAGTGCTTGTCAAATGCTCAGCTACACTGGTCTGCCCAGCCGGCCACTTCGGTGCACACCAAACTCTGGTTGTTCCTGCCACAATCTTTTTAAAGGTTTCATCTCCCCCAACCCATGGGTCCATCCATTCTATGTGGCCCAAGGCAACCTTCCAGCATAAATCCCCCCTTTGTTTCTGCAGCGGCCTCACGATCCCTTTTACCACAGCAGAGTTTATATCCCACTAAAGCAGGGGTCAGCAAGGTTTAGCTCGCCTGGGCCGGTTCACTCCAGCAGAGATCCCTCCGTGGGCTGGATCACGTGTGCGCCCACGGTTTCTGGCATTTCCGTCGACGCGATTTCCGGCGCCGCGGAAGCGAGTCCCCGCACCACGCTGTGCCGGTTTAGCGCAGCACGTGGGGACTCGCCGAGCAGGCGGCTTGGTTCAGGCGCGGCTTGTGGGCCAGTTAAACGACCCCTGTGGGCCACTTGTGGCCCATGGGCCTTAGGTTGCCGACCCCTGCACTATAGCATCAAGAGCATGTGCCCTCTGGCAGACTCACACTCTCGTTCTACCGGGAAGGAAAGGGCAGAGGGGCCTTAGATCCTCTGTGGATTGTCACCATCTGCTTCACCAGCAGGAAGTTGAAATTTTGGGAGCTGGTTATCTGAACGGGCTGGACAACCCCCCTTTCCTCGCTCCCAAAGCTCACTTCCTGCAGTTCCAGGACAGGAAATCACTGCAAGAAATTTGTGCAGGAACCACGATTTTGGAAAGGGAATCTCCTCTTTGTTTTCTTCAACCTGCCCTCTTGCTTCCCCTTAATTCCCAGGATGTGGCAGGGACTACCACCCGCCCTCCACCTTTCAAAAGTCCACAATATTAAACCGTGCTGAATATGTAGAGGGATATTTGCCCTGATGCTCACGCTCAAGGACTTATTGCTGCTGCTGCTGCTGCTGCTGCTGCTTCCATCCACTCCTTGTCATGCTTGGAAATGTGCTTGCTGTTTGCTTGTGGCTTGTCTAGTCTCTCTTCCCCACCCAATGCCCAAAGGAATGGAAGGCCCATCTGGTGCAGATCAGGTGGGCTGGTTTTGCAGAAAAGTCTTGGAAGAACGCAAAGCACACACAGCGAAGGGAGCCTGCCAGCAGCTTGGGCAAGGTGAGCCACAGTCTATGGGTGGTGGGCTTTGTCTGTTTGGGGAAAGGGGAGGGCACAGCTTGTGCAAGATGGGTGGGCTTCTAAGAACCACCCTTTCTGAGTCCGAAGGGAGACCGGTTGGAATACTCACAGGATGGTGATGACTTGGATGAAGTTGAGAGGCATGTTGTTGAGCTGGGCGATGAAGACGGCAGCCACGCACTGGAAGAGGGCAGCCCCGTCCATGTTGACCGTGGCCCCGATGGGCAGGATGAAGCGGCTGATGTGCTTCGAGACGCCGTTCTTCTCCTCGACACACTTCATCATCAGGGGCAGGGTGGCAGAGCTGCGAGGAGGAAGAGGCGGGTTGAGAACGTGGGCAGAGAGTACTCCCGAAAGAGCCCACAGGCGCAGCACAACTCCCACCGGTTCCAACATGGAATAAATCACGGTGCAGGACCCCTTAAGGGCTGCCTCCGTCTACATGCAAAAGTGAACCTTCTCAGTGGTGGCACCCAAGCTGCCTGGCTGCCTCCTCGCCCACCCACATTAATTCTGTGCCCATGAGCTTTCCGGGGAGGGTTCACATAGACTTTATATGCCTTTGCTTTTTTTTTCTTTTTAATTGCTGAAACAGTTTCCTGACATTGTTTTAGTAATTGTCATTTTTGGGGGGCTGGTAGCCCCTCGAGGATCCATTTTGCAAGGGAACGGAAAAGTAAGTAGGTAATTTAGTAAGTAAACATGTTTGTTTGTTTGTTTGTTTGTTTGTTTCCCGCCCATCTGGCTGGGTTTCCTCAGCCACTCTGGGTGGCTCCCTACAGAATTAATAGTAATAATAATACAGTGGATGCTCGGGTTGCGAACATGATTCGTGCGGGAGGCACATTTGCAACCCACAGTGCCGCTTCTGCACATGTGTGAGCGGCGAAACCCCAAAGTAACCCGTTCCGGTACTTCCGGGTTCGGCGCGAGTGCAACCTGAAAAAACGTAACCCACAGCGTTCACAACATGAGGTATGACTGTAATAATAATAATAATAATAATAAGAGGCGATAAAACATCAAACAGTAAAAACTTCCCTAAACAGAGCTGCCTTCAGGTGTCTTCTAAAAAGTCAGATAGTTGTGTATTTCACTGACATCAGACGGGAGGGCGTTCCACAGGGCGGGCGTCACTACCCACTACATGGGTGGGGGGCGGTATGTGACAAAATCATCTGCCAAATACTTTAAATCCCTTTTTCTAAAGTAAATGCTGGTCTGTGGAAGAAAAGTACAATGTTCTCTTTCATTCATTCACTTTCTCGCGCACACTCCCCTCCGCTCATTGGCTGCTGCTGCTGTTGTGAGCCCCATGGAGTGTTCACACACGGCCAAGGGAGACCATCAGAAACAGAACGTCAGTACGCAGTGCAGCTTCAGGGAGGAAGTGAAAGGTCAGATTTGGCTTGGAGAACAATCGTACAGAGGGATTAGGGCAGGCATCTCCAAACTCGGCCCTCCAGCTGTTTTGGAACTACAATTCCCATCATCCCTGACCACTGGTCCTCTTAGCTAGGAATGATGGGAGTTGTAGTCCCAAAACAACTGGAGGGCCAAGTTTGGGAATGCCTGCACTAGGGATATGAAGGGCATGTGTGGCAGAAGTAGAATGTGGGAAGCACAAAGGCAGGGAAGCAAAGTGAGGAATGGACTCATAGGCAATGTTAAGGGCATTTAAACGGACTGTAAAACAGGAACCAAAAAGATTGGTGGCAGTAATAATATTTGTACCCCACCCATCTGACTGGGTTGCCCCAGTCACTTGCAGCAGTATATCAAAACACAGTAAAACATTAAACACCAAAGTAGGAGATGGCATGGAGTTTGGAGGGTCAAGAGAGGTTACAGGGATGCTTTACACAGGTCTCTGGACCAATAGGACTATGTACTGTAGGTTAAGGTTACCAGATTTTTTTTTCAATGAATCCGGGGACACTTTTCAACTTCAGCTGAAGGGGATGGATTTTGTTAGGGGACTGATTTGTAAATCCAGGGACTGCCCCTGGGAAACGTGGACATCTGGTAACCTTACTGTAGGTGTAAGAGGCAGGGAAAACATGGGAGCAAGCAGGATCAAAGATGCGGTGGGATGAGTACTCAAAATTGCCACATCCTTCTGGAATAGCTTTTGCAAAGGCAAGGCTAATAAAAGAGGGAACAGGAGAGGGGATCTGTGATAATGATAATAATTTATTATTTGTACCCCGCCCATCTGGCTGGGTTTCCCCAGCCACTCTGGGCGGCTTCCAACAGAGATTAAAATACATGAAGGCAGCAATGCCGATTAAGGTGGGAATGAAGCATAGATTTGCAGATCTCCCTGCCTGGCATTAGAGTACCATTCACTCCAAGCAAATCTCTCCCCCCCCCCAGCTATGCAACAGGTGTCCTTTTAAACCCCCACCCCATTCTCCTGGCTTTCTGGGGCCGCAAGAAGCTCATAAATACCTGGAGGAAGTGCCGAAGGCGGTGGCCAGGGCAGTGAAGATGCCCCAAAGGAACCGGTAAGGATTCTTGCGGGTGAAGATGAAGTAGATGACCGGCAGGACGATGAGACCGTGGATGGCATGGCCCACCAGGCAGCAGCAGATGTACTTGCCCAGGCTGGTGAACAGGACAACCACGTCCTCCATTTCCACAATCTTGCCAGCTACCAGGAACATGATACCCAGGGGGGCATACCTGGAAGGAGAGTGAGAGGGGAGGGGGATCAGCAAAAAGCACCGCCAAGACCTCTGACGAAGAACAGCAGGCGGGAGAGAAAATCTCCACTCAGCCACAACACTTGCCAAGTGGCATTTATGGCCACGAGCAACACCTGGTAAGATTTCAGAAGCTGGAGAAGTTCTAGGGGTCATGAGGTAGGGCTTCAACACCTACCCCTCCACTGCCACTAGCATATTCAGAATAATTGATGTCTCTTTCCAATTTCCTTAGTCTGCGATAGCATAAATACAGTTGTACCTTGCCTTTCGAACTGCTTAGTTCCCAAACGTTTTGGCTCCCGAATGTCGCAAACCTGGAAGTGACTGTTCCAGTTTGCGAACTATTTTTGGAAGCTGAACGTCTGACGGGGCTTTGGCAGCTTCTGATTGGCTGCAGGAGCTTCCTGCAGCCAATCGGAAGCGGCACTTTGGTTTTTAAAAGTTTTGGAAGTTGAATGGACTTCCGGAACAGATTCTGTTCGACTTCCAAGATACGGCTGTACAGTACGATTGCATCTCACAAGCATTTAACACACGAGATTTCAACCATATGCAATTGAAGGCAAGTTGTTCGAAATTTCCAAGTTAAATTCAAGCAAAGCAAAGAGCTTGAAAGTTCTTTTTGTGCCGGGTCTGCTTGGGGTTTCCAAGTGTAAAAAGAGTTTTTTAACACTTTAACACTGGAGGGCAAACCCTGCTTGACGTGCAAACTCTGGGGATACTGGGGTTTCTTTCCCCCCGCCCGCTAGCTATGGGGTGGCTCCAAGGCAGGGGTCAGCAAACTTTTTCAGCAGGGGGCCGGTCCATTGTCCCTCAGACCTTGTGGGGAGCTGGACTATATTTTGAAAAAAATTATGAAGAATTCCTATGCCCCACAAATAACCCAGAGATGCATCTTAAATAAAAGCACACATTCTACTCATGTAAAACACACTGATTCCCGGATTGTCCGCGGGCCGGATTTAGAAGGCGACTGGGCCGCATCCAGCCCCCGGGCCTTAGTTTGGGGACCCCTGCTCCAAGGCTTTCGGTATATGTGATTTTCATGTATACGTGGAACCCTTAGAAACAAACTTCCGCGTAAGATGCGATTGCACCAGTCGTATATCAGTAATCAGCTTTTGCTATGTCAGTTTGGCAGAGAAATTCACAAGGATGCACAAAACCCAGCCCAGAGGCCTTGCAGCCAACTCTTCTGTGTCAACATTTTATCTCCACCTGCGCCATTCCCCTATGAGACTCCTGGGGAGATGTGGACCAGCCAGCCTCCTTACCACATGATCCAGGAGACGAGCACCATTGTGGCTTCATTGAAGGAGTTGAAGAACTGGATCAGGTTCTCGCCTTCGGGCCCGAGCTTCCGCAGAGCAATCCCAAAGACGATGGCGAAGACCACCAGGCCCAGGATGTTCATCCCTTCCACCTCTGTGCCTGTGGGGATCTAAGGGGACGGCAAGAGGGAGGAAAGGCTTCCATCACAAAAACAGCCAGGGATTTGAAAAGCGGTTGGAGGGTTTCCCTGCCCTCTAGGCAGACGTCTACACACAAAAGCCATATCCTTGAGATGACAGCAAGCGAATAATTTGCCCTTTGTCCCCAGGATGCAGCAGTTGGGGGGAAGGTTTGCAGCAGCACATCACCGTACTTCCAAGAAGACCAGGGCAGCATG
Source organism: Lacerta agilis (assembly GCF_009819535.1). Lineage (NCBI taxonomy): Eukaryota > Metazoa > Chordata > Lepidosauria > Squamata > Lacertidae > Lacerta > Lacerta agilis. The sequence continues at coordinate 76,746,418 of NC_046319.1, read as the reverse complement.
GAGCTCCTGCCCCTCCTTGCCTCATCTGCTTATTCCACCTTTTACCACCACCACCACCAAGTGTCAGTTTTCAAGGAATCCGATCCCCCTCCCTCATGGCCGGCTGCCAGAAATGGGAAAACAAGACATTCTTACCAAAGCATTTTATTCAATATTCACAGAGAGAGACGTAGAGATGTTGCCTCATGGACAATGGCATTGCTCTGAGTAAAGTCCCACCCCCTCTGTCTCTCCTAGTACACGTCATTCCTACGTCGGCTAATCTGTGCTTTCTGTTCTCCTACTCTCAATGCCCGCCGGGACCGGCGGGGGGGGGGCGGTCAGGAATGCTTTCCAAAGACACTGAGTCTGTCAGCTGTCTCTCCCCTGGTGCTTCTTCTTCCTCTTGCTCCTCTGCCAATATTTCTCAGCTTCTCCCCTCTGCAGCCTCTGAACTGTGACCTTCTGCAAACCACTGTTCTAAATCTATACTGTCTCCCTCTTCTCTTCCTCCTCAGTCCAGTCTCTGACACCAAGTCAGCAAAAACTGGGGGTGAGCAGCAACCGTTACCCCCCCCCCAGCTGCTCCTGGCACCCTTTTCTCCATCTGTGGCACCACCGATTGAGGCATAACAGCACCAGCTGCCACCTCACCCACAGGGAGTGCCTCTTCTGTATCCTTCCACGACAACTCCCTGGGCCACAGGAAAACAAGGCCCAGCAAGTGCTTTTCAGAAAGGAAATACTTCTCCCAGCTTCAAACTCCTCGGAGAACCCGGCAGCACATGGTCACCAAGCCGGAAGAGGCACAGTGGCAGCAGAGAGACGCAGTGGCAATGAGGGGACAGGCCTTTGTGGCTTCTCCCATGGCCAATAGCAAACAGGAGACCCATAAAACGGCCTGTGTGGGAAATTCCTGCGCAGTTCAGACAGGCAGGGGTGTCACCTGCTAAAGGCACGGTGAAAATGAAAGCAAGCCAGCGTTCATCGCTAACTTTCGTGAGCGATGGGTAAATAGGAACAAGTGGGGCCCCATTCATGCCATACTTTTAATGTGCTATGATACCACTTTAAACTGTCATGGTTCCCCCCCCAAAGGATTCTGGGAGTTGTTGTTTGCCAAGGATTGTGCTTGAAAATGAGCCCAACATGCTTCAGGTTTCTCTTCCGAGGCAACACATCCAAATATCTATGCTCCAAGTGCATCCCATTCTTCTTACCTTCATCTCCACGATGGTTTCACCAACTGTTACGTTTTCACCCAACGTGATGTTCTCGCCGACTCCTGTCCCGTTCTTCTTCTCTATCACCAGTTTATAACTGGTTGCATACTGGGGAGAAACACAAAGAGGGGAAGACAACGTCAGCTGTGGCTGAAAAGAAATTCACTTCGTACTTGGCATGGCGTTCTGTGGATGCTTCCAACACAGACAGGAAAACTGCAGGCTGTTAGTTCATCCACCTCCCCTTTCAGAAGGTGCAAACCCTGGTCGCTCCCCTGCGGCTGGGGAAGAACAGATTATCAATATATCCCACTGCAATCCAACCCAAATGACAAGATGGCGGTTCGGTGGCAAGCTTTGCTCTGTAAATCAATCAACCGTGGGTGTTGATTAATTGCTCAGTGGAGCCGAGATATTAAGGGCACCCTTTGGAGACATCGGTTCTGGGGTGTTACTCTACTAGGAAGTTTGAAAATGATTTCTTAAAGGGGGCATCTCATTGAACCCTACCAACGCCACTTGGATAAAGGAGATGAACAACTGGTCAATTATCTCAAAAAGACACCAGTATGGAGTTGTTGGTTTTTTTTGACAAGTGGGAAGATTAACCGATCGATTTATCTGTTAAGAATTCAGATTATTCATCCACTAGACATTCAGCCGTGGGTAAGCAGACCTTACAGGGATGTGCCAACAGTTCCAAGCTGAATGGGTGGGAGATGCAGGCAGAAGCCGTCCTTCCCCATGTGCTGCCTGGATCTGTCCCCTGAAATCCGACCTGGGAATTCACCTTTGTTCCTTTAACAAGGCTATTAAAAATTAAGCCAAGCTGGCTTCGTTGCCCATACCCTGCCTGCGTCCTAAAGAGGATTAATGCATCACAAAGAACAGTCAATAAAAATCAGGGGAACATTAATGTAGGGTATAGTTTTGTAACCACACACAAAAGGCCTCTCTCTTTTTTTTAAGCCTCTGGTGGAAAGGAAGATGTTTAATTAGCACACTGCTAAGACAGTAGCATGAGAGAGTCTGTAGCAAGCAACTGCTTGCTGCAGATAGGGAAATTTGTAACTTCTCGGTCACTGTCTTCAAAGCAGGAGCCAGAAGCATCTTGATTTACAAGTCTGGGAGAGACCCCAGAGACCTCCTGCCAGACATACCAATTCTCCAATGCAGCTGGAAATACATAACCTGCTTGCAGGCTTCCCAGAGGCATCTCCTTGGCCACTGTGAGAACAGGGGGTTGGACCAGAGATGGGATTTTAGACTGATGCAGCTGTGGGGCTCTACTGGTGTTGTTGAAAGCATCACTGGGAGGAAGACTAAGCCAGGAGGTGGCGACTAGCCCAAGGTCACCCAGTGAGATTTGTGGCTGGAGGCGATCTGAACCGGAGTCTTTCCAGACTCACGCCTGACGTTCTCTCTCTCCGTTCATGTTCCCTGCTCAAAACGCATTTGCAGTCTCGGGAGTTAGGCACTCATTGCGAACCCAAATTTGAAAATCAATGCCCTCCTGCCTGCAGACTGTCACGCCAGAGTGGTCCATGCGCTGGTTAGCTCCTGCTTAAGACTACTGCCTTGCACTCTACGTGGGGCTACCTTTGAAGGTGACCCAGAAACTACAACTAATCTGGAACGCGGCTGCCAGACTAGTGACCGGGAGCAGCTGCTGGAACCATTCAATGCAAGTCCTAAAGGATCTACATTGGCTCCCAATAAGTTTCCGAACACAATTCAAAGTGTTGGTGCTGACCTTTAAAGCCCCAAACGGCCTCGGCCCAGTATACCTGAAGGAGTGTCTCCACCCCCATCGTTCTGCCCAGCCCCAGACACTGAGGTCCACCTCTGAGGGCCTTCTGGCGGTTCCCTCCCTGCGAGAAATGAGGTTACAGGGAACCAGGCAGAGGGCCTTCTCGGTAGGGGCACCCTCCCTGTGCACATCAAGGAGATAAAGAACTACACAACTTTTAGAAGATTTCTGAAGGCAGCCCTGCACAGGGAAGTTTTTAATGCTTGATGTTTTACTATGTTTTTATATCTGTTGGAAGCCACCCAGGGCAGCTAGGGCAACCCAGTCAGATGGGTGGGGTATAAATAATAAAATTATTGCTATTGTTATTTAGTAGTAGTAGTAGTAGTAGTTGTAGCAGCAGCAGCAGCAGCAGTCAGGGCAAGCTGTTTACAGGGAAATCGTAAGAATGCAAGAAGAGTCCAGCAGGATGAGATAAGAAGGTCCATCTAGTCAAGGATACTGTTCCCCACAGCCAGCCAGGTGCCTCTTCCAAATATTGACCCATTTCCTGGACGACTGCTTGCAACAGAAAGCAGTATTGGGCCGCCTTCATCAACCAGCCGCACTGGCTAGGTCTGTCCGCAGGTTGGGGAAGGTTTGGTTGTGGAGTTTTATAGCTCTGTAGCAATGCCATATTATGCTGAACGCAGGGAAGGCTTCCTTCGAGATCTGACCAGAACATTGCCCTTCTCTCCGTGGAAATTATTTCAGGTTTCCAAAGCAAAGGTACGCTTCACCCAACAACTGTGTCCCAAAGTGATTGCGTATCCTGGCAACTGAGCAGCATGGGCTGTTTTGTAACCGAAGCAGTTGCCTGTTCTAGCTTCCTCCACTCTGGAAAGAAGCACCTGCTCCCCGGTTTTCTTAGCCTCCCAACTCCCTTTTCTGGAGAATCACAACTCCTGAAAGTTATATGGCTTTAGAAGAGGATTAGACAAATCAAGCTATCTAGGTTGGTGGTCCTCACTGCTTACAGGAGTGAGTGAGGGCCACCAAGCTGGATGTCTTTACAAGAGTATTTGGCAAATTTATGGAGGGCTACTACTAGCCATGGCTAGGCTCTGCTTCCACAGCTTCTGAACGCCAGTCTCAGGAAACCACCAGACAGAAGAGTGCTCTGGTGCCTGAATCCTGTTTCCAGGCAACTGGTTGGCTACTGTGAGAAAAGGATGCGGGCCTAGATGGGCCACTGGCCCCCATCCAGCTGGCCCCTCTTAAGTGCTCACAATGCAAATTGTCAAGCTTTGTTAGAAAAAAGCCAATCAACCAATTGTGAAAGCCCCTTCTGGGATCACAAGTAGCCAAATGAAGTGGGCTTTGCTTTGTGGAATGTAGTGTCTGGCGCAAAATCCAGCACTGCCTGCCTCGGGTTCAATGGGAGGGGGAGAATTGCGGGGACGGGGAAGGTTGGGAGGAGTTAAGCAACTCACCGATCGGAATGCAGCTGACACCAAGTTGGAGGGGAAGATGTTCCTGCGTGGAAAAAGAGAATAAACATTAAAAACAGGGTTCCAGAGGGAAATAGCCTCTCAATCAACAGGGTACACTCAATCCACCTTCTCCACATTCCCCAAACCCTTGTAGCCCAAGTCCAAACTTCACCCTCAGCAATTTCTATTTTCAGTGTCCTGCATACACTGGCAGCTAGGGGTTCGAGGGTGGCCCTTCTGTGGTACTCCAGATGTTGCTGGACTCATCATTCTCCCTAACAACTGGCCATGTTGACTGTGGCTGATGGAAGCATCTGGAGGGTCCCACAAGTTGGTCGTCCCCCCCCCGTACTAGTTGCAGACTTCCAAAAATAACTTCTCCCAACTTAAAAGGGCAACAGGATGCTCCCGAAATCTGTATCGAGACCAAAGCACACAAATCTGCAAATCCACACATACACACGGAAGTGTTGACTAGCTGCGCGCTCTTGCGTATCGATGGCAAAGCTTGTAAACGTTGTGTGTGTGTGCTCACGCATGTGTTTGGGCTTGCAGTTTTTGGAGACTCGTTTGCAAGGCTGATTTGCCTGCAAGCAAATTCCAACTCCTCTCTGGCAGCTTGCGAGCTCGATGAAGGGTGACAATAACGCTAGCCTTCTACAGAGCCCTCCGGGACGTTACCTCCATAACGCTTCCCAAAATGCATTAATTTTGGAGTTCAAGACGATGCACATGGTTCTCCCTTCTCCTCAATTAATCCATACAACAACCCTGTGAGGTAGGTGAGGCTGAGGGACACTGACTGGCCCAAGGTCACCCAGTGAGCTTCATGCCTGAGTGGGGATTTGAACCCTGGTCTCCCAGGTCCTAGCCCAACAATAACCACTACACCACGCTGCCTCTCATAGGAATGTCCGGGCTCCACTGGGTCCAACCAGAGCGGCTCCTTTTATTCCAGTATCCTGTTTCATTGCTGGTTAACCAGATCCTTCCAGGTAGCAACCATCTGTCTTGAGACACAATGGAGTACGCCCCTGAGGGTGAAGTCTAACTACTGCGTTAGCACCATACAAGTGACCTCCCTGGAATGCAAGCCTGAGCAGAGTATCTGGAGGTCTTGGGCTTCCCAGACAACAAGACTCCCCTCTCGGCCCCACTGATGTGGCCAAAGCAAAGTAGAACAAGATGTTTGGCCCCAGCCTGGCTGCAGGAGTTGCCTGAAGGAGGAATGCAAGGCCAGTGTGGTGTAGTGGTTAAGAGCGGTAGACTTGTAATCTGGTGAACCGGGTTCGCGTCCCCGCTCCTTCACATGCAGCTGCTGGGTGACCTTGGGCTAGTCACACTTCTTTGAAGTCTCTCAGCCCCACTCACCTCACAGAGTGTTTGTTGTGGGGGAGGAAGGAAAAGGAGAATATTAGCCGCTTTGAGACTCCTTCGGGTAGTGATAAAGCGAGATATCAAATCCAAATCCACCATCCAACGGCCTTAGCGACTCCCCTCCGGATTTGTGCTGGGTTTGCTCCTAAGCCTTTCCTTCTCCCAAAGTCAAAACAAAATAAAATAAAATAAAAAATTCCTTCCAGTAGCACCTTAGAGACCAACTAAGTTTGTTCTTGGTATGAGCTTTCGTGTGCATGCACACTTCTTCAGATACACACGAAACACAGCATGCACACGAAAGCTCATACCAAGAACAAACTTAGTTGGTCTCTAAGGTGCTACTGGAAGGTTTTTTGTTGTTTTTTTTTACTATGGCAGACCAACACGGCTACCTACCTGTAACTTTTCCCAAAGATTTCCCATAAGGCAGCAGAGGTTTGGGATCAGAGTTTTCCCCTCTGTGTTGTTATGTGCCAGTGTTCTTATTATCCCCACATTTTGTACCCAGTGTCTACCTAGGGCTACCCAGAAAGCTCATGCCCCAAGGGGACTTCCAGGCTCCCCATTGTTGAGTCGCTCACAAGCTACTGTTCGTTTCAGAGCCTGCGTACCTCCATTCCCGCCCCCCTGCCTCTCTGGGTCATCTGAGCCTCGGCCGAGAATAACCTGCTCCGTTGCCGTAACTCCTGGAGAGATCGGATATCACAGTCTTCACCTTTGCTCACTAGGCTCCTGAATTTCCCCGCACCCTAAGCCCCTCTGGCTGCCCATTTTCTCCCCACGCTATCAATTCAGGGCTTGGAACTGCCAGAAGATTAACTGCACAAATAAGATTAAGACTCCAGTTCCAGAAGTGAGTGGCTGGCTCCATAGAGCAGCATACTGACCCACTTTAGAGAGGGGAGACCCCATCAGCACTTAGGGGGGCAGCCCTACTTTCTCCTCTTGCAGCACAGAAAGGGGGAGATCAAGGAGAAGCCCCCCCCAGCCCACAGGGAGCTACGACCGTGCAGATCAGCCCCTCGCTTTCCCAACTCGCCCTGCTATTTATAACAAGTTACCCCAGATGCGTTTATGCACATGCAGCATGATGGAGAATTTTCTTCCATCTCCTTTTACCCCATATTCTATTTCAAAACAAGCACCACCCCACTCACCCCGGCACAAGGAAAACAAAATCAAGGCGCCACATATGCATTGTTATTTCTCCTTCGTTTTTCAACAGCCACCTGACAGGCTGGAATTCAACAGGTGCGGCTCACTACAAGGAGCCAAAGCACCAACCCATCGGCAGAGGAAGAGCAATCAAACCAGCACCCTATAATCAAATCAGGAGCGGTAGAAAGCAAAGGGAAGCAGGAAACAATCCAGATCAGGAGAGGAGACAGAAATAACAAGTTTAAATAGCCCCCTAAGCCTCTATAAAGAGCTGGGTTGTTAAACCTGGCGCCCGAAGGCTATTTAGCTGTCTTTTGGGACGCCAGATACAATGGTGGTTCAGAGCTTTTTGCTACGGGGCGTGAGGAGAGCTGGGCAGATTTGAGGAGCATAAAAGTGCACCATTACTTCATAAATTTAAGGAACGACCCATAATTGAACAATTCTAGCATAAATTAAATAATCAGCTGACCCACAACAACCGTGCGAGGTAGGCCAGGCTAGGAAACAGTGACTGACTGCTGTGGCAGACAAATTTATTGGATACCCAAGTCAACTACGTAGGTTAAGCCATGTCAGATGGCTGTGGCAGTTTCTTTCAAGCGTCTCCTTTTCTCTCCCCCCCCCCTCAATTTCCTTTTTTGCCAGATCTCTTCGCTTTCCCTCACACTGCTCTTTCCCAGCGCCAACAATCCCGCTTTTAGTGGACTTTTTCACTCCCGCACCCTTCCAAATTTGCCACAAGGGAGGAGCAGCCGTTCCCAGGGGCCACCAACCATTTTTGGGGGGCCGGTGGCAGCATTTGGAATTTTGAGAAACTCGCAAAATGGCCGCCAATTTCGGGGAGGGGGCCGCTGCATGTCACAAAATGGCCGCCCCATCTGAAAATGCAGAACAGAGGGCCGCAAAAGGATGTGGGTGTGCCCCACGCCCGTATTAAACAGTGAGGGGAGCGCTCTGCAATCTCTCCTCAGCTTGGAACAGATGGGCGGGTGGGCATGTCAAATCCTGGCCTCCAGAGAAATGTGGGCATGTTTCAGGGAGAGATGTTCCCGAGAAGGAGAGGCTGAACCTCGGGAACTGAAAGCGGGATGGACTCTCACCTGCTGTGGATTTTGGGAGGAGAATTTACCAAGGCGTTCTGTTGGGTGCGCCACACTGGCGGACCCCACTGCACATGAGAAGAGCATTAGTGGGCCAAGGCCTCACGTCCGAAACACAATTTCTCAATTCTTCATGGCTGCCATGAAAGCAGAACTGCGGCATTTCAACCACAGGCAAACGGTTTATCAGACCACGATCGAACTTCTCAGAACTCTGCGTACTGTTCTGCGGAACACGCGCCATTCTGCTTCATGCTTGGAAGACATGGGTGGGCACCCATGGGTGCAGCACTAGACGCTAAACTTAAAAAATTTCGTAGAGAACTGTGCCGTTGAACATTACATTGACTGAATGCTGGAAAGATGCCAGGGTGAGATATCGCAGTTCCAGCAAAGCACTTGACAGAGGCATCCTGTGATAAGATGGCTTTTTAAAATTTTATTTTAGTGGGGGGTGGGGTGGGGGAGATATTACTGAGAAACACAAAAGGGGAGAAACTGGATACCAGATCAGAAAGAAAACCAATGTGGTATCTTTTGCTGCCTCAGTGCCCAGCACACCAGCTGACTGCAACCAGGCAAAATGTGACTGGCGCCCGGCTAATGTTGAACACATACAGTGGTACCTTGGGTTACGGACCTGATCCATTCCGGGGTGCCGTTTGCACCCCGAAAAGTCCGCAACCCGAGCGGCGCTGCTCCGCATGCGCAAACGCTTCTCGCACATGCTCGCCGGGGGAAATCCAGAAGTAAACACTTCCGGGTTTCCAGCGTTCGCAACCCGAAAAAAACGCAACGCGAAGCGAACGTAACACAAGGTATGACTGTATATGTATGTACGTCTAACATAGCTGGATACAACCCACATGGAGATTTCATCTGAACCTCTCTTACAGTGAATCTGAGCCACCGCCTAAAGGAATTTGACCTTCCCGACTCATCGCTCCCTTTTATCTCATGCCTCCATTTATGAGAAATTCTTTCTTCGGAAACTCAAGGCGACTGCTCTGCACCAACCAGGCTATTTTCTACTTGCAGGTATGTCAGGTTTGAGAAAGGCAGGTTACGGCCCTGCCCTACACAGTGCTCATTATTGAATGAAGGGTTGAGTCTCTCCTCTTATCTCTTTCCGAAAGGCACAATCGTATCTGAAGCGTTGTCTGTTATTATAACTGAGCAGCTATTTACCCTGTCCGTGGGGTGCTGGAATGAAGTCTCCCATTTCCTCATCCAGCCATCTCCTGAGCTTCTTTCTCCTTCTCAGTTATCACCCTTATAGCTTTAGGGAAGAGGACAAAACTAGCATGTAGTGTAGCTTCTTGCGGCTTGGGATTTCTACCTACAGAGACTCCCCGACTGCACTTGCTCCTGCCTAAGTCTTCCAAATTATTGCCTCCATTAACTTTTCCACATGCCTCCCAGATGTTTTAGGTTGGAGAAAGCAGATTTAAAATAACGCCACCTACTCTGCCCCCTTTCTGTACTATTTATATCCTCTTGAATCTCACCCATTCCACATTCTGGGATCTCAGGCACTACAGCTGGCCCATCCAGGCTTGGAAGGTCTCAATCGCTAGCAAAACAGACATGGTTCCCCTTGCTTTAACCATGGTTAAGCCGTATGCCTGAACCGTGGCCGAAGGCTGGTGATCAACCGACATGGGGAACCACAATTTAGAGCGGTTTGCATTTGACCGTGGTTATGCCTGCATAAAGCCAGCAACGTCTCCTTAGAAACTCCTGGCACATGCTCTCCAAAATCACCTCCCGCCCCAGCCCAGAACAAGTACATCTTTGTTAAATTGTGGCTACAAAGGACCAACACAGCAGAAAGGTTTAAATTCCAAAACCTTCCAAGCACCCTCCCGTATAATGACTTACTCGGGAACCCAAAGACACCAAGCAAGAGAGCAGCAGTCCTCACTACATGACTCATTTAAGAAACGCTGGTTTAGAGCATAGAATCATCTTCTTTGGCGATCACTCATAGCCGAGTAAGATTGTCTTCCATAAACACGATTCTAACAATGAGTCCGTAAGTGACTGTGGAGGCCAACTCTGGACCCACACGTCCTTCCACAGTGGGGACATTGGTTCCCGGGCGGGAGTTGATCACAGTGTGGATTTGCCAAGCATGCCTTCCTCTTAGCACGTTTCTCACTTGCGTTCCGAGTTCAAGTGTCTTCAAAGTCCATGACACCTTTGGTAAAGGGTGTTCTCCAACTGGAGCGCTCACAGGCCAGTGTTTCCCAGTTGTCGATGTTTATACTACATTTTTTAAGATTTGCCTTGAGACAGTCTTTAAACCTCTTTCGTTGACCACCAGCATTACGCTTTCCATAGAATCATAGTTGGAAGGGGTCCCAAGGATCATCTAGTCCAACCCCTTTCAATGCACAAATAAATGTCATAGCCATACTGTAAAACTGGGGTCCATGCAGCCCACAAGATAGCATCCCCCCAATGTCTGTCAAGGCCTCTGTTCCCCGCCCCCGCCCCCGTTAATTTTCTTATAACGGAGGTGGTTTTTATCCTAAATGTTTGAGGGTTCCTATCTCCTTTTGCACCAGGAGGGGCAGTGTAAGGGTTTTGCCTTTTTTATTTTTCCGGGGGGGGGGGGCAGTGTCTAAGCCTCACCAGGTTTTCTTCTGTACAAAGGGTACAGTGATACCTCGGAAGTTGAACGGAATCCATTCTGGAAGTCCGTTCGACTTCCAAAACGTTTGGGAACCAAGGCGCAGCTTCCTGCAGCCAATCGGAAGCCGCGACGGACGTTCGGGTTCCAAAGAACATTCACAAACCGGAACAATCACAAACCGGAACAATCACTTCTGGGTTTGCAACTTTCAGGAGCCGCGACGGACGTTCGAGTTCCAAAGAACATTCACAAACCAGAACAATCACTTCTGGGTTTGCAACGTTCGGGAGCCAAAACATTCGACTGGCAAGGTGTTGTTTGATTTCCAAGGTACGAATGCATTCTGTGGTGCACATGTAAGCTTCTTAGACTTGTATGTCAGTCAGGGGCTCCCAGGATTTTGGACCCCTGATCTAAAAAATAGGGTGCGTGTTCAACTAAGTTTTACTCATAATAGATGCAATTAAATTCATGAGCATGACTAAATTAGGCCCATTTATTTCAATACATAGTAAAACTTGGCTGAATGCCACCTGGGGCTCTTGAGGATTTCCACCCACCCCAAATTCCCAGGAATTTTCCTTTTGCTCTCAGCCCAGAAATAAATCATCTTTTTACCCTAAATGAACTGTTATTTAGCCTTTTTTAAGGAAAAACACACACACAAAAAACCCCCAACCTCATGACATCAGCAAGGAAACTCAACACCCGATGCATGTTGCATCAGATTTAGGAGGACAAAACCATCCTTGTCCCACCCCTTTTCAGAACGAACTGAGTCAAAGAAACAGACGGTGTACAGAAATAACTGCACCTACTCCAAAAAGCATCGTTGCAAACTGTCTCTCCTTCCTACCGCGAAAGTGCCCGAGTTCCATTATGAGCAGTCAAATTGCTGGAAGCCCCTGCGCAAAATAACCCCCCCCCCCGCATAAAGCTCTTAGTTCCTCTCCCCCACCTCTTTTCAAAGCACCTTCCCTCTAATGGCAGACGTTTAAATGTCAGCTCTCATGACTCAAGATTCCATGCGACTCATGAACTACAGGCGCTTCTGACTCTGCGCCCCGATGGGTGTGTAAAAACCATCGCAGACCGCAAGGATCTCGTGGTAGTGAACTGTCCGCTTGGAAAGAAACAGAGAGAGAGGTTTATTCCCAGGGTTGGTGAAATTCAGCAACGCGTTCTCTGCCAGTCTGTTTTAAAAAGAGCCCGATGGGCTGGGAAACTATTTTTGGGGGGAGGGGGAGGAGAAAGGAGGGGAGAAAGGAGGGGTGATAACACATTGTGAACAAAGAGAGGGAAATGGACCACTCTGCCTTTCTTGAATTCTCATGGTATTCTCAAGAACCATTTGCTGTTTGTCTAAAAAAACCAAAACACCGTAGGCAAAGGACGCCAGATTTATTACCGTGTTCACAGAAGGCCAGACGAATCTCACAATTCTAAGAAATAGAACAGCCTGTCCTCTGATGACCACATGGCCATCTCCTGACTGCTTCTCTGAATGGGCCACTATGGCTGTTATGGGCAAGATAAACATAGAATTGCAGAGTTGGAAGGGACCACAGCGATCATCTAGACCAGCCCCCTGCAATGCAGGAATCTTTTGCCCAATGTGGGGCTCGAACCCACAACCCTGAGACTGACAGCCTCGTGCTCTACTGAATGAGAGGAATCAGGGGTGCGTAAGCTCAGAAAGAAAATGACTTGGCCAATGGAGGCTGACACAACCCAGCAAAGTCGGGGTTTTCAAAAGTCTGGTGAAATTCAAATGCAACGGATAAACCATGGCTTGAGCACCAGCACCCAGCCTCAGACTTGCCTGCTGCTCCCTTCATCCCCAAATACACCCCAGTTCAATCCAATTTCCTGGATCGGGAAGAGAGTTTGCTGCTTGCCTCCCAAATGGAAAACGGGAGGCACAGTTCGCCAGTTGGAGGCCGGCTGGCTGCTCAGAGCCACTGAAGGTTGCAAGTTCAAGGCTGTTGTGCAAGAGAAGCGGTGGGACATGCCTCTTAAGAGAAGTCCCAGAGCTCAGCGGGAGAGCACAGAAATTAAATGCAAAAAGGTCCCAAGGTCAGTCTGTGCTATTTCCATGTAAGGATGGAGAGGGGGAAAGCTGCCAGTCAGCATAAGCAAGATGAACCAATGCCCTGGTTCTGACTTGGAGGGCAAAGCACAGCGTTGTCCGCCAAATTTGGGTGTAACGTAATAGTTTTCCAGGAAAATTGCAGCTACAGTTCTCATCCCAAGCATTCTTGCCTTTAGGCAGCAACCAAAAAATTATCTTTTTAAAGGGGCTTCCTTTAAGCATGACCCAGCAACTTTTGTGTGGTGACTCAGCAACTCTTAAACCATTGTGTGGGTATTCCATTTTCTGATATCTTTATTGTATGCAAAACCCCCCCAAAACAAATAAACCCCAACCATGACCCTTCCAGAGACATGGGGAGAAAGAAAGTTCTAGTACAGTCTTTACCAACCTATTGCTCTGCGGATGTTTTGGGGTACAACTCCCATCGTTCTCAGCCAACTGCGCCAGAGGGCACTAGGCTGTGTTAAATGTAAAGGTACCCCTGACCGTTGGGTCCAGTCGCGGATGACTCTGGGGTTGTGGCGCTCATCTCGCATTACTGGCTGAGGGAGGCGGCGTTTGTCCGCAGACAGCTTCCGGGTCATGCGGCCAGCATGACTAAGCCGCTTCTGGCGAACCACAGCAGCGCACGGAAACGCCGTTTACCTTCCCGCCGGAGCGGTACCTATTTATCTACTTGCACTTGGATGTGCTTTCGAACTGCTAGGTTGGCAGGAGCAGGGACCGAGCAACGGGAGCTCACCCCGTCGTGGGGATTTGAACCGCCGACCTTCTGATTGGCAAGCCCTAGGCTCTGTGGTTTAGACCACGGCACCACCCGTGTCCCTACAGCTCCCCAAAGCATTCCTGCTCCCAGGAATACCTGGCGAAACCCACCCCTTTCGCTGAGCAGTCTTCTCTGCCCCCAGAAAGCTCCTGTTTCTCTGCAGCCAGAGTCTTTACGTCACCGCTGCCAGCTTGCTCCATCCGTCCACAATGGCTCGATTCAGAGTCGCTCAGCATTACCCCAGGTTCTGGTAGGTCACAGCGGAAAACTGGATTTCTACCCGCAGCAGTAATCAGTCGACACGCCTCCACCCACAAATGGGGAGCCCCAGATTGAGGTCAACCTGAAAGACACCCTCTTTGTTCCCCCAGAGTGGCAGAGGCAGAGGACTAACCCGGCTCAAGCTCAATGTCAGCATTAATAAAGCTCTCCCTCCCATCTCTGCCTCGTATAGCGAGGGGTTTAGCTCTCCTGGAGCTCAGGCTTATCAAAATCACAAGTGACAATTATATTATTCTACTTTATCACCAGCTTAGACCAAAAGTGAACCCAAGGCCAAAGTAACTTTATTTGTAGAAATTTAACTCCACGCATCTCTGATTAAGTGGTAATCTTGTACAGTGGACGCACGGGTTGCGAACGTGATCCGTGCAGGAGGCACGTTCGCAACCTGCACCGCCGCATCTGCGCATGCGTGTGATGCAATTCGGCAGCTCTGCGCATGCGCAAAGAGCAATTTAGTGCTTCTGCACATGCACCGAAACTTGGAAGTAACCCGTTCCGGTACATACGGGTTTGGCGTGTCCAAAACCTGAAAACGCTCAACCCGCAGCGATCGCAACCCAAGGTATGACTGTACCATAATAAATTTGCTTTGATGCACCACAAAACCCTCCGCCGCTTCTGATGCAACAGACTACAGTCGTACCTTGGAAGTCGAACAGAATCCGTTCCGGAAGTCCGTTCAACTTCCAAAACGTTTGGAAACCAAAGTGCAGCTTCTGATTCGCTGCAGGAAGCTTCTGCAGCCATTCGGAAGCCCCGTCAGACGTTCAGCTTCCAAAAATAGGTCGCAAACCAGAACAGTCACTTCTGGGTTTGTGGCGTTTGGAAGCCAAAACGTTCGAGAACTAAGCTGTTCAAAAACCAAGGTATGACTTATCGGGGCTCCTCTTCTTGAAGCTCTTACAGGACAAGTTTCCAAATTTGACGGCGGCAAATTATTTTGAAAGAGCTGCAGCGTTCGAGCTCAGAAACAGCAGGGACTACGCAGAAATGGCCAAGCCGACAGTGAAATTAAGAGATCAAAATGATGAACATTTCGCAGAAAAATAGAGGCCTTTCTTGGGCTATTAAAAAAAAATACTATAGTCAAACGAAATCGCGGTCAGGGTAGGAGATAGCAGCAACGGAAGCAAAATGACAAAAGAACTGTAACACAGAAACTTTGTGTAATAAAGATAAAGTGCCGTAGAAAAGGTTTGAGTAAGAACACTGCTGAAGTGGGGGTGGGAAGTCAATTTACGAAACTATTTGCTGTGAAAATGTTGGGGGGGGGGAATTAATTTTTTTTTAAAGTATTACAAAAAGAAACAGGGAGCAGGGCTCCCCCATACAGAATTTTCGCAAAATTCTGAACACAACTTTTTCTGGGCTTATCACCAGGGTGATGCAATCAGCTGTTTCGGAGGGTGGACACACCAATCATATTGTGGCCAATATAACAATTGAAACTGCATGACCTCTCTGGTCTTAAGGCAAAGCGAAGTCTATAGCCTTATTTGCAGGCAGGCAGGCCAACCATCTTTATGAGATCGTCTCTCCTTCAACTGGAAATGGTCCAAATGGGAAAAGCTGGGCATGGGTCACATCTTTGACTCGGCAAAGGTGAGCAAAGGTAGAGAGACTCCACCTAGGCAGGGAGAGGACGCTATCCCACTTGTGTGCAATGCCAGGTAGCTTGATAAAAAACAGGGGAACTCCCCCCCCCAACAAGGCTTGTGTTTGCTAGAGCATCAGAAATGGATTACATAGAGCAATTTTTTTTAGCTGGGGAGGGGGGAGAAGCACACACAGTAAAGAATGCAGTTGAGCTCCCACCCAGCCATCCTCAACCTGGTGCCCTCCAAATGGTGCTGTTCCAATTGATGGGACTTGTAATACCCAGAGGGCACCAAGTTGGCAAAGGCAGAGTTAACATGTATCGTACACAGTGTTATAAACTCAGATATATATAAGCCAATCGCCAAACGGCACCTTAAACCTAGGTTACAGTCACCACAACGAAACGTCTGGGCGTCCTCCTTTTTTTAAAAAAAAAACAATGGAATTTATTCTTATTCTTAACTCCATTTCTATGCTGCTTTATATTGTAAAGAGCAGATCTCGAAGAGACTTGCAGCGCATTGAAATGTCAAGTCAAACAATCCAGAACGAAACAAATTCAAGCTTCAAGGGTAAAGTTTCAGATACTTCTCTAAGAGACGTTTGGCTTTCCCCAGTTGCCAGCCTGGCATACAGAGACCTCCACGTGGTCGCAATGCGACCTGCGCCAGTCGCAAAACACGTCTGCCTAATTTCTAACACCGATTGTATGTGGGAGCTGCGAAATGCTTCTGTGTTTGAGACCCTGAAGAGGTGCAACCAAGGTTAACTAGGTAGCCAAGGTACAATTTTATTAGGGGTTTCCAAATGTTCTCTCTTCGGCATTAAGACACTGCTTGCGGAGGCAATAGCTCAATGCTGTAGAATGATCATCCTGCTAACGCTTTTGTGGATTCCAGATGTCTTGGACTCCAGCTCCCATTTGCCCCTGCCCAAAGGGCCAACGGTTGTGGGAAATGAGCTGAAATCCCATTATCCTGGAAGGCAATTCAACCAATCCACGTTCTCCTGCAACAGTCTAGTTTGTGGTTGTTACACGCACAGAGGGGTTTTTTTGGGGGGGGGGGAGGTGGAAGAAAGTAGGGGGCAAGGGTTACCAGAATACCAAACTTGTCAATGGGCAGGTGTATAAAAAGGCTTCTACTGTATAGCCTGGGGGGGGGGTGTTAAAACCCAGCCAGTCCTGAAATTAAAGATTCCCATCTAGGAGAGGGTAGAAATTATCCCTATGTGGCACCCACAACTCCAAGCTATGCAGAAAAAAGGTATTGCAACAGATCCAGGACTGGAAGCATGTGTCTGGGCAGAGGAAGTGGGGGAACTGGTTCTTGCAATTTCTCAGCTTTCCCCAGCTCCTTGGAACTTTGTGTCTCAGGGGCACAGCGCCCGGGCAAGTGCTTTGCCATGGCAGGTGCCCAGAGGTTGCAACAGTGCGAGGAAAACTGGAAGAGAACCCACATGATCAAAAAACATTGGGCCATCTATTGTGCATGCATCACATGGGGTGTCAGTTCCAGCTGACACATAAGTTCTCAAAGTAGCCAAAGAAATCTGTTATATAACTACTGTATTAGGTTATGGTCTGGCTAACTACAATAACCTTTTCTTGTAATTTATACATTTGTTGCTGTTCTGTTTTGTTTTCTAGTATTTCTTTTCTTCCTTTCTTCTTTTTTGTGTCTCACCTTACCCTGTCCGCATGTAATTATGTATTCTTTTATCTTTCAATAAAGAATATAAGATAAAAATAAATAAATCTGTTTTATGCATGGACAGGGTGTTCCAGTGCTTCCAAGATCCAGGTGAGATGAAGAAAAAGAAGGTGGTTCTCGTAATTTTCTATCTGGGATGGCGACACAAACACACCAATATTGCCTGTTCTGACAGGCAGCAGCTCTTCAGGATCTTGGGCAGAAAACAGCTTCATCACCTGATGCTCGATTCTATTTTTTAACCACAGATACAAAGACTGGACCTGGGACCTTTTGTGAAAGAGACTGCTCTATACCACTGAGGATCTGTGCTTCCTCGAAACAATTCTAACCTGGCCCACGTATGAACAGAACGAGGTGGTGCAACAGACTGCAGCACTTCAGAATGCAGGCAAGCAATTGCACATTTCCTTATCTATGAGTTTTTGGTTGTCGTTAAATCCCTCTGCAACAGAAAGCCAGCCCAGTTGGCAGCGGCCCTTGACATGCCACAGCTACCTGCCAGGTGAGTGTTAATGCAGGAAAGCATACCAGGAGATGCTCACCCCTCTGCCTGTTAGGTTCCCACAAGAGGAAATCTGTCTAGAGGACGCATAGATTAGATTGCAGTCCCGTATTATCTTTGCACAGCTATCATTAAACCTGCGGAAATGAGCGTTGCATGGTTGCCACAGCAACCAGCAGCATAACTAGCATTGGACAGCACGGGGGGGGGGGGAGAGAAGCATTTTCAATAAAAGGTGACTTGCAGCCACGGGAACGTGGATCAGAATCGCCTCCCCAGGGGAGACACATTGAAAGATAGCACTGCTTCAGCAGGGTGAGCCCAAGTGGGAAAGGCTTTTGGGTGATTGCTATGACTCCTAAAGGTAAAGGTAAAGGGGACCCCTGACCATTAGGACCAGTCGTGTCCGACTCTGGGGTTGCGGCGCTCATCTCGCGTTACTGGCCGAGGGAGCCGGCGTACAGTTTCTGGGTCATGTGGCCAGCATGACAAAGCTGCTTCTGGCAAACCAGAGCAGCGCACGGAAAAGCCGTTTACCTTCCCGCCGGAGTGGTACCTATTTATCTACTTGCACTTTGACGTGCTTTCGAACTGCTAGGTGGGCAGGAGCTGGGACCAAGCAACGGGAGCTCACCCTGTCGTGGGGATTCGAACCACCGACCTTCTGATCAGCAAGCCCTAGGCTCTGTGGTTTAACCCACAGCGCCACACACATCCCATGCTATGACTCCTAGGAGGCATTTAACCGGTCAATGGATCTTTGGAATAACCCCACAAGGTACTCGGTACAAAGCTGGCATGCTCTGGGCCATGGCCTCTTCAGTCCACCAGCCCTCTTGACCTGCAGATGAGCAGCAGTGATGGAGACGTAGGACTTTTCAACCAGGTGCATTTTTTCAACTTTTCAACCAGGTGCATTTTGCAACCTACTTTCAGCTACTTGCGACCAAGTGATGTTGCCTGGGTGCCAGGAGCAGGAGCAGTCACTATTAAGAAAAAGAGGTCGGGAATAGGCCAATATATACGTAGACTATCTCGGGATCAAGTGACTGAAATAGCCAGATGTTTAACTTGAGAATCAACCGCAGCCTGGCCTTCCTTTGAAAAACAAGACTCGAGAGGCGCCCAAAAATGGCAGCTAGACATTCCATTTTGGTGACTGTAACCTTGGTCTAAGGCACCTACCGTAGCTTATATATCTGAGTTTCTTTCTAACAGGAGCACAGTATGCTAAAAGATTCATAATGGGGTCCACAAATACAAGTCCTGCATCTGTTGAAGACTACGAATCTAAGACCACCATCCAGTTTTGACCAAAGTGGCCATAATCAGAAATGGCAATTCGGTACTTTCAAGTTCTTTTTCTAAGTGAGGCTGCCAGACAATTGTGTATAATGAGATGTTTTCTGCCACCAAATAAAACCGTGTACCAGCCGTCTGTTAAGCTGATGTTACTCCAGATGTTTTGGACTACAACTCCCATTGCTGGTTGGGGCCTCAAAGGGAGTTGTAGATGAAAACATCTGGAGGGCATGAGAAAGCTGGCGCAAGGTCTCCGCACCCCTCCGCAACGGAAACTTTTTGCCACGGCCCTCTCAAGTGTTTTTCACAGCGCCCAGAGAAGGCTGGCCGGCCCACCACAACCACCCTGGATCCAGCAAGAAGATGCAGACGCCACCCTAATCCCAGCACATTCCAGGCCTCCCAATGCAGCACCCGTCCGAAATTTCCATTTTCGTCAGGAAGGATGACATTATTTCAAAAACTGCCAGGAAGGGAGCGGGAAAAGAGCCACGACAGAGCAGGATGACCATCTTAGAACATTCTGTACCCCCATCAGTGGAGGAGGGGGGAGGACTGTACACCCTGTGACCAATGGCCTTTCTGGAAGGGCGTATTTTAGCCCGGATTGAGACATTTCGGCCCTTTTCTCTGGTTCTCTGGAGGGGGCAGGGTAGGCTTCCCCGTTGGTTGGGAGAAATGCGATCCTCTTACACCGGATTATATTCCAGCTCATAAAGGCATGCGTGACAGGGAGGGCGGAATAAACAGATCCAAGAAAATGCGAGAAGGGAGAAGCAACGTTTGTCCTCGCATGACACACCACCCAAGAGTTGTTGTTTTTTTTTAAAGCATTCCAAGGCCATGTCCCACAAACAAGATTGAGGAGATGCATGAACACATGCTCCTTCTCTTTCCACTAATGTAATGCATATTTTGGCCAACGGGAATAGTTGAAATACAGTTCCCTTTTTTTAACCGCCTGCTCTGCAAAGGAAGCAGCTATTGCTTTAGGAAGGGATCTAAGGGTCACAGAAGCTCCCCCCCCCCCAGCACACCTCATACATGAGTCTCAAGGGGGTCGCTTTTCTCTCCCCCCCCCCCGTCTTAATCTGAGCAAGCGGTGGTGCATTTTAAGCAATAAAGAGACAGTGCTCTGAACGTATCCAAATTACAAATTGTACTGTATAACCAGCTACCCACGGTAAGGCTTGGTGGGTCTTGCTTAAGTGTACGAGCTGCTCCACAGAGGAATATGGTCAAGATTTCATGGCTAGTGATTAACATGCAAAGGGCCTTTAAAAAAAAAAAAACCTTTGATATTCGCACACCAGTCAGCCTGCAAAGCAACCACAACTATCCGCTTTCAGAATACACTACCCATCGGGCATGGCTTTCTCAGGAGGATCCGCCCACATCACATTAAGACGCACTTAACTGCTCCTGCCACGTGTGGCTTTACCCCAGGGTTCAGCCTTGATGGCGTTCCTCCTGGAGGGTGAGCAACAGCACCAACACTGGACAAACAGGAGTGCCTATGGTGAAGTGCTATCCCGTTCCTCGCACTGGGTTTTAAATCCTTATACATCGCTGCCTTCTGGCAATATATGTATAGGTAATATTCCCTTTAAAATTAATTGCTCCTTTCCAGAGTTACATTACTGTTTTGGTTTTCGGAAATGTGCAATTGTACAAAGTATTAAAATGCAGTGCAAGCTATACCTTTAACAAACAAACAAATAGCAACAAGCCATCCTGTGGTACATCTGGCAGTTATCCAGAAGGTTGACGGATCGAACCCACCCAGGGGCGGTTGTGCGCAGGGTTCCTGTTTTGCAGGGGTCCCTTCCACCTCTACGACTCCAAGAGTGCCTCTGAGCATGCGACGCCTGCAGAAACCCGAATCCCCGCCCGTGATGGGAGCTTCCCCGCTCACCTGATGAGGTCGAGGAAGGAGTCGACCACCTGCTTGGCCTCGGGCACCGCCGCCTCGTCGCCGAAGAGCTTGGGGGCCGACGCCCCCTCTCCGGGCTTGATGATGAAGGCCAGGGCGACGCCGATGGACGACGCCAGCAGGGTGGTGAGCAGGAAGAAGAGCATCGCCCAGCCGCCCAAGCGCCCCAAGGCAGCCGGGTCCAGGCTGGCCGCGCCCGCCACCAGGCTGCAGACCACCAGGGGCAAGATGATCATCTTCAGCAAGCGCAGCAGAAGCTCCCCGGGGAAGGAGAAGAGCAGGATGTCCACGCGGCTCAGCCCGCCGCCGGGCAGCTGCCGCACCCCGAGCCCCAGCACCACGCCCGCCACCACCCCGGCCACGGTCAGCAGCACCAGCAGGTTGGCCCGCAGGCAGCCCCGCAAGCGGGACGCGCCTATGCTGCTCTTGCTCTTGCCGCCCTCGGGGACCTCCACCCCGACGTGCGCCGGAGCCCCGATACTCCCGTTGGAGGCTCCGGGGAATTTCTCCGCCGCCATCGCGGAGCAATTAAAAGCACACACACAAAAAAGAAGTGGGGACGGGGAGGAAATGGGTGGATTGGAGACAGATCTGGTAAAATGCACCAAATAAGGAATTGCTTAAGAAAGAAGCTGCAGCCCTCGGATGAAAGCGGGGAAGTTCCCACGCGTAAACGAAAAAGTCCTCCCAAAATCAGGATGCGATTTGGTGCACAATGGAATAAGCGCCACGCGGAACGAGGTGGGGGGGGGGAGGGTTTCCCTTGGCCAGATCAGGTGGCCAAGCGTGATCCGGTGGATTCCTTGTGCTGCTGCTGGTGCTTCAGTCTCCTCCCCAGGGAAGTTCCTTTAAAGCACTGCCGGCTCCGATTTCCACGTGGCCGTCCTGATCCCCACGCTGAACAGACCCGGCTCCGCTCTCCGCCACGCGGGAAGTGCCGGGGGGGAGTGCCCATGCGGCTTTTCTCTTTTCGGGGAGGACACGCCCCTTCTGCATGATACCTGGGCGGGGACGTGGGCGGTTACTCCTGGACTTCGGCATCGGATTGGCTGAAGGGGGATGTACGTCATGAAGCGCGGGGCGCAATCGATATACAGTACAGTGTACCCTACCGGCGATGGGGGGGAAGGGGGCGGGGTCCCTTGACGTCATGTTCTTCAGGAGGGGGAAAATGGGCGGGGATTGATGGGGATGGGCGGCCCAATGAGCCTCTGACGAGGTTTCCCGCCCAACAGGCCTTTTGCGCTTCTTTTTACCCCAGAGCGAAGGGATGTTGCCTCAGCCGGCGTTAGACCGCGCAAAAAGGAGGCCTCTCCCCGGAGCTCTGAGTTAATTAACTTAGGCTAACTAAATTAACTACCTGGCCTACCCACCCCGCATACCAGAAAGTCATTAATGTGAACAACAACATTTCTATAAACATATTATTGTTTCCCCAGAAACAATAATTTGTTTCTTTAAAGAAACAGAATATCATAGCAAGGATTTTGTATACTGATTTTCCAGTCTCTCCGGTATGCACAGAGAGTCCCCAACAAGCGAGTTGGAAAAGTGGTTCACAGAAATTATTGAAACTTTGTCAAGTGGCAATACCAGATTTTTGTGAACTACAACTCCCATCTTCCCTGACGGCTGGCCACGCAAGCTGCACCAGACACTGGAAGTTAGAAGAGAGCCAGACAGTCTGGCATAGGAGAGAGGCCACGCGGATGAAGTGACCCTGGGTGGGATCCCCAGGGAAGAGTGAAGCTGTGGAATAGCCATCAATGCCCGCGGTCAGGAATGATGGGAACTGTAGTCCCAAAGCAGCCAGATACTCTGTGAGAAGTGGGTCCTAAAACCTTTAATCCCACTCCTTAAAATGCAATGTGAACAAAACTGGCGAAGCAGCAAAGAGTTTATTGGCTACAATACGTTCTCCCTTCTCAAACTTCCCCTGCTGAGTTTTCTGGAAGGTCAGCGCTGACGTGGGCAGGAGCTGCTGCCCGGCCTCCTCCCACAGGATGGCCCAGAACATCTTGCTTTACCTCCGAGACAGCAGAGGAAAGAGCAGCCCCATGGCAGTGCCTCTGTTGCAATGCAAGAGCCCGACTTCAATGCTCCAGGCAATGCTTGCTGTTCTCCTCCTACATTGCAACATTTTCATTCAGCCTTTCTACCTCGGTTTCTGCAGAAACGACGGACGTGAAACTGCACGTGTTCATATTTTCCCCGTGTTACCCTTTGCTTCTCTCTCCCTGCCTTTTGGTGAAATTTGGATTGTAAGCTTTCGGAGGCAGAGGCCCGTCTTTCAAGCCAGCCTGGATAAGTTGGTGATAATGCCAAAGATGCAGATTCGATCGCCATATCTGGGACAGCTGCATACTCCTGCATTTCAGGGGGTTGGACTGGATGATCCTCGGGGTCCCTCCAAACTCTACAATTCTATGATTCTAAGTGTCATGTCCTTACTCGATGATGACAGTGATCCAGGCAAGGTGAGGCTGCCTCAGGTGGAGTTGGGGTATAAAGGTAAAGGTACCCCTGACCATTAGGTCCAGTCGTGGATGACTCTGGGGTTGCAGCGCTCATCTTGCGTTATTGGCCGAGGGAGCCGGCGTACAGCTTCCAGGTCATGTGGCCAGCATGACTAAGCTGCTTCTGGTGAACCAGAGCAGCGCGCGGAAACGCCGTTTACCTTCCCGCCGGAGTGGTACCTATTTATCTACTTGCACTTTGACGTGCTTTCGAACTGCTAGGTGGGCAGGAGCAGGGACCGAGCAACGGGAGCTCACCCCGTTGCAGGGATTCGAACCGCCAGCCTTCTGATCGGCAAGCCCTAGGCTCTGTGATTTAGACCACAGTGCCTCCTGCATCCTGAGTTGGGGTATAATTAAGGGCAATTGGAACGTCCAGTTCGGAAATCGCCATGATGGTGCCCACGGGTGCCCTGAGAGGACTTTCCTGGTGAGTTAAGCTTGAAAGAAGCATTCTGTTGTAACCCAGGGAATAGTACGCGCTTAGATGTGTTATGTATGTTTGTGTGGTACCCACAAGAGTGTCTCTGGTTTGCGTGTCTGCAAAAAAGCCCAGAAAAGTTGGCTCTTGTTTATGGGGCATGTACCATCCCACAAAGTGCAAAGCCCACGGATATGAAATTTATAGGAGATGCACAAAAGCACATGAAGGCCCCATTGTGTCACTTTAAACAGTTGCGGCTCCCCCCACTCTGGGAATTGTAGTTCTGTGACGAGATGTATAGTGTAGGAGGTAGAACCTAACTGCCAGTGGAGTTCTAGCCAATCAGGAACCAAAATGGGCCGAAACTTTTTGATAGGCTGCCATCCAGCATCATGGTGATGCTAATGAAATTTCTCATTATAAATTCTCATTGGGGGCGGAAACCACACACACTTGTGGACTGTTAGAGACTCTTATTGTTGTAGCGGAACAAAATTGAATCATCTGGATGAGTTTGTCAATAAGTACTGTGCTAAACATTGTGTAATCTATTTTCTACCTACTATCTTTCTGAAAAGTTATTATTTGCATATATACTTTTCTTTTTCCTGTGAAAATATAATAAAACTAAAAAAATAATAATTCTAATTCCCTATATACATCTTGCACAGGTTAAATCCTATAGAAGCCATGTGCTTCAGCTAGGACTCATTTCTCTTCCACATACAGTATTACACAACCGCCTCCTTTATATAGCTGGTAATCTTAGACCCTGACTTCTTGGTTATCTATATCCTTCCGAAGAGGAGTTTACTTGTGAACTCAGCAAGAGGTACTGGAAAATACTCCCCACGAGCACAAGGCTGCAATAACCTCCCTTCTGCCAACCCAGGCCGAACCCTCCACAGACAGCTTTCAATTCTGTATTCTTCTCCAAAAAAAAACAACAACCCCATTTTGAATTGTTGAGGCCATCAAAAAGGAACACACCTGTGAGTTCTGGAGAGAAACATGAGCAATTTGAGAGATTGAGAAGCAACCGTTTAGAGGAGGGATGAAGAGCTGGCAGAAAAGAGGGACAACAGCAGCATCGTGAACATTACAGAGCCTGGGTTCCGACACATATGGCCATGTCTACAGGTGAAACTCGAAAAAATAGAATATCATGGAAAGGTTCATTTCTTTCAGCAATTCAACTTAAAAGGTGAAACTAATGTATGAGATAGACTCCTGACATGCAAAGCGAGATATGTGAAGCCTTTATTTGTTATAATTGTGATGATTATGGTGTACAGCTGATGAGAACCCCAAATTAACAATTTCAACTTTGGGGTTTTCATCAGCTGTGCGCCACAATTATAACAAGCAAAGGCTTGACATACCTCGCTTTGCATGTCATTAGTCTATCTCATACATTAAACTCCAGTAGCTAATGAAAACAATTGCTTACATAAATGGATTTTAAAACGATATTCTAATTTTTTGAGTTTCACCTGTATAGTATACATCTAAATTGTATTCCTCTAATAAGCATTCCTCTCCCTAGGACAGTGTTCCCCAACCTTGGGCCTCCAGCTGTTTTTGTACTACAGCTCCCATCATCCCTAGCTAGCAAGGCCAGTGGTCAGGGATGATGGGAGTTGTAGGCCAAAAACAGCTGGAGGCCCAAGGTTGGGGAACACTGCCCTAGGAAATCCTGGGAACCATATTTCAAGGAGGAAGCATTAATGTCTCTTTTTAGCGCCTTCACCACGTTACAGTTAAACCTTCATCACATTACATTAAACTAGCATTCAAATGAAATAATTTGATCTGGATATGCCTCGTCAGGGTTAGGCAATGTGGTGCCCTCCGGATGTGTTGGGACTACAATCATGGCCTGGCTGCCTAAGGCAGCCACCCCGGGCAGTGGAAGCCCAAGAGGCAGCCCCCCCCCCGTGGGCACCCTGTCTGCACCTCCCAAGGGAAGAGGAGTGAGAATCTTTTCTGGTAGTGTTATTCCATCTCCCTTTTCCGCTCTGCCCCATTTTCCTGCAGAAGAAAATGTCGTTTGATTCTGGGATTCCTGCTCTCTCAGCATTATGGATAAACTATGTCTTCAGCCAGCAAGTCTCCTCCCCATAATCCTGGGGGGAAATTATCACAGTGCTGGGTGCACTTTCTGAAAACGGCCTCGCAAGACACCGACAGGTCAGCCTTCTGATTTGTTATTAACAAGAAACATCCGTTGCTTGTTAATTAAAAGCTGCAGAGCCCTTGCCAGGTGGATGTATTCCACGCACGTAGCTTTTGCACAGTGACTTTTTCTGTCCTCCAGGCTTGGCCAAATCCAGGGTCACTCACAGAAGACACTGGACCTTGTGAACCCCAGCCTATAAATGAGAAATTGGAAGGATGAGAGCTGGCAACCTCATACCTCATTAAGCGACACGTTAAGAGGCTTACAAGTTGCCTTCCTTATTCTCTCCAGAAGGAGTTCCCCAGCATGGCAGCTTCTGATCTTGCAAAGAGGTCTCTTAACAGGTCTCTTGTGCTAAATCCAGGCATCTGGTTGGCCACACTGAGAACAGGACGCTGGACTACTTGGGCCATTGGCCTGATTGAGCAGGAATGGTCTTCTGTTAAGAAAATAAGGTTTTAGTTCCCTCCAGATCTGTGAATTTTTTGGTGGGTGTATTATGCAACGTGTCATTATGCTGGACCATAATACGTTTGGAATTACTTATGAGTAAACGCATGTTTTTTTGTTAAAACTTTGGCCAGAGTTCTTATTTGGTTTCATTACAATTATGCTAGACCAGGCACCCCCAAACTCAGCCCTCCAGATGTTTTGGGACTACAGTTCCCATCATCCCTGACTACTGGTCCTGTTAGCTAGGGATCATGGGAGTTGTAGTCCCCAGACATCTGGGGGGGGTCGAGTTTGGGGGTGCCTGTGCTGGACCGTCCACACATCATTAGCTGCTCTTCATTGCTTCACCAGTGTTACTGCATTATTGCCATCCAGAGGAGCACTCTTGCGCTACAGCACAGCAAAAGCAAGACCAAGAAAACCCCAGGAACATTTATAGCAGGCTTCCTCAACCTTGGCCCTCCAGATGTTTTTGGCCTACAACTCCCATGATCCCTAGCTAGCGGGACCCGTGGTCAGGGATGGTGGGAACTGTAGTATCAAAACATCTGGAGGGCTGAGTTTGAGGAAGCCTGATTTATAGTATAAAAAGTTTCAGGAGGAAGTTACAGGGCACACATTTGTTGGAAACTTTTGCAAGTGCAAAGAGGATTGGAAGTGAGACTGCATATGACATACAGAATACCATCATGAACACGTCATCATGAATGCCCAAGAGAAAGGATGCCTGGATGAGATTATTTCCCCCCCCCACACACACACATTTAGCTCAAGGAGACTCCAGTCTTTGGTGCTGGCTGGATCTCCTTCTCCTGATTCACCTGCTGAGCACCTACAGGGCTTTGTTGGAAGAGCTCTGAAATCTGAAGCATTCACTCAAGCAGAGAGAAGAAGAGGAGGAGGAGGAGGAGGAGGAGAGGTGTCTTTGGGACATCTCCTCCTCAGCCCATGGTCAGCCTTGCCAGATCATTCCATTGAGGCATGAATGTCAGGAACTCCAGAAAGGCCTGCGCTTGCCTAATTGCCCACATTCTCACGATAATTACACCATAACTTCATAATTACCAGCTCTGCCCTAGCTCCGGGGACAGGGAATTTTTCTCCACAAGAAGAAAATTCATCTCAATTATGCCTCATTTTAAACAGGACAGGCGTTGGGGGTGGGATGCCCACTAGCAGCCACACAAAACAGTGGCAAAGCTCCCTCCCTGATGAGATGCCTCTCCTTCTGCAGCTGATGCTTGTTGTTCCTGGCCTTCTGCCTTCCCAGTGCTATGGCATCGACAGGGATCGAGAGATAGAGGAAATTAAATCTCAGACATGCCCTTTAATCATCAGCTCAACTGTGTGTTTTGCTCCTTTCTTACAAAGCTATTATGTGCTTGCTCTTGCAAGATGCTTCTTGAAAAGCACGGGCGCTGAGGATCCTTTATCACTTGAGAACATCAGTCTCATCATGCCCTGCTTGCCAAGCTGTGACTTGCAGCGCTTCTGAGCGATGGGGTTGAAGGAGGTGGATAACGATCCACAGGACCTAAATGTCTGGAAGGCCTTGGAACGAGCGCTGATACAATTAAGAATATAAGAGCTCCATTCAGGGCTTAATTTTGAAGGAAGCGTCAGCTTTGGATCACGTTGAAGGCATGCTTCTGAGTGCGTGCAGTGTCCCTGTCCCACTCCCGGCAATAACAGCAAACTTGAGTGCCCCACATGCTATATATCAGAGTTTCCTCAACGGCCGACATGGCTTGGCACAGGATGACTCCTGTTGGCCGAACCCCCAGTAGAGCTGAAGCAAGTAACAAATCCTTGTTGAGGATGACTTTGACCATGTTTCTTGCTCTCTTCTTTCTTTCCCTCTTGTGCTGTCTCTTCCCTTCCCCTCAACCATCACCAGGATGTAGATTGTAAGCAGCCTGGGTCAGGCCGGCCTTCCTTCCTTCCTTCCTTCCTTCCTTCCTTCCTTCCTTCCTCTGTAATGGGGGAACTCCCCCAAAGCAAGTGCGCATCACCAGCCCTTGACGTCCACCTCAAGTGGCGCTGCACAGATCTCCTGGTTTGATTGCTTCCTGCAAAAATAGCAGGTGGAAATTTGCTACCTTGCTGGCAGACCCTATTATATGGTTCTCTTTGGGCAGGGTGTTCGGACAGTGAGTTCCTCTTTCCAGGGAACCCTGGGAATTGCAGCTCTGCGAGGGTCTGCCTAACAACCCTCAGCACCTTTAGCAAATGACAGCTGCCAGGATTCTTTAGGGGACACCATGACTGTTTAAAGTGGCGTCGTAGCGCTTTAATCGTATGGTGCGAATGTGCCCCAAGAGCTTCTCATCACCACTGACAACGCTACCGAACCAGCAGGGAAGAGGGGGAACTTTGCCCCCAGCTTGCTTGTCTTCCTTCCTCTGGTGGCTTCCTACAAACACCAGCACGCAAAACATGTTGCAGTTGAGCTGCCTTGACCTCTCTACTGCTCTGGAGTAAAAATGTCAGCCTCCTGGCACTGCACACTGTTTGCTCAGTCGCCTTTGTTTTAATAATGACTCAGGTTCTTTCGTCTTTGACTTTATTTGACTTTGGCTCCGAGCTGCAGAAAAAGATGTTCGTCACCTTGATGCTTTCCTCCTTGGGGTCTCGGTTTTCCATTGCACACTTATTTATCTGCCTGATAAAGGGGCCAGGTGCTGGGCTCAGCTTGCAGGGTGCGCAGCCAGTACCTGCCTCTGTCTGCTGCTACAGAGGCTGCTGACCATGCGAGTGGCGGCTAGTGCCCATTGGAACAGGTAAGGCGGAAAGCAGAGAGAAGCCAACAATAGGCAGAGCCGGAGTCAATGACAGGCAGGTCCAGAGCAAATGGCAGGGTGGAGCCACCTAATTCTCCCTCCCTGCTGAGTACTACAAGGGCGAAACTAAGATAAAAGGGGAGGAAGCAACTGGGATTCAGAAGCATTTCCGCCTCCAGCTATGGCGGCAGAGCACAACCATCGTAGCCATCTTGTTAACACAGGTCAGCAACCTTTTTTCAGCCATGGACCGGTCCACCGTCCCTCAGACCAGGGGCGTACCCAGGATCAAAACTAGGGGGGGGCAAGCCATGGTCATTCAGGTTGTGACGTTTCAGCACGGAAAGGCGAATGAAACCAAAATTTTAGGAAAATTATATATAATTATAGCAGTGCTTTATTACGGTAGTTATTACAATTATTTGCTTGATTTTTTTATTTTTATTTTTATTCTAGTTACATGTCTTATACCAGGGGTGGCCAACTGTGATCTACTTTCAGAATTAAAATCTGGCAGTTTTGGGGGGTTGTTGAGCTTTTTTTAGGGACTGGACCTTCTGAAATAATTGATTTAAAAACTAACTCAGCAAGACAGAAGACTGCCCGCTTTGTAAAGTGTGACAACCTTTGAGGTACAAAACACCCAGACAAGGAAAACCAACTCAGCTAACTAGTTTACAAGAATACTTGGCTAGTTTAGATGTACAGTCTCCAGGGCCAGATGAACTACATCCAAGAGTATTAAAAGAATTGGCAGAGGTGATTTCAGAACCACTGGCAATAATCTTTGAGAATTCCTGGAGAACAGGCGAAGTCCCAGCAGACTGGAGGAGGGCAAATTTTGTCCCTATTTTCAAAAGGGGGGAGAGAGAAGACCCAAACAATTACCGCCCAGTCAGCCTGACATCAATACCAGGAAAGATTCTAGAGCAGATCATTAAGCAAATGGTCTGTGAGCACCTAGAAAGGAACGCCGTGATCACTAAAAGTCAGCATGGGTTTCTGAAAAATAAGTCATGTCAGACCAATCTGATCTCATTTTTTGACAGATGTGGATGTAGCCTATCTTGATTTCAGCAAGGCCTTTGACAAGGTGCCCCATGATATTCTTGTAAAGAAGCTGGTAAAATGCGGGCTAGACAATGCTACCATTCAGTGGATTTGTAACTGGCTGACTGACCGAACCCAAAGGGTACTCATTAATAGCTCCTCATCATCCTAGATAGAAGTGACTAGTGGGGTGCTACAGGGTTCTGTCTTGGGCCCAGTCTTATTCAACATCTTTATCAATGACTTGGGTGATGGGCTTGAGGGCATCCTGATCAAGTTTGCAGATGACCAAATTGGGAGGGGTGGCTAATACCCCAGAGGACAGGATCACACTTCAAAATGACCTTAACAGACTAGAGAACTGGGCCAAAGCAAACAAGATGAATTTTAACAGGGGAAAATGTAAAGTACTACACTTGGGCAAAAAAAATTGAAAGGCACAAATACAGGATGGGTGACACCTGGCTTGAGAGCAGTACATGTGAAAAGGATCTAGGAGTCTTGGTAGACCATAAACTTGACATGAGTCAACAGTGTGATGCAGCAGCTAAAAAAGCCAATGCAATTCTGGGCTGCATCAATAGGAGTATAGCATCTAGATCAAGGGAAGTAATAGTACCACTGCATTCCACTCTGGTCAGACCTCACCTGGAATACTGTGTCCAGTTCTGGGCACCACAGTTCAAGAAGGATACTGACAAGCTGGAACGTGTCCAGAAGAGGGCAACCAAAATGGTCAAAGGCCTGGAAACGATGCCTTATGAGGAACGGCTTAGGGAGCTGGGTATGTTTAGCCTGGAGAAGAGAAGGTTAAGGGGGGATATGATAGCCATGTTCAAATATATAAAAGGATGTCATATAGAGGAGTGTGAAAGGTTGTTTTCTGCTGCTCCAGAGAAGCGGACACGGGGCAATAGATTCAAACTACAAGAAAGAAGATTCCACCTAAACATTAGGAAGAGCTTCCTGACAGTAAGAGCTGTTGGACAGTGGAATTTGCTGCCAAGGATTGTGGTGGAGTCTCCTTTGGAGGTCTTTAAGCAGAGGCTTGACAGCCATCTGTCAGGAATGCTTTGATGGTGTTTCCTGCTTGGCAGGGGGTTGGACTGGATGGCCCTTGTGGTCTCTTCCAAATCTATGATTCTAGGAGGGGGTGGGGTGGGGAGAGGGAGGTGGAGATCATGACGACTTTGCAAATGTACAGGAGAGTTTGCCTCGCTCAACAATCCCGGGGCAGTTGTGTGCGATACCTGACCCTCACAGTCTAAACAACCCCCTCCCAATCTCTTCCGTACGGATGAGGGGCGGGAGGACATCAGGGTCCACACAAAATAAAATAGGCGGAAAACACGGGAGCTGAGCAGAGGGTTGTAACAGGAAGAATTATCTGAAAGACGGGTGAGGTGGGGGGGGGGATACACAGCTGAAACCGGGATCTTCTGGAGGTGGGAAGTAGCTGCTGCGGAGCTTTAATGGTGTTGATTTTGTGGAAGACAAAAGCAGAGGGTGAAGCGGCTTCCAAGCAGGTTTACTCGGAAGTCAACCCCGCGGGTTTTCCTCCCAAGAAAAGCACAGGATAAAAGCACAGAAAAGCCAGGGGAGCCGCTTTGCAGCGAGTGGGGGAGACGGAGGAGCTTTGCCGGTGTTGTTGCTCACGAGCTGCTGGCTTGCCAGAGAGTCAGCCTGGAGGGAGGGGGACGGGCAGCCACTTTGCTGGGAGGGAAGGAGCGCTATCGGGGCTGCCAATTGGCGCAGCTGCGCCATCCACCCGGCTGCCGGGGGTGCTGATTGGCGCGCGCCCCCACCCAGCCAGCTCTTTCAGATGCTTTGCCGCTCCCCCCTTCCTCCGCAACTGCCGCCAGCCATATATAGTTGGTGGGACATGAAGCGTGTTTGCGTTTCCATGTCCTGCCAGGGACTCAAGGCTGCTTGGGGGGGGGGGGCAGCTGGCCTCTAGGGGGGGGCATCTGCCCCCTCCTGCCCCCCCTTCGGTACGCCCATGCCTCAGACCATGTGGCTGGCTGGACTATATTTTGGGGAAAAAATATGAACGAATTCCTATGCCCCACAAATAACCCAGAGATGCATTTTAAATAAAAGCACACATTCTACTCATGTAAAAACACTAGGCAGGCACCACAGATAACCCAGAGATGCATTTTAAATAAAAGCACACATTCTACTCATGTAAAAACACTAGGCAGGCACCACAGATAACCCAGGGATGCATTTTAAATAAAAGGACACATTCTACTAAC
This sequence comes from Lacerta agilis, assembly GCF_009819535.1. Lineage (NCBI taxonomy): Eukaryota > Metazoa > Chordata > Lepidosauria > Squamata > Lacertidae > Lacerta > Lacerta agilis. The sequence goes on along the minus strand of NC_046319.1, from coordinate 76,713,858 downwards.
GTAAAAACACGCTGATTCCCGGACCGTCCACAGGCCGGATTGAGAAGGCGATTGGGCTGCATCCGGCCCCCGGGCCTTAGGTTGCCTACCCCTGCTATAGGAACATAGGAAGCTGCTTTATATCGAGTCCATTAAGCTCAGTATTATCTGCATTGTCTGGGAGCAGCAGGGGGCATTCCCAGCTCTATCCAAAGATGCCTGGGTTGAAGCTGGGACCCTCTGCACACACAGCAGGTGTTCTGCCCCTGAGCTACTGTACCCTCCTTCCTCCAAGGAACTCAGAGCAAGGTGCACAACCTCCCCTAATTTTATCCTTGCAACAATCGTGTGAAGTAAGTTCAGCTGAATGTGATGGGGGGGGGTGAGGCAGAGGGATTGGCTGTGTACCCCCCAAAAGTCACCGAATGAGTGGGGATTCGGAACCCTCGTCTCCAGGGGTAGCCGGTGTGATGCCTTCCAGCTGTTGATGGACTGTAACTCCCATCAGCCCCAGCCAGCATGGCCAGGGTGGTAAAGGATGATGGAAGTTGTAGTCCAATAATGTGGGCACCACATTGGCTACCCTTATTCTAACCCAGGGGTGGGCAACCTAAGGCCCATGGGCCACAAGCGCCCCACGGGGGTCGTTTAACCGGCCCCCGAGCCACCCCGAACCAAGCTGCCCACTTGGTGAGTCCCCGTGCACTGCGCTAAAACGGCACAGCGCGGCGCAGAGACTCGCTTCCGCTGCACCGGAAATTGCGTCTGCGCCGATACCGAAAATTGCATCTGTGCAGACGCAGACACCGGAAATCAGAGGCACACACAATCCAACCCACAAAGGAATCTCCGCTGGAGTGAACTGGCCCGGGCAAGGTATACCTAGCCGACCCCTGTTCTAACCAAACCACAACATAAAATAGGGATAGTTAACATGGTACCTTCCAAATCACATTGCACTCTCCAACCCCCATTGACCAACCCCAGGGAGCATTGCTAGCAGTCTAGCACCATATGGGAGGCACCACATTGGCTACGTCGTAAGGAGTCGTCGGCCCAAACGTCCAATTGCTTCTTCTGTGACCTTAGGCAAAAACCTGTCTGAGACTGATGTCCTTTTTGACAGGAGGTCTTTGGAGTGAGGTTGAACCCGGGAGCTCCTGGGTGCAAGGCATTCCTCAGACAACCAGCTGGGACTCCTCTTATTGCCAGAGTGCTCTTTGCTGGGCTGCTTGACACTGATTCTTTATCATGTTTTGCAAATAAGCGTCTGCTAATGTCAACCCAAAGCTTCTTCGTTTTCACAACAGTACGCACCTTTCAGCCGCCTCACAGATGGGGCACATGTGCGTGGCACTCCTTTCTTAGTGCAACCACAAATCACTGCCAGAGGCTCCCGTCCCCCACCATTAATCGGTGTGGCCCATGGCTATAGTCTGCCTGCGGCATAGGTTTCCAAGCAAAGTTGATGGCTCTTTTGGCTAAAAAGGTACTGTGTTTTTTTAAAAAAGTCTAGCTGCTCTGCCCCAGCCTTTCACAATCCGGTACTCTCCAGATGAATTGGACTTCAGCTCCCACCCGCCTGCTTGTAAATCACTTGAGAAACGTAGCTTCAGTACTCAGTGACCTCCAGTTCTAAATCAGGAATCCTGCAAAAAGGGCCACTGAAATCAATAGGATCTGTTTTCAAGGGAGTGGCTAAGATGCCCTCTAGTCTGGAGAAAAATACTGTAGCTAGCTAGCATGGTGATGTAGATCATGTGTAGGGAACCTTTGGCCCTCCAGATGTTGCTGAACTACAACTCCTATTATCCCAGGCCAGGGGCCATACCTGCTGAAGCTGATGGGAGTTGTAGTTTAGCAGCGTCTGGAGGGCTGAAGGTTCTCCACAGCTGGTGAAGATTATTATGCAGTAGGGACATGAGTGGTGCAGTGATCTAAACCATTGAGCCTCTTGGGCTTGCCGATCAGAAAGTCGGCGGTTTGAATCCCCACGATGGAGTGAGCTCCCGTTGCTCTTTCCCAGCTCCTGCCAACCTAGCAGTTTGAAAGCATGCCAGTGCAAGTAGATAAATAGGTACCGCTGCGGCGGGAAGGTAAACGGTGTTTCCATACGCTCTGGCTTCTGTCACGGTGTTCCTTTGCGCCAGAAGCGGTTTAGTCATGCCAGCCACATAACCCGGAAAGCTGTCTATAGACAAACGCCGGCTCCCTCGGCCTGAAAGCGAGGTGAGCACCGCTTTGTAACTTATAAGAAGTTAAGCTAAGAAGACCAGGAGGAAAGAACTAGATAAAATAGCGGTCAACTGCAAAGGGGATTCGGATATTTAATTTGGCACATTTTACTAGAGAATCTCCTGCTATGCAACAAACAATCTTAGTAGTTGTGACCGTGGTTTATATTGTATGTGTGGTGCCTGATGATATTGATGGTTATTGCTGTTTTTCCTTTTGTTTTTTTCCTGAATGATGCCATGGCCTATGGCTAGCGCAATAAAAGTCTATGATGATAATGAGATGAGCACCGCAACCCCATAGTCGCCTTTGACTGCACTTAACCATGCAGGGGTCCTTTATTTTATTTTATTTTTACGATTATGCAGTAGTGTAGATTGTCATGCAGCAGGGCCATGAGTTAATATTTCAAGATCCTGTATTCTGCCCATGCAAATATTTGCCCTTCACTGCCTCTCTTGCTTTGGTGCTTCTGCTGCTGCTGTTACTTCCAACACATGTTGCATCAGCCAATCGAGGAAGTGAGAGATCCGGTAGCGATGGTGGGGCTGGGCCACTTGAAAGCAGAACAAATGAGGAGTGAAAAGCCACCAGTGGCAGAGGGAAGACGAAATAGCTGGCCCAGTTGCGTCAGATTTTCGTATTTTAGATACTAAAATGCATGCCCATTAAATGCGTTCCTATTATAGCTGCATGTACAGGGTGGTGTATCATACGGTGGCACAACGTCTTGACATTTGGGGAACGGAATTTCATTCAAAATGCAGTCATCTGTAATGGCCTTGGTGTTGAAGAGCACCACTCACTGAGACCAGGAGCCACTTCACATACCACAGAATTCTTACGTGGAAGTCCGTTTCTGTAGGGAATGGTGCAAATTCAGCATGCACGGTGAGGCTGCATGTGTGCCAATCTCTGCAGACACACATTTTCCTGCCTGGAAAGCGAATTCCATGCAAAAGCTTTGTAGTACATTAACTCTTCTTTAGTCCGAAGAAGAAGATAGAAGCTTTCTCCGATGAAAATAGGGATGTCCTAATGGACGCGGGTGGCGCTGTGGGTTAAACCACAGAGCCTAGGGCTTGCTGATCAGAAGGTCGGCGGCTCGAATCCCCACGACGGAGTGAGCTCCTGTTGCTCGGTCCCAGCTCTTTCCAACCTAGCAGTTCGAAAGCATGTCAAAGTGCAAGTAGAAAAATAGGTACCGCTCTGGCGGGAAGGTAAACAGCATTTCCGTGCGCTGCTCTGGTTCGCCAGAAGCGGCTTTGTTATGCTGGCCACATGACCCGGAAGCTGTACGCCGGCTCCCTCGGCCAGTAAAGCAAGATGAGCGCTGCAACCCCAGAGTCGGACACGACTGGACCTAATGGTCAAGGGTCCCTTTACCTTTAAGGGAAGTTAGGATATTTTGGGATCAAATTGGACACTGGGATGCCTTTTGTAAATCTGGGACTGTTGCTGGGAAATAGAGGCATTTGGAGGGTCTGGACTGGTATTTGCAGTGTCTGTGAATGTGGTAGTTATCTCTGCATCCTCCGCCATGTGCTGCTCCATTCCAGCTCCTCCTACCTCTTGCGATGCCAGCACTGTACCCCGATCCTTCCTTCTTGCCTGACCCTGCACTAAAATCTATACCACAGATTAGAAAAAGCAATGTCAACATACTGGAGCCAGGCAGAAACACTCTATGGCCTTTTAAATGGGCTGGGGGGGCGGCGGTATTTTTGTTCCGTTTGTTATTACATCATATATTGTGTGTTTTGTACTGCAAACTACCCTACGATCTTCGGATGAAGGCCAGTATATAAATTTAACAATAAGATAAAATAAATAATAAGCAGCCTGTCTTCTTCACACCCACAACCACGATCGTATGTGGTCTCGCTTTCAATACTATTTGTGCCTACGAGAGTTTTGGGGCGGCCACACTGCTTCACTTCCAGTTAGTGCACATCCTGCAACTTCCTGGTGAAATATTGTAACTCGGCATGCCGCAAATGTCCAGAGGGGTAGGTGGGTGTGGTTGCCTGGCTTTTGTTGGACTGAAGCCCCCCTCTGGACAGCGATAATGTGCTAGCGTTGGGGGAAACATTGTGGTAAAGCAGAATGGATACTCCAGGAATGCGCAGAATACACCCGCAACGGAAGAGAGGTCTGGAGGAGCCCTGGGGTGCATAGCACCTTCTGTTAATGATTGCTTTTTACTGCCCTGCCCCTCGTTTACTGGCACGCTGCTCTTGTACATTTGAGCAGAAATTAAATGAATAACCCTCCCGTTCACCCCTCCCATCGCCATCCCTATGCCAGAAAACCAAGGAAGCTTCAAGGCTATAAAAGTTGCAAGAACAGGGCTATTTTTAAAGGTTGCAAGCCTGAACACTAGTGCTTAATATGTTTTTTTTTAAAAAAAGCTTTCAGTTTAAAAATGTGATTGCAAAAAAGGTGGCAATCCTACGTGGGAGCTCAAATCTCATCTGATGCCCTTGAATGGCCATGCTTCAATGGCTCGTAGGTGTTTACATGGTGTCAGGGTTGCCACCTGTTTGTTTTCTCTGGACTTGATCCTGTGCCTTTTTATCCGCAGCCTGTCATGCTATAGAAATCAAGCCAGTGAAACTATTTCTGCTCTGCAGCGGAGAAACGTCGCCAACTTCCTTTCTGTATGCCGGGCTGCTGCTCAAGGCATGAAAGTTTGGGCCAGTAGAAAATAAGCAGAAGAAAAGGTGGCCGCTCTCATTTCATTGCTTGCTTGAACTGTTCCCTTTACTTCCTCCTAGGACTGCGTTCCTCTGAAGCAGGGGGAGGAACCTGACATGCAGGGGCCAAATGCCTCTGTTGTGGCAAGCCAGCTCCATCAGGCCGCCTTGTCCCTCAGCTGTCACCTGGGGGCAGCCATTGCATCAGGCTGCGTCACAGGAAGCAGGAGGGCTCATTTCATCAGCTTTGCTGGAGGACCACGAGGCACCTCCTTGCCCCTGAACTGTGCCAGCTGTCTTTTATAGGGACAGCTGTTTACAAATCCATGCCTAGGTTTTGATTTTCCTCTTCCCTCCTTGTCCCTTTCCCCTTGTATGTTAGATGGATGGATGGATGGATAGATAGATAGATAGATAGATAGATAGATAGATAGATAGATAGATAGATATGGCAGCTCTGGGAGCCTCATTGTCTGAAGAGCTGGGCCCTAGTACTCCAAGTAAGTAAATAAATGTAGCCCTCTAGCCACATCTCATGGACTAAGTCTCTCTTTGCTTTAGCGCACAAAAGCTCAAGCTCCAATAGATGTGTTTGCCCGTGATCTAAACCACTGAGCCTCTTGGGCTTGCCGATCAGAAGGTCAGCAGTTCGAATCCCCGTGACGGGGTGAGCTTCCATTGCTCTGTCCCAGCTCCTGCCAACCTAGCAGTTCGAAAGCACGTCAGTGCAAATGGATAAGTAGGTACCACTGTGGCAAGAAGGTAAGCGGCGTTTCCGTGCACTCTGGTTTCCGTCACCGTGTCCCGTTGCGCCAGAAGCGGTTCAGTCATGCTGGCCACATGACCCGGAAAGCTGTCTGCGGACAAACGGCGGCTCCCTGGGCCTGAAAGCGAGAAGAGCGCCGCAACCCCATAGTTGCCTTTGACTGGACTTAACCGTCCAGGGGTCATTTACCTTTTACCTTGCTACAAGAACCTCTGCTGTTCTTTCTGTAACACTAACACACGTGCAGAAGGAATTTGTGGATTGCTTGGCACGGCGGCCCTAACTGAGCAAGATGAGCCCATTAAGTTCACGGACGACTTTTTACAAGAGACGTTTGGCATTACCTGAAGATGACCGGCTAGATACAGAGCAGGCTCACCGGGTGTCAGTCAGCCCCTTCTTTCGAAGCTGCTGAAAAACCTCACCCATATATTTTGACGTTTCTTCTTTTGCGTTGAGCCAGAATGTTTCCGATCGCAACCGCCCGCCCTCTTCCCAAGACGTCACTTTTTTAAAAAAAAAAAAAGTTGCACCTGCAGTTGTTTGGGGGGAAGTCACTTGAAGAGCCGGTTCTACTGAGATTGTGACGCTGGCTTTGTTGACCGAGCACTCCCAAGCCCCGACGCAGGACAAAAGGGTATAACCTTCAAAAAACGCCAGACGTGGCTTTGGGAAGGTGGTGGAAGGAGCTCCCTTTGTGTCTCTCCCCCGCTTCACAGGGAGAGCGGCCCTCCAAGATCATGCCTAGACAGGATCTTGCACCCACTGCTTGCAAATATGTTTGCAGAGGGTAGTAGCCCCGAGAGGCCACTAGGGAGCTGGTGACTGTCCCTCAAGCTTTGCGATGATGTTTAGAATCAGGTTGGAAGCCACACTTGCCTCGGACACATTCGAAACACACACACACCCCATTCAACCACAGACCCTCACCACCTCCACTTTCCCCCTGGCACCAAGATTGTAAGGCAACGATTCCATCATTGGCAACACTGGCCAATGGCCTGACTTGGTAGGAGGCTCCCCATGAACCAGGTGCAAAAGCTTGCCCCCTGGTGGCCTTTGACCAAAAAAAAAAAAAACACAGCTCCATAAACTCTGCTGAACTTTGCAATAGGTCATCAAGAGCCACACTGGGACACTTGGCTCAGATCCATGTGGGGCCGAGGGCAGACTTCTGTAGGCTTGGCTCCGGCCTCGATTCCTCATGCTCCCGTGACAGTAATATAAAGGCAAATAAGGATGCAATACATGAAATCACCTGCCCTTCCGAGAGGCAATCAAGGCCCATCTGCAGCCTCATGGCCCTCCTGTTTAAATACAGTACTGCTTTCAAATAAAGTGCTGCAGCCGGGTTGCCCTGACCTTTAGAAGGCTCTAGGGTTGCATGGAAAACCACCAAAGGTGTAACCAAACCCTTCGCGTGAAGGGCGCATGGTTGGGGGGGGGTCCTCTCTCAAGCATACGGGAGTGTTCAGCTACTGGGGTAAATGCTAAACCCTGATAACCAATTACATGTGCGCACGTGTGAAAAGGTCTGCAGTTCCCCTCTGCTTCTGCCAAGGTGCGCAAGGCATAGACACCAGCAGAAACTCTGCTGCTATCCACGCTGGGAAGGGGAGGCAGGTAAAGGGGGGGAAGTTAAGACTTTGTTTACAGGTAACAATAGTCAGTGTGGTGTAGTGGTTAGTGTGTCAGAGGGACCAGCGAGACCAGAGTTCATCCCTCTCCCTCTCTCTTTGGCGATCACTCGTAGCCAAGTAAGATTGTCTTCCATAAACACGGTTTTAAAAGTGAGTCCGTAAGTGACTGTGGAGGCCAATTCTGGATCCACACGTACTTCCACAACGGGGACATAGGTTTCCAGGCGGGAGTTGAGCACGGTGAGGTTTTGCCAAGCGTGCCTTCCTCTTAGCGCGTTTCTCCCTTTCGTCCTGAGTTTGAGCGTTTTCAAAGTCCACGACACCTTTGGTAAAGGCTGTTCTCCAAATGGAGCGCTCTTGGCCAGTGTTTCCCAGTTGTCGGTGCTTATACCACATTTCTTTAGATTTGCCTTGGGAGTGTCTTTGAACCTCTTTTGTCGACCACCAGCATTACGCTTTCCGTTTTAAAGTTCAGAACAGAGTAGTTCATATCCCCACTTGGCCAGGAAGCTCACTGGGCGATCCTGAGCAAGAGGCACTACCTCTCAGCCTAACCTACTTCACAGGGTTGTTGTAGAAATTAAATGAGAGAGAAGCCACACACGCACCCTTGATCTCCTGGAAGTCAAAGGTGGGAGGTGAACACAACAAATATGTTTTCTGGATGCCCAAGCAGGATTTGAGCACAAGAGCACTCTGTCCTCCTGCGGGTTCCAGCAACTGGAAACCTGCCATCATTGTACACAGCTTGTTATTAACATACGACGTGCATTTGGTGCCAAGGCTTCTAAGCGCCAGGTGAAACCATCCTGGGGCTAAGGCTCCAGGAACGCCCTCCTATCAAACATGCACAAGACTCTCTTGGTGGGTGTTTATAAGTGTCCCATAGATGCTTTATTTAATCAGTACATCACTTTACTGGCAGTACAAACACTCATCACACGTACTCACACACACTTATGGTCCCTCTTCTACGGCAGACGCAGCACAACACTGTTTTTTTTCTTATGTGAATGGACAGGGAGGGGGGGCAGCAGGCTGGTGACATGGAGGGCAGAGACAGAAGGTTGTGTTGGGGTGGTAGCACAGGGAGGGAGGGTGGGGTGACGGCAGCTATCTCCACTTCCCCACTCCCACCCTTTTCTAGAAAAGCAACCCAGCCCCAACCAGCAGCCTCTCCGCCCCCTTCGCATGTTCGGCCGATGCAGGAGGAAGCGCGGCTAGGAATCCAAACTAGGAATGCCAATTCAAGGTGCCCCCCCTCGCTTCCCACAAACCTCCAGCTACAGGTTAAGTGGCAAAAATTTGCTCTGAGCAAGTCACTGATTCAGGGGACCGGGGTGAAGAGAGATGAGCCTTGGAGGGGGTAGCGGCAGGATCTTGCCAGGGGGAGATCCGAGGCGATCTACTTCTCTGCTCCTCATTCCAAGGATTGCAACATGAGGAGCTGCTTCAGGACCTTGGTCTGGCTGGTTTCTCGGATCTCACCGGCTAGGAACATCTCGTCTACCACGGTGTAAACCTGCAGAGAAAATACATACGTTCCTCCTCTAAGAAAGGGGGCGCTGTGGGGGAATCCCCTAGAAAACATCCCAAGCAGCATGTGTCTGGACTTCTCTGCCACCTTTCCAAGAGGGAGCAAGGGAAATTTTTAATGTTTGATATTTTACTATGTTTTATATACAGTGGTACTTTGGTAGTCAAACTACTTGGCTCCCAAACAAATCGTCTGGCACGGCTTCCAATTGAGTGCAGGAAGCTCCTGCGGCCAATTGGAAGCCGCACCTGGGTTTTCGAACCGCTTTGAGGATCGAATGGAGTCCCAGAACGGATTAAATTTGAGAACCAAGGTACCGCTGTGTGTTGTAAGCTGCCCAGAGTGGCTGGGGAAACCCAGCCAGATGTGCGGGGTATAAGTAATAACATTATTATTATTATTATTATTATTAGGTGCAAGGCAGAGCCACCCTCTGGCAGCAGATGGCCCAAGTGCAGGACCCAACACTGCTCCGACCCCACCCACCGGTGAGGTACCAGCAAGGTCCAGACTTTGCCCAGCTGGTTACAGCTTCCTAAAGGTCCAGACCGGGCCCCTCTTCATGCCTCCTGCTTCACAGCAAGGCCTTTCCTCCCCTTGGATTTTGTAGCAGGAAGCTCTTCCTTGCTCCACACTCCCTGCGGCGCATGAATTCTGGGCCTCCAGCTGGCAGGGGAATTTGGCCTTTTGCACGCTGGGTACCTCTCAAGTCCCACCACTGCTGGATGCCTCGCTCATGGGCCTCACCCTTCCTTGACCCCTCTCTGCTCCATCTCTCAAGGTGCCCAGAAGCGAGGCCAGGAACACAGAGGCTTCTTTCAGCGGCAGCTGGATCAGTTGCAGCTTTACAGAGCGTAGCCTTAGGCAGCTGTCTAACACCACCTTGTGGGCAGGGCTGGCACCAGCAGGTCACCCTGCCCCGTTCTTTGCTGGCACTGTGCCATGACTGTTTCTCAGAAGCAGCATTTTCCTCAATTATGTATTTTAATTAAAAAGACTATGAACGCAAGACCCATCTAGGTACACAGACTTAGCAAAACACACCACCCCTTTTCTTTACAGGTAGCAAGACGGCATTCTTCCCTTTTTATTTCAGTGGCCATTTTAAGTCAATTCCAATCTTATGGTTAGTTTTTCACTGAATTTACCTCTGCACAGCACCTGTAATCATGCAGAACATGAATTGTCTGGCTAAATAAAATAAACGAAAGCCCCAAGGTGTTTTTTTTTTTTTTTTACATCTACGAGCGCGGTTTGTTTTCCTTCCTCGTTCTGCCTTATTGGAAAAGGTCAGGGAACAAAAACCCACCTTGTAGAAGTTGAAGACGAGGTCGAGCTCACAGACGTTGTGGAAATATTCATTCAGCACCTGGGAAGAGAGGAGGAGAAAGGAGGTCGTGATTTTTTTGGGCCACAGCCATGTGCAAGGAAGGTGCCAACATTTGCAAGGCCAGTCGTAGCTCAGTGGTGGAGTGCTAATTTTGCAGTTCCGGCATGTCCAGTGAAAAGGATCAGGTATTAGTTGACAGAAAAGTCCCTTATCTCTGCCACTTTGAGCAGGCAATATTGGGATAGGGGTTGAAAACTTTTTTGGGGGGGGGGCATCTTCAATTTCTGAAGGCTTGCCGTGGACATGTCACTCAATCCTCCTCCTCGCCACAAGACAAACAGAATAAGAGGACATTTCTCCTCTCAGTCCCCTTTCACTTGTACCCCCTTTGCCACTCCACTCCTATGCTGATGTGTCCCTTAATAAAAGGACATAGAACTGAAAAGAGATATCTCCTGCTTGGACTACTGCAATGCACTCTACGTGGGGCCAGCTTTGAAGGTGATCCAGAAACTGCAGCTAATCCAGAATGCGGCAGCTAGACTGGTGACTGGGAGCGTTCGCCGAGACCACATAACACTGGCCCTGAAAGACCTACATTGGCTCCCAGTACGTTTCCGAGCACAATTCCAAGTGTTGGTGCTGACCTCTAAAGCTCCAAACGGCTTTATACCTGAAGGAGCGTCTCCACCCCCCATTTTTCAGCCCGGACACTGAGCTCCAGCTCTGAGGGCCTTCTGGCGGTTCCCTCCCTGCGAGAAGTGAGGTTACAGGGAACCAGGCAGAGGGCCTTCTCGGTGGTGGCGCCCGTCCTGTGGAACGCCTCCCATCGGATGTCAGGGAAATAAACAACTATCTTACTTTTAAAAGACATCTGAAGGCAGACCTGTTTAGGGACGTTTTTAATGTTTTAATGTTTAATGCTGTATTAACATGTTTTTAATATTTGGCTAGAAGCCGCCCAGAGTGGCTGAGGAAACCCAGCCAGATGGGAGGGGTATAAATAATAAATAAATTATTATAATAAATTATTATTGTTATTATTATTGTTGTTGTTGTTGTTGTTATTATTATTATTATTATTATTATTATTATTATTATTATTATTATTATTATTATGTCACTCTTCCAACTTCCTCCTTCAGCTGCATGTGCTTTCCAGGGGGGGAGGGGAAGTAGGAAGGGAACCACACTCATCATCTCAGGACCAAGGAGGCAGCGAGGGGTGGGGCAACTTCCTTTCACCATCTAGCAAACAGATGCAGTTGTCTTGAGAGGGACTTCTTAAGTCATCTTAAAAGAGTGCAATGGGGAGACACAGGGGCCTTCCGTGGTGCCCAGAAAATGGGATGTTTCGTGAAGTGTTGGCTAAGCTAAGGCCTGCTTCCCCAAAAGACGATGGAGGAGCTGCTTAAACTGCCCCTTGGCTCTGTTTCCTCAGACTGCAGGTACGCACATGTCCTGGGAAAGTGGCACTGCGGGATGTATCCCTGTGGTGGGGTTGGGGAAAATATATGTATGCATGAAAGTAATATATTAAGGAGATAGTCTGTCTAGGAGAAGAGATCCTGGCCTCCTACTGTGTGGGGAGATTGGGGCCATTTTTTAGTTTTTATTTTAATGTAAAGAAGCAAACAACTAAAGTTTCTGACATGTTTTATATGGAGAAGCAGACACATCAAAGGTTGAGTTTAAGCAAGTATAAACCAGCAGCAGTAAATGACCCAGATTCAGACATGGTGATGCTATCAAAATAGCAGCATTTTGGGTATATTGATCTGATTGTTTTATAAATAAAGGATTATGCCTCTTCAGTTCTGTCTCAATAAAATCTTCCATGATTGTAACTGGATCCCTCCCTTTATTGTTTAACTTTCTCTTTTAAAAGGTAGCTCTTGTATTTTCAACTACAGTGGTACCTTGGTTCTCAAACGCCTTGGTACTCAAACAACTTGGAACCCAAACACTGCAAACTCAGAAGTTAGTTTTCCGGTTTGCAAACATTTTTCAGAAGCCAAACGTGCTCTGTTTTGAGTGCCACGCTTCTGTTTTGAGTGTTACGCTTACGTATGTCTGTTTTCGCTATTTATTTTGCGCTTCTGTTTTTGCGGCTCTTTTTAGTTTCTGTGACTGTGTGGAACCCAGATCAGCTACTGACTGATTGATTGTGTGACTGCAGTACATTGTTTATTACTTTCATTTTATGGATCAATGGTCTCGTTAGATAGTAAAATTCACGTTAAACTGCTGTTTTAGGGGTTGTTTTCAAAAGTCTGCAAAAGACGAATCCATCTCGCATTACTTTCTATGGGAAAGCGCGCCTTGGTTTTGGAAGGCTTTGGTTTTAGAACGGACTTCCGGGAACGGATTAAGTTTGAGAACCAAGGTATACCACTGTAATCTATTTCCTTATGCCAGTTGTGTGGGGTTGTTTAAAAAATAAAATAAAAACGTTACTTACTCAAGAAAGTATGGAGGAAAAGGCACAGGAGCACTTGATCACACAATCCTCCACTCAGGGTCTAAAGTGGTACCGTTCAGAAATAACTTACCACCTCATCTGTGCAGGGGTGTCGCTTATCAAATGAAAAACATATTCATACACATGCCTGGGTGTGAGAGCACACATGCATAGGCATTCTTAGTGCACAGACTTAAGCCTGCAGGTACTGTTATGATATTATTACAAGCCGAGCTGCAAAAGCCTCAGCAGCGAGGCTCACATGACTATGTGTCTGTTTTCATCCTGTGAGAAAGCCACTAGTCCTTCCAGCTTTCTCACACACATGATGTTATTGTACTCTTTACTTTCGTTTTCTGGCTCAGAGATGCTGGACACCCTAATGCACAGCTCTGACTTACTGAGCTTGCAAGCAGAGACATACTCTGCATTTTATCTGCAATAAAGTAGTTTTAGCCTTAATGGCTTGTGTGTGTTGTTCTTCACCCTGGGGAACAATCGCATATTATCAACGTGCCCCTGGACTCAAGTAGCCAGGAGGGCACGCAGGCTTCGTCCCTACCTGGGGGTCAGTCTCACAACTTGCCCCCGCAGGACGTTTGATAACAGGTACTACTCACCTCCACAAAGTTGTGAATGGCTTCTAGGTAGGCGAGGTTGTTGTCGTTCACGTCCACACAAATGCAGAAATAAAGCCCTGCGTAGCGCCTGTAGATAATTTTGAAGTTGCGGAACTGGGTGGGGGGGAGGGAGAAAAGGTGGTGAAAATAGCACAAAGTAGTGGATAGAAGCACAAGATAGTGCCAACTGTAGGTTAGGGTAGGACTGTGGAGGCTGTTCTCCTAGTCGGGGAAAGGCACCTATCGCTATCCACCAAGCATCGAAGGACTATACAAAAATGACCTCAATATGCAGAGGTTGGAGGGCCATCTGTCATGGATGCTTTAGCTGGGATTCCTGCATTGCAGGGGGTTGGACTGGATGACCCTTGGGGGTCCCTTTCAACTCTACAGTTCTGTGGTTCTATGACCCATTAAAAAAGTTGTTATTCTCGCTTGCTGTGCAACTGCAGGTGCCAATACAAGTATAGTGGAACCTCGGTTTTCGAAACAAAATAGAAAATTCTTTCCAATAGCACCTTAGAGACCAACTGAGTTTGTTCTTGGTATGAGCTTTCGTGTGCATGCACACTTCTTCAGATACACTGAAACAGAAGTCACCAAATCCTGAAACAGATGTCACCAGATGTTTCAGTGTATCTGAAGAAGTGTGCATGCACACGAAAGCTCATACCAAGAACAAACTCAGTTGGTCTCTAAGGTGCTACTGGAAAGAATTTTCTATTTTGTTTCGACTATGGCAGACCAACACGGCTACCGACCTGTAACTCGGTTTTCGAGCATCTCGTAACCCGAACAATTCGGAACCCGAACGCCAAAAAACCCAGAAGTAATTGCTTGTTTTCAAACGCGCCTCAGAAGTCAAACAGCTTCCGAGGCACGTTTCTCAATTTTTTCAATGGATTTTGCCAACTTCCCATTGATCCTCAGTTTTAAAATGTTTCGGAAGTCGAACAGTTTTCTGGAATGGATTGTGTTCAGAAACCGAGGTTCCACTGCAACAGAGTTTGGCATTCAGAGAATATGCACTTTTAAGATTACTTTAGATTGTAATCCTGATGGTTTTTTAACTGCTCCTGTTTGGGTTTTATTCGAGTGATCAAAATTGCACCTGAGCCGGTCTGATGTCAGTACTGTCTGTTTAAGAAACAGAAGAAACAGGTGCCGGTGTTTTGTTCTTAATTGCCTGAAGTGTGGGCATTACTCTGTGTATATAAGGCTCTGTTGAGAAGCAGTTTCTTGTTGGGAGTTTTTGAGGTGTGGGGAGTGTGGGAGTGGGAGTTCTTTGATAAAGCGTATTTGGAATTAGTTTAAAAAGAGTCTCTGAGAGAAGGCTAGCAGCTAATAGGGAGTTCTAACTACATTTGCTTAAAATTAAAGTCTAGATTAGAAGAGCCGTTTTCTTTTACTCCTGGTGGCCTGCTTCAGCCAAGTCAGTTTCTGTTGTGTTTTTTCTTCTTTTGACTCTGCAGGAAGCGTACTTTTATGGGCCACTGTTAACTGGGGTGTGAGTTTTTCTTTTGCACCTTTGTTCAGTACCCAGTTATTTTTTTCCATTAGCTCCAAGAGCCTTTTCAGCCAAAGAGCAGGATAAAAATACTTTCAATAAGTAAATAGCAGTATGTCCTTCCCCTTGTCCTTCAAATTCCTAATTGGCACAAATACAGACAGAGGCTTTTGTTGATGTTTTATGCTGTACTGGAAGCTGCCTCCAGGACTTTGTGACACCTGGAGAAACACACGGTACAGTGGTACCCCGTGTTATGCACATGATCCGTTCTGGATCGCGCTACGTAACACAGGTGTGCTTAACATGAACGCCTCCCACAAAAAGAAAAAACCCGGAAGTAGCGCGATTTGAGCGCTTCTGCGCATCCGGGGGTTGCGCGTGCTCCAGAAACGCTTCCGGGTTGCGGGCGTTCTTAACGCGCATGTTCGCAACCCGAGGTGTGCACAACCTGGGGTATGACTGTACTCGGAAACACAGAGATCAGGCAAGAGGGTGCTCACACTGCAAACGATGGCAGGTAACTCGAGCCATCCAGCCAAGCTACGTTACAGCTAAAGATCCTGAGAGACTCTGCCCTTCAATCCCCTCGGCCGAAGCCAGTTCAGCCTGCAGAAGGCAAAAGGACGACAGCTTCATACGCGAAGGAAAGCCGCGAGCGGACAGAGATGTTACCTCGACAAAGTTGGTGTGCTTTGCGTCCCGCACAGTCACAACGGCATGAACCTCCTCGATGAGCTTCTGCTTCTCGTCATCGTCAAACTGCATGTACCACTTGGCCAGACGCGTTTTGCCAGCACGGTTCTGGATCAGAATAAAGCGAATCTGTAGAAGGGGGAAGAAAGCAGCGTCAAAGATACCTGAGATTTAATAAACACCCCCCACACTACTGATACCTGGGACATGCTTTTTAAAAAACAAATTACAGCTGAGAATACCCTTTGTTCTTGGGTATTTGTTTGTACAGTGTGCAGGGGCAGAGAACTGCCTATGGTCACAGTTGGAGTATCCTTTCTTATCAGGACACAAGCAATGTTCAAAATTCCCCAGGCGCCGGGTGCGTTTGCAACTGGCACAGGCCCAATTGCAAATGCCAGGTTGGCGACTGATCTCCGATCTCTCAGGCCCTACTCTGACATTCTAATCGCTGCACCAGACTGTCTTCCTAGTGTACTTCTGCTACGGGGCAGCTATATAAATTAAATAGGTAAATAAATATGGGGAAAGCAAAATGTCACTTAGAGAAGGCTCTGAAATATTCTCCTGGAAGCTTGAATTTGTTTTATTCTGGATTCTTTCAATGTGTTGTAAACTGCTTTGAGATTTTTTCTTTAAAATATAAAGTGAGTCATAACAACACAAAAAGCACAGGCGCCTAGACATTTTGTGGCGACCATAACCTAGGTTTAAGGTGCTATTTGGCAATTAGCTTACTTATCTGAGTTTCTAACACTGGACATAAGCCAAGAGCTGCCACTCACTCAGAGATAAAGGCCTGCCTACCTTGGGAACAAGCCTCTGCATCGGGAATGGCTGGGCCAAGCGTAACTAATGCACACACACACATCATGGCTTCACCCACCCCGCGAAAAGGCTGAGTGGAAAGCAGCAAGGATAGAGCAGGCACTCGCACAGAGAAGCAACAGGCCTCCTCCTCAAGGCATGGATACCTTGGGCTCACTGGGACCGTTGTTATTCATTTCCCACAACGAATAACAGCTTATAGTTTAATGCTCACTTTAAGCTCAGCGGGCTTTACACCAAAGCAAGCCTGTACAGGATCACACGGCCATGCAGTTTTTAACTTTTGGTAAAATGCAAACATTCACAGGGGTTCCGAGTCTTCCTCCCAACATGGGGGTGGTTTAATGCCGAAACTCGGCCTTTGCCAACTCGGTGCCCTACAGATGCACTACAACACCCCTCACATTTTGGCTAGAGCTGATGGGAGAGAAACTGGAACAGCTCCTGGCTCTCTTTTAGCTTCTCTTGCCAGATCTCCCAGCTGCTTCCTTCCCCTTTCCTCCCCCTGACTTCCTTTTGTTGTGGTGTGCATGGATTGTGCTTCAGGGGAAAGCTGGAGGGCATCACCAAAGAACAGAGCAGCTATTTCTGGTCGGCCTCCACCCATGCCTCTTCATGCCTAGTGTGCTCAAGAGATAGGAAAGGGACCCACCCTGCATCGAGAAAGCCAGCACAGCAGAATCAACAAAGACAAGGGATGGCTGGCTATCTGTTCCAGCATCACATGACGTTGCTTTTTTAAAGAACAAAATAAAATAAAAGGAGAATGAACAAGCATCCACACCACCCGCTTTCCTCGTCACAGAGGCGGCACAACAGCGGTGGCACACTTCCGAGAGATCTGGTCCCAAGTATGACAGCACTGTCCTAATAAAGCCTACAGGAGATATGCAGCCTCGTCACCTGCCAAAGGATACCGCCTGGGTATAAAGCTTCCAGGGAATGAGCAAGCTACAGGGAAACACAGGGCAGTGCAAGTCTGGTGCTGCTATAAGAATCTCTGCGCTCCAGCCCAAAGTGCAGGCACACAAGGGTCACTCTCTCCTGAGGTTCTGTCTCCCATTGCATGGGTCACTTCCGACATCAGGTGGCACCCTGCGTTCTCCACCAGGGGCCAAATGTGGTCCTTCGAGGTTTTTTTCCTGGCTGTAAAAGGTAAAGGATCCCTAGATGGTTAAGTCCAGTCAAAGGTGACTATGGGGTTGCAGCGCTCATCTCACTCTGAGGCCGAGGGAGCCGGCGTTTGTCCACAGACAACTTTCCGGGTCATGTGGCCAGCAGGACTACACCGCTTCTGGCACAACGGGACACCGTGACGGAAACCAGAGTTCACGGAGATGCCGTTTACCTTCCCGTCGCAGCAGTACCTATTCATCTACTTGTACTGGTGTGCTTTCGAACTGCTAGGTTGGCAGGAGCTGGGACGGAGCAACAGGAGCGTCGTGGGGATTCGAACTGCTGACATTCTGATCGGCAAGCCCAAGAGGCCCAGTGGTTTAGATCACAGTGCCACCCGCGTCCTGGCTGTAACATCCCCTTGCACTGTGAAACACCATGCCTGAATTGAGGCTTCTGCTCCTTCGATATGCAGACGTCAGCGAATATTCCGTAAGCTGAAATACCCATGGAAAAGACTCTGCTTGGCTGCTTGCGTTTCTTTGCATTAAAAAAAAAAAATGCAGACACCCAAATTAACAGATAGTGCCCCTTCTTATCCAACGAGCTTGTGTAGCAGATACGCGTTTCCACGGAAAAGCCACAAGGGAAATGAGAGTTGCACAACTAACAGACAGATCCTTCCCTTTAGAATTTCTCCTCCCGCAAGAATTGACTAGAGAGGAAATGCCACAGATCCACAAGCATATGAACATGTCATCCTTCTCCAGAATTCTCAAGAACAGATGCTTCCAAAGAATACTGTGTTCAGGCCTGAGCATAGGTTTTTTTTCAAAATAAATAAATTACAAAATCAGATCTTAATGCACATATTTATGAGAGATATTCAAGATCTGAACCAGAAAAAAGTACGTTATGATTTGCATGTTATTCTAGTATCGAGCAACCAAAAAGAAATCTACTTCGAAGCTACACCGCAAGCTAGGAGCACAGGTCCATCCACACTACAGCTAAGCGAAGCAAAGACCTCACATTAAGAAATGTAAAGATTCCAGGTAACTCAAGCAAGCAAGCCAAGCCACAGAAAGAGGCAAGTCCCCTCCCCACTCTAATGAAGTGGACCACTTCCAAAAAGGATTTGCACAATATCCAGCGCGAAGAACTTGACAAGGAACTCTTTATGGGAATACAAGTTGTAACAAACTCTAATGAACTCAAGAATGTGTGTGTGTGTATAATATTTAGTTAATAAATCACAACCGCTCTTTTGACAAATCAAAAGGTTTTGACGGCTTATATCAGGCAGCACAACTTACTTTTCTAAAAAGTTTATTTTTAACTTAAGTGCAGATCGGAAGCAAAATAACAGAATGCCTTTTCTAAAATTGTGTTTGCCAAGATAAAACAAGTATATTTTCACCTGCAGAAACATCTTATTCACAGGCAAATGTAGAACAGTTTAATCCTCTTACAACTGACTATGATTCCTTAATTTATGTGACCAACCAACCGCCAAAGAACAGACTCCCTCTGGAGATTGTGAAGTCTCCTTCCGTGGAGGTTTTTAAGCAGAGGTTGGATCTCATGGATGCTTTAGTTGAGGTTCCTCAAAATGCAGGGGGTTGGACCCTTCCAACTCTAAAACTCTGATTCTATTAAAGGCACGCCATAATCTTGAACCCACTGTGTCTGCAATGCACTACACCAGGTGTCAGAAGATTTTTCAGCAGGGGGCCAGTCCACTGTCCCTCAGACCATGTGGTGGGCGGACTATATTTTGAAAAAAAACAAATGAACTAATTCCTATGCCCCACAAATAACCCAAAGATGCATTTTAAACAAAAGCACACATTCTACTCATGTAAAAACACCAGGCAGGCCCCACAAATAACACAGAGATGCATTTTAAATAATAGGACGCATTCTTCTCATGTAAAAACACGCTGATTCCCGGACAGTCCATGGGCTGGATTGAGAAGGCAATTAGGCCGCATATGGCCTCCGGGCCTTAGGTTGCCTACCCATGCACTACACCCAAGTCACTGGATTAAAAACCATAATATGTTGCACTGGAAATATTGGCATTTCTGGATAATTCCACTTGCTGGGTTTCCTAGAGAGCACTTGGTGATCAGGGGAAAAGGGAATAGGAAAAAGAAGAAAATGCAACTTCCATGAGCATGGACTGCTCTCTGCCCTGAACAACAACAACCTCCTCTTCATGTGCCAGTCAAATGGGGCACTGCCACCATCTCCTGTAGGCATCTTCTATCTACTTTCCAACTATGGGCAGCACTTGCACATCCTTCCTCCCAATAAGAAAATCCCACTAAGTCCATGCACACTTTATTGTTTATTTATTTTGCAAATTTATAAACTGCTTTGCAGCCCCAAAGGCAAAAGTAAAGCACGTGTTCTAGAAACAATGAAAACAATATAAATGATACAGAACGATAAAGCCATAGATGTACAGTTAATATTTCATAAATTCCTGGATCAAGTGCAGGGAAAGCCTCCTTAACCTTTACTGTACTGTTATCCCACCAAATCCTTGCTTCTGACAGTGGAGGCAGAGCATAGCCCCCATGGCTAGCTACCATTCAAAGCCTTCTCCTCCACAAATACTCTCTCTCCCCAACCCACATACCCCTTGCACATTTTGGGCAGAGGATCATAGAAAGCTGCCTTATACCAAGTCAGAAGAACCCGTGTCCCGTCTTGCTCATGTACTGCCCACTCCAGCCTTTGCTCAACCTTTGGTCCCCAGATGTTGTCGGACTACAACTCCCATCATCCCTAACCATGGTACCCTGCTATCTGTGGATGATGGGAGTTGTAGTCCAACGACAAGAACAAGGGCCTGGCTGTAGTCCTCCAGGATTTCAGGCAAGAAGCCTCTCCCAGCCCTACCTGGTATTGAACTGGCGACCTTCTGCTTGCAAGGCAGGTGCTCCAACCACCGAGCTACGGCAAGGTTGGCGCAGCACGCCAGGTGATTTAAGGCTCTGGGTGCCCATGGCCTTATCAAGGTTGGCTTCAGGATGCGGCCACAGAGCCCTGCTGCTTATTCTGCTTGCCATGGGCCCTGGACTTCTGACCCTGAGAGAAGCACGGGCACAACACCAGAGGCCTACCTTGCAGGGCAGTCGTTAGGGATTTAGCACCGCTGCCTTGAAGCATTGCAGCAAATGCTAATATTGAAAACTGGCATAATTGTAATTATCATTATGTCTCCCACCAGCAATCCCTTTCCCTCCCCACACCCAAAAAGCCTCCCACCCCTGGACCCCTGGATTTGGGGAGTCCCCACTGCTGACCCTGCCTTCCCTCCCCCTCCGGCTGAGCCCCATTTCAAGCGCCTCCCCACGCCCTTCTTACCATGGCGACCCCCTGCCCTAAATCCTCTTTCCACGAAGAGCTCGGGCCAGCTGCTCCGACACCCCTCCCCAGACCCTCCCTTCACGGCCGGATATCCGGTGAGGCGCGCGCCCCGGCCCTCGGGCAGTCGGGAGTTGTAGTCTAAATAATGGCTGCCTAGAGGAGGAACGACATCGAGAGGGCTAAAACCCGCCCTGCCAGGGCTATACGCTCGCTTCCCTCACTCCCGGCGTTGCATGCCGGGAGTTGTAGTTCCTCCGACCTGAGCGGTAATGGGAGTACGGAATGGTCCCCTTGAATCAATAAGGGCAAGGCTGCCTCCAGCAGGGGGAGCCCGAGCAACGCGGCGCTCGCGCCAAGCCGGGGACTTGTCGGGAGGAGCGAAGCCCAGCGCCTCGTAGGGCAGGCCCCGCCAGGCCGTTACTTGAGCCCCCGGCTTTGGGAAGGCCTGCTAGCAGGGCCCTGAGCGGGGCTGGGGCAAGGGGGGCGCCACGGAAGGGGGCGCCCACGTCTCAGGGCAGGTTATTGAAAATGGAGGTTGTTGGAAATGGGTTGCCTTCAAGAGGTGCATAAAATAAATAAAACGCCCCAATTTGCGTGTGAAATGTACCTTCTCTCCTCCACCCCACTGTGAAGCAGGGGCAGGCAGTCTTATAACAGTCGTTTGTAGGGGTTTCCGATTCCCAAATGTTGAACAATGGAGACAACGACTGGGTCTTCTCTCCATTCCTTCTGAGTTAGGCCGCAGAAACAAAGGAAACTTATTCATTTATTTAATTTATTTAAAGCATTTTTATCCAGGTCTTCAGCCACAAAGGCTCCCAGGTGTCAGGCTTGCAAAGGAATTGGGAGGACGCAGGGAAAAGATTGTCCAGGAACTATTATTCCTCAGTTACAGAGTTTTCAAAACGACCAGTTGGAATGGAAAGATTTCTCTTTTTAAAAACAGAATGGGGAAAATTTATAGACTATTTGAAGACACATTGTAAACAAAACTAAAAACACCAGCAGGACTTATATAAACACCTGCAGTAAGAGACAATTAAGGGAAGATAAGAAGAAATTTGTACAATGGTACCTCGGGTTACATACGCTTCAGGTTACAAACTCCGCTAACCCAGAAATAACACTTCAAGTGAAGAACTTTGCTTCAGGATAAGAACAGAAATCGTGCTCTGGCGGCACAGTGGCAGCGGGAGGTCCCATTAGCTAAAGTTGTGCTTCAGGTTAAGAACAGTTTCAGGTTAAGAACGGACCTCCAGAACGAATTAAGTACGTAACCAGAGGTACCACTGTAAATATATTTGAATTGGATACGCAGCAATAAAAAAATATGAATTAAATAACTGCAGAAAGGAGGGAAGGGAAGTCGAGAGGAAGGTAAATTAAGATTTGTAAAGATTCGGTTTTTCTTGTTTAAATGTTTGTAAAAGCTGAAAATGAAAAATAAAATTATTTTTAAAAAATAGTGGAAAGCTTTCAAGGAGGAGGAGCCAAAAGTTACTGGTCTTCATGGAGAGGCCCTGCTGTTGTAGTGCCACCTCTCCTGTTCTCCTGCAGCCGGATGGAAGGACTGATGGTGATAAATGAGAGAGAGAAGCTGGCCTTTGAGCAGGAAAGATGGAGGGGCCCTGCAGATCCATCTGTCTTTGCAGCCTGATGGAATGCTTAGGTGGAAAACCAGGAGTGGATTTTTTGTGTGACAGGACCGTGAGTGTAATTCTGATCCTGGAAGACAAATTCTTGATCTTAATAGGTTCACAGACAGAGGCACCCTGTTGCCCACATACTTTTAAGTACCGGTATGCTTGATTCACAGATTGGGCTTCGGTTGTTGCATCTCAGAAGTTATATTAAAAGGGGGCGAGGGAGACACACCCCAAGGTAGATCTCCTAAGCCTGATATCTGCACTCCCCTACCACGAAGCCCACAAAGTCTGAAACGAGCAAGAGAGGAGAAGGAAGTCCCCGAGGACTGTGTGATGAAAAGGCAGTGACTTTGATTCCCAGCCTGTCACCCTGAAGCTAGGAAGTCTGGGTGTTGGCTCCTGCAATGAGTCAAACACTGCTAATTGCTAGCTCTATTTATGTATCGTGTCCTGGCACGGTGCTGGCATTCAGAGGTGTCTAGGATAAACGTCTGCTAACCAGCGTGGGCTGACAGCTGCCTCCCACCCTTGCTCTGGTGGAGCATTTCCAAAGGGGCAGAAAGCCAGGAGCAATTCGGAGGTCTGCTTCGCTTAGCAAGAAAAAAAAATGTATGGCTTTTCAGAGTGCTATGATACAGACATGATTTTTTTTCTTTTCTGGTGGTGGGGAGCAGCATCGAAATATAGTTGTGTCACCATTTCAAAACTCGGGTACCAACTGGTCCTGGGACTTTGCCACCTCTAGTTCTCGTCAGCTATGTGTTTAGGAGAGGCTGTCACTCTCTGGGCAAACACATCCTTTGCATGCACAATGTCCCAACCGCAGCCTCTGACATCTCCAGTTGAAAGAATCTCAGGCAGCAGATGATGTGAAAGATCTGAGTACAGAAAACCTGCTGCCAATCAGCCTTCCTGGGCTAGATGGGAGGAGAAGCCTCTGACCTATGTTTAAAGCAGATCTAACACAAATTTAAAACACCGGGCTTTCCCCAGTGAATCATGGGAACTGTAGTTTGTTGGGGGTGCTGGGGACTGCAGCTTATGTGAAGAGTAAACTACAGTTCCCAGGATTCTTTGGCATAAGTCCTGTGCTTTCATTGTTCAGTATCCCAAATGCTTTACAATCCCATCTCATGTTGGAAAAGTGACCCATTACTGTACTTTGGTGGTTCTGGAGAAGCGAAGGACTCCTCACTCTACTCCCAAGGACCTCCGTGGGAGCAAAACCTCCAAGGCCAACAGAAAAAGTTGGGAAGGGGTCCTAGATGTGCCTTAACTTGATGAGGATAGCAGTTTGTATGGAGCGTTTTGGGGCACCCCCTAGAACTCAGACCTCCACCCCTTGCGCTATGCATAATGACCCTTGTACTGTAAGCCTCTCTCTTGCTGTTCTGAGCCTGTGCAGACTTCCCTAGATCAATGGGAAAGCAGGATGTGTGCCTTCTCCCCTTTCCCAGTGGCAGCCTTTTCTCATTTCGGTAAGACGGCAGGGCTCCATCAGGCAAAATCCTTGAGGGGAGTCTACAGCCATTGCCTGGACCTCCGCCCCCATAAAAGCTGTGTTGGGATGGGAACCTGAAACCCTCCAGATGTTTCTGGACTACAGAGAAGAAAGGAACCTCCCCTCTTCTTTCCTCATTGTCCGCTTGCTTATTTCCTTCTGAAACATGTCTGGGCAAAGTTCTGGTATAGGAAGGAGCAGAGTTCAAATCTCAGTGTCCACGATGATCCTGGATGAGAAATATTGACACAAGCCTTTGCAGCAGTAAAGGTCACCGCAAAATAAACGACTTTAGTTGAAAAGTAACAAATATTATAAGGACCGTTTGCTACCCCTGTGACTCTGACCAGCTCCTCCCCCCACACCTTTGCAAAGATCTGCTCTGAGATGCTCATAAAGCTGGACCTACCTTTCTTCCTAATCTAATACCAGATGCAGAGATATGGGGCATTTTAAGGTCATTCAGCACACATTTGAAACACCTGGCTCCCTGCCCGAGATTCCTGCGAACTGCAGTTTAAGGGTGCTGGGACTTGTAGTTCTGTGCAAGGGAAACTGCAGCTCTCAGGACTCTTTGGGCGAAGTAATGTGTTTTAAATGCAGCGCGGATCTGAATTTAGGCACCCAGCTCCTTTTCTCCAAGGGATGACGGAAGAAGATTCACCTCCTTCCTGCCTCCCACCAGGTAAGAACACGGGCAAATCTTTAGCCACCTAGGGCCAAAAACTCCTGTGGGATGCTGCTGCCATCTGGTGCCCCCCCCCTTCCCAAGGCCTTTCCCCATGCAGGCGGGGCCTCCGTGTATGGGAGGGACTTGGGGCAGCATAAACAACAGCTGAGGAATTCTAAGCACAAGGCTTGTTTGCCCTTCTTGTTAATTATTATTACGGTTACATTCCATGCTGTTGCCATCTGTTTATAGAGCACTGGTGCTTGGCACTGTACAAAACGAGGCAGTTGATCTTTGTATGACAGGATAAGGAGGCCTGCCAAAGGTCCCATCTAGTTTATTACATTGCTCTCACCACAGCGGCCAACGATCTGCAGGAAGGATGGAGATCAAGGTGTGTCAGAAGCAACATCCACCCCCTTGGCCTGGTTATCTGTCCTAAGGATCTGAATATAATAGGAATCCACTTTCTTTCAAGTCAAAGCATTGGTCCATGATTGGCAGCAGTTCTCCAGGAGTCTTGACCACTCCTACTTGGACATACTGATTTTATTTGTTACATCACTCAGGACCACAATACTGTACCTCAAGGACCGCCTCTTTCCATATGAACCTACCCAGACCCTGAGAGGCCCTTCTTGGTGGCAACATGAGTACAGGGCCTTCTCCACAGTGGCTCCCCGTTTGTTGAATGTTCTCCCCAGGGGAGTTTGCAGGCGCCTTCATTATAAACCTTTAGGTGCCAGGCAAAAACGTTCCTTTTTAACCAGGCCTTTGGTTGACTTGATCGACACCCTATGCGCTTTTAAAATGTGGGTGTTTTTTTGCAGGTGTGAGTGTGTTGTTATTGGGCTGTTGTTTTTATTTTGATTATATATTTTGTGGTTTTATATTTTGATTTTGTTCTGTGAACTTCCCTGAGACCTTCGCGTATAGGGCAGTATATAAATTCAATAAATAAATAAAATTCCATACCACCTTTATCTACCAAGGAGCTCAAGGTGCGGTGTACGTGATTCTCCTGCTCCCCGTTTCATCATCGCGACAACCCGGTGAGGTAGGCTAGGTTAAGAGATGGTGACTGGCCCAAGGTCACCCAGTGAAGCTTCATGGCGGAGCGGGGATTCAAACCCTGGTCTCCCAGGTCCTAGTCTAGCACTCTAACCATTGCACCACACTGGCTCTCCAGGGTTTGAACCTGGGACCATGCAGAATATGCACTCTGCTACCATGGGAGGGCTCCACATAGCCTCTCCTCCTCCGTTAATTTCTCCACTTAATTAATTTATCATATAATCTGCCTTGCTGGATCAGATCAAGGGTCCATCCAATTCAGCAACCTTCTTCTCACAGTAGCCAGACAGATGCCACCAGGAAGTCTGTAAGTAGGGTAGACTGCCTCTGAACTTGGAGGCTTGATCTATCCATCATGACAGACAGCCATTGATAGAACTCTGCATTACTGTAATTTGTTCTAAAGCCATTTACGCAAGTGGTCACCAGAAGGTCACGTTATTATACTCTGATTTGGAATTCCCTTCTTCTTTTTAAGAAGTCCCCTTCTACCTAGGCCATTGGAAAACCTTTGCCACCCATTAAGTCCCAGAAGGTCTTTAAGTGAGCTGCCATTAGCTTCTGGTCTGTCTGATGTGATCATTTTCCAGGGGCAGGCTCTGTACAGGGCAAAACGACTCTGCATTATGCAATTAGCACGCCGGTTATCTATATTAAGAAGCCACATCAATAGTTATGATACATTTACTGCGCTCGTTGTGGCAGAAAGGATTTTAGCCCCAGCTGTCTCGCCAGAACGCTAAGAGCCGCGGAGGCTGTGTCATGGATGGGTGAGGTTCTGCCAGATTTCTAACCAATGCCAGTTTTTAATTGCAGACAAAGGGATCTTGGTACACTGCACAGCTGAGAGTTTGTTTTTAAATAAGCGTTCTTTCAGATATTTGGAGCATGAGACTTTTAATCTCAGGGTCGTGACTTTGAGCACCACCTTGGGGAAAATATTCCCGCAGATTCCTGCATGCCGAGGGGGTTGGACGAGATGACGCTCGTGGTCCCTTCCAAGTCTACAATTCTGTGATTCTATGAAAATAAATACAGTGGTACCTCGGGTTAAGTATGTTTCAGGTTAAGAACTCAGCTTAAGAACAGAAATCGTGTTCTGGCGGCGCAGCGGCAGCAGGAGGTCCCATGAGCTAAAGTGGTGCTTCAGGTTAAGAATGGACCTCCGGAACGAATTAAGTACTTAACCCGAGGTACCACTGTATTTAACACCCTGACCATATGCATGTTGGTTTGGCAGTCACACAGTTCAATGGTTACTCACAGGTAAATGTGCATAGGACTGTGGTAACAGTGCTTATGTGTGTCTTCTTAAGACGTAAATCCAAACGAATTCTGTTGGGCTTACTTTTTAGTAGGTGGGCATAGGGATTGCAGCCTAAGTCTAAATGCACTTACTGGGGTGGGTGGGTGAAGCCCCATTGAACACAGTGGAATTTGCTTCTGAGTAAACAGGCATGAGTATACGACAAAGGTCCGTATAGTTAAAGCTATGGTTTTCCCAGTAGTAATGTATGGAAGTGAGAGCTGGACCATAAAGACTGATCGCCGAAAAATTGATGCTTTTGAATTATGGTGCTGGAGGAGACTTTTGAGAGTCCCATGGACTGCAAGAAGATCAAACCTATCCATTCTCAAAGAAATCAGCCCTGAGTGCTCACTAGAAGGACAGATCCTGAAGTTGAGGCTCCAGTACTTTGGCCACCTCATGAGAAGAGAAGACTCCCTGGAAAAGACCCTGATGTTGGAAAAGATGGAGGGCACAAGGAGAAGGGGACGACAGAGGATGAGATGGTTGGACAGTGTTCTCGAAGCGACTGGCATGAGTTTGGCCAAACTGCGGGAGGCAGTGAAAGATAGGCGTGCCTGGCGTGCTCTGGTCCATGGGGTCACGAAGAGTTGGACACGACTGAACAACAACAAAAACAGGCATGGGATTGCATCATAAGACTCCAGTTGGGGAGGGGGGAGCTGTTCTTCAAAAATGGAAAAGGAAGTAATAGTCAATTTCTCTCCCCCCCCCCAACTGATTATTACAGATTATTACATTTACATCCCACTTTTTTTCTCCTGAGATGCAGAACATATGCCTTGCATGCTGAAGGTGCCATCATTTCCAGTTAAATGGGAGGGTGGGAATTTTGCCTGGGACCCTGGAGAGCTTTTGCCCATCACAGTAGTAGACAATATTGGGTATGATGGCTTGATAGGAAGCTCACAGGCTTCCCCTACAGGCATCCAGTTGGTCTCTGCGAGAACAGGATGCTGGACTAGATGGGCTGCTGGCTAGATCCAGCAGTCAGGCTCCTCTTGCGTATATTTTAGGAAGTTAGGCCATAAGATACCTGGGATTCCATTCTAACCCTGCATAAATCATGTATAAGCATGTAATCAATGTAATAATCCAGGCACGTCCAACAGGTAGATCGTGATCTACTCTGGTAGATCGTGGGGTGCTCCTGGTAGATCCTGGTTGATCTCTGGCCCCTCAGCGATCTCCTTACAAAAGCCCCCCCCCAAAAGCCAACTTTAGCTTACTAAAAAAAGCTCCACAACTTTGAGTAGATCACTGCCAATCTTTTTATGATAATGGGTAGATCACTACCAGTTTTTTATACTGTGAGTAGATCGCAGTCTAAAGGGAGTTGGACGTCCCTTCAATGTAAATGTAATAAATTTAACAAGAGGTTTGCTCCCCACCCCTCCAAAATAAGTTTTCTGGGATGCTTCTGTGTCACATATAACTTTTGCCCCTACTGCATCATTCTTTCCAGACCTGGTGCCCTCCAGCTGTTTTGGACTCCAACTCCCATCAGCCCAAGCCAGAACTGACCAGGGGAAGTTGATTTTTGGCCTAGAGCAGGACTAGCTAAAAGCTAACTGCCTCCCCTCGCTACGTCATCTGCCCCCCCACCCCGCCACAGCTTGGCCTCCTCCAGCTGCTGATCCCCCTTATCTAGAATACAGTGGATGCTTCTGTTTTATTGCTGGTGGTTGTTGTTCATGTATTACATCCTTAAGGAAGGGGGAGCGGCACGAGCCCCTGACTTCCGGATCCTTGCATTTGCTTTGCAAACCGTCCGCAGCAGCTGCAGCACTTAACGGCGGCCCTTCGATATCCGAGGCGCACCCTGCGCCAAGATGCGCGCTGGCGGCTCGGGAAGTGCTGCTGCTGCTGCGAGGGAGCGCTCGCTCGCATCTGCCTGGGCGACAACGTTGGCGGGGAGGGCGTGGGTGCGCGCGCGCGCGCCGGCGAGGTTCCAAGACACGCAAACGCAGAGACAACGTGATCCTAGGGACGCCTCCCAAAGAGGCACCGTTGCGCCTGGCAGTGCCGGGCACACGCTGCGAGCGTTGCGCTCCTTCCCTTCGCCCCGTGCCATAGGGCTTGCGCTGCATTTTCCGCCGCGCGAGAGGCGTGCGTGGGTGGGGTGGGTTCCTTTGCAGCCCCGCCCTCCTCTATCTTGGCTACCGCTCGGGCTCGCGTGCCAGCCTCTTGCAGCAGCGCTTCTCCCCGTTAGCCGCCCCGCCTCTCCTCCTCCTCTTCTCCTGTGCGAGCATGCATGCAAAAAAAA
The DNA here is from genome assembly GCF_009819535.1 of Lacerta agilis. Lineage (NCBI taxonomy): Eukaryota > Metazoa > Chordata > Lepidosauria > Squamata > Lacertidae > Lacerta > Lacerta agilis. The sequence continues at coordinate 76,684,600 of NC_046319.1, read as the reverse complement.
TAAATAGCCTTAGCCGGTGGAACGCCTCGCGCGCGCGCAAAGGCCCCCCAGCGGGGAGGAGGAGGAGGTGACCCGCGCGCGCGCGCTTCTGTAAAGTATCGCCTCTATGCATGCAAACCTGCCTCGCATGCCTGCATATGCGCGCGCGCACTCCCCCTCCTCCCACTCTCTGAATAGAGGTTCTGGAGCCCCGCCCACTTCCCCCCTCGCGCCGCAGCCCTTAGCCCGCCCCGCCCACTTCGCTCCCCTCCGCCGGCGCGCGCACGCCGCCAGCCGCAACAGCAGCTTCTCCTCCTTCTCCTGTCTTCCTCCCCCTCCCGCCCCGCTTGCTCGCTGGGCTCGGCGCGCGCACGCGCACACACACAGGCGGTCTCGCGCCCTGTCTCTCTCTCTCTCTCTCTCTTTCGGTCGATGGTGCCACTGCCGCCGCCGCCGCCACCGCCGCCGCTACTGCTCCTTGTGAGGGGAAAAGAAGCCGCCTCAGCCGCCGCCATTACAAGGCCGCTTTTCTTCCCTCGCTTCACCCCACCCACCGATACCCTCCTCCTCCTCCTCTCCTCTCACCGCGCCGGGGGAAGGAAGGAAGGGAGGAAGGAAGGAAAGGAGAGGGAGAGAGGAAGGAAGGAAGGAAGGAGGGGAACATGGCGCCGCCTCCTTCTCCTCCCGCTGCCGCCTCGGGTCCTTCTCCGCCCCGCCCCGAGAGCCCGGCCAGGACCCGCTGCTACCGCCGCCGCCGATCCGGTAGGTGCCTCCGCCTGGAGCCTCCCCGCCCAGACCCCGCTCGCCTGCCTCGCCTTCCCCGCCGCCCGCCGCACCCCGCCCCGGTCCCCACTGAGGGGAACGAACAATGAGGCGGCGGCGGCGGCAGAGGCGCCCCTCCCCCGATCCTGCCTCATCCCGAGGGGGCAGGGGAGAAACCCCCCCACGCCCCCCACCACCGCAGTTTACCTCAGGCGTGGAATGGAGAAAAAGGGGGAGGGGAGAAAGAGCCTCCCCTCCTTTCTCTCTCTCTCTCTCTCTCCCCCCCCCTTTTCTTTCGGAAATGGAGGAATCCCCTCCCTCCCCACTGCACAAGCACACATTGCGCGGGGAGGGGTGCGGTGCGAAGAAAAGACCCTTGCCTGCGAGGAGTTGGGGGGGGGAGAGAGAGAATGAGAGACGCCCCTTCCTCCTCCTGCTCCGTCCCCCACCAATGCATGTCTCCCACCCCCGTTGAGGTAGCGGGATTTCAGGGAGGGTCGGGGGGGGGGGAGTGGGAAGCCAAAAAGGCAAAAAGATCTTTTTTCCCCTTAGGTATGTGGCGGAGGAATAATACAAGAGTCTTCGTCTCTCTCCCCTCCCCCATTCCCCCCCCTCTTTCTCAGCCTTCCCCATTTAGTTTGGGGTTGGCAAACTTGACATGGATAAGAGGCTCTGCCCCTACCTGCGTATTTGCAGGGGGAAAGATGCTTCCCTGCATCCCTGGCGGAGGGGGGGGGATGAGGATGATGGGGGTCCCTTCCACAAACTGCTCCAGTGTTCAGAGGGGCGGGGATGGGGGGTTAGAAGCACACATGTGGAGGGCCCTGGCGATGGAGGTGCAGGCTGTATTGTGGCAAGGGGGGTGGGGGGAGGGGGAAGGAGCTTGAGTTTGGGGAAGGGCACATGGGGTGCCCCTAGAATAAAACCTGAGGTGGAGTCAAGCACACCAGCAAACAAGTATTATTCTGTTTTTGACCACCCCCAGTGGCTGATAGAAATTGCTGCTATTTTGCCTGGAGGGAAAGCCCTAGTGTTGCCTTTTGGGGTGGGGGAAACTACGAGGTTCAGGGAAGAGACGCAAAGAGAAATTCTTGCCAGCATCTTCATCCCTGAGTTAATGTTGGACAGGGACCAGTGGTAGTCTTCTTGCTGATTTCAGCTGGGTGGTTCTGCCTCCTTGAAGCAGGATCTGAGGTGGATGGCTGGGGTGGCAAATGGCTGTTTCTGCACTGTACGCTCTGATAAACTCCAGATTGAATTATTGCGATGCACACTGGGGCTGCCCTTGAAGACAGCTTGGAAACTTCAGTTGGTCCAAAGCACAGCAGCCAGGATATTCGCCGGTTTTCCATTTAGAACTCAAATCACCCCTGATTTGAAACCACTGCACTGGTTACCAGATATTTTCTAGGTCCAGGATGCTCACATTGGTGTTTGAAAGCCTTAAATGTCTTAGGCCCCAAATATCTGAAATACTGCTTCCTTTCCTCATGATCCTCAGATAATAAGATTGGCAGAGGGTGTTCTCTTGGCAGTTCTTATGCCCTCTGAAGTATTGGGGATGGCAGAGAACACTCCATGGCACCCCCTATATTCTGAAAACCCCATTCCAAGCTTCTAGCATCCTCAACATCCAGCTTCTTCTGTATGCTGAAGACATTCCTCTTTATGTTGGCCTCTGACAGTTTTGATTTTTGTGATGTTTGCCAGACCATACCTGTATATTTGATTTTGATTTTTGTTATTGACCTGTTTTGTTTTAATATTGTCTTATTGTAATATTGTTGTAACCTGTCCTAGGCAGATAAGAAAACTTCTGAATCAATAAGTGCCACCAGCTTTCCTTAGCTCAGTTCTTTGGGATCCTGGTTTTAAAGGCATTTGGATAAGTAGAGAAGAAGGGGAAAGTGACTTTTCCCTTAATGCACTATTGAGGCTGAGAAGTGGTGCCTGCTGTCCTGTTGTGCATGCCCCCAAACTCTGTAGGTAAAAATGGGGTATACTTTTTGACTTCTCATTGTGTGCATTATCTCCTCCCCCGATTTCAAAAGTCCCTCTTTTGTCTTGTAGGGGAAAACACCTATTCTTGGCCCCCCCTCTCTTTGTGCTTTTTGTGTAGAAAAAGTGCAACATTCAAAGCAGCCCCCAGCTTCTCTACTTATTTTTGATAGATAGGATTGTGGAATATGTCTTAGTGTTTCTCTTTCTTGTCCATGTTGCTCTCCTGGGACATCTCCCAGGTTTCTGAGGAATGGCATATTTCTGACTAATTACTTAATCCTGTGAAGGGTAATGGAATTTCCAATTTGTTAGTATGTGTTCAAACTGTGTTTTTTTTAGCAAGACTTTTATCAAGATGGTGATAATTAAATTCAGCTCTTGAAGATGGTTGGTGATACTGGAGAAGAAGGTAGAACAAGGTGTATCTGGAGAAACAAGGACCCTTTTCCTTTCACTATGCCTAACATTGGTTGAGGGCATATGGCTCCATCAAAATACTTTTTTCTTAAAAGTCATTCAAAATGGAGAGAAAAAGGAAAGAACATTTTCTTAAAGAGATTGCAAACTCTAGGGAAACTCTTCCATAACGTTCCTTTATTTTTTCAGACTCTCTTCCTTCCATGTTATTGAGACACCTCAAGGCCTTATTTTTTATTTTTTCATTTTAAAAAGCAAATGTAGGTACCACTTGACCGCAAGACAACCTCTAAGGGGTTTACAAAAATATATAACATCAAAATCCTTGGTAAGAATACAGTTAATAGTCTGGAAGTCTTGAACCTCCTGGTAAAGTCACAGATACCGCCTCACCTTTGTGTTTTCCTGAAGGAAGGATGGGGTTGTCTAGTTGAGAGCAATGATTTTTTTCCTTGAGAATTTAAATTATTTTATTGGGAGAAATTTATTCTGTGGCTTTGTGATGAGCTACATAACATGTTAGGACACCATCTTTCTCCCATTTCAGGATAGGGAAGGGTCATGGTGGAACTCCTTTACCTTACCCTGGTTTTGACCTTCCCTAATAATCAGACAGCAGAAGAGTTCCAAACCATGAATATCTCAGATTATTTCAGTACAATATTTTCCATCTTCTTGTCCCTGTTTGGAGGCATCACTAAATAATATTCTTATGCTGGCAGCTCTGAAATAAGTTAGAATGTGCACACCTGAAAGGCAAGTGATGGGTGCCCAGTTTACTAGACGTTATCGCTTTACTTTTAGTCACTGATTAAATTGCAGGGAGTCAGCCCTAGACTCAAAGCTAGGTCAACATTTTATCCTTATGGATGACTCTGTTTTTGAGAACTGCATCATGTTCAGATAATTAGAAGTTAGTAAAGACTGCCTGCTATATCAAATATCTTAAACCATTAATTCTAATAACAGGACAGGAAACTGGGGCTTACAGTGTTGTTGGTCTAAAGCTAACTGAATAAAAGTTCTCTTGGATGTTTTGAGAAGTTTGAAGTATATTTTTGTAGCTGTAGTTCTGATTCCGGCCCTGTGTCAAATTATAGCTTTCTGTTTGATGTTGTGCACAGAAAGAGAAACTGGGTTTACACCCCCAGTATTGACACCAATATATTCTGACTATTGGAATTATTTTGCAAAAGCAGTTCTCCAAATGATCATTCAGTTCAAAATTACTACTCAGTCCTTGTTTAAATGAGTATCCACATATAAGTAATCATGTGAATCAGTCAGTGATACAAGCAGAAATGTTCCCTTGTGATGCAAGTCAAAATAATTTTGATCAGTGGAACAGCCATGAGGTTTTAATTGTACATGGTGCTGGAGAAATCTTAGTAAGGACTCAGATTATGCATACCATTAGCTGAGGAGAGTTTTTTTGTGAGGCTGGTTAATTATATTCAGTAGGAAATTAATTTGATCCTGAAAGGGCTTTTAAATTCATCTGCATCTGAGTGTTCAGTTGCAGAGAGTTCTGGTCTCAAGAATTCAAGTTTGTTCTTTTAGTGAGGTCTGAAAATATTGCCAGTAGCAGATTTTCAGGATGTGGCAGTAAATAGCTAGTCTCTCCCCCCCCCCCCCCAGTGTGGACTGAAGCCTTGTTCCTGGCTTCTTACCACTATTCACATTCTTAGAGAGAAATGTTAGTGTGTGTTCCTCTGTGAGAGCATTTTATATAATAGAATGAGTAGACAGCTTCACTGAGAGCTGATTTTCCCTATGCTCCCGAGCTATGTAACTGCTTTGCTAGGAGCTGTTGGAGATGCTCTTGTTCCATGCTGAGAGCTGACAATGAAGGAGGAAATTCAAAGCCAGTGACATATTTGCATCTGCTTTTGTTCTTATATTTATGGCTTCAAGAATCCTTGGAGGTAACATTTTCTGTGATAGTTCTGAGTGTATGCCTGTTGCTGAGGTTCTTTTGTCTCAAAGAAGGTGCATGTTCTGCAAAGGTTAAGCATTTTTTCTTACTCTTACCACTAGAGTAGGTAAAACTGGGGTGCTAGGATGTGTTGAGCCAAGGGAATAAATAGTAATATTTCAGCTATTCTTTGCATAAGAATAGCTTAGGATTCTGTGCTTGAAAGCCCAGGAGTATTGATAAGTTGACATTTGTCTTGTAAAAGATCTATGATATTCTCATGTAATGCAACTGCATCTCCTTGAGTCAAGTTCAGATGGAAGAATGTATGTTTAAAGGAGAGAGAATTGATCCATCCTGGCATTGTTTTTTGTAGTTGGCACCTAAACCTTTAAATGCTTACTTGGAAGTAAGTGCAGTTGTTTTGCTTATGTTACCAGTAAGCTTGTTCTTAGAACTATATAGCTTAAGCATGTTTTAAAAATGCATTCAGTGCTCAGTGTTTCTTATAGTAATTTTTGACCTTGTTCTCAAATAACAACTGTATGAATAGTTGATTTGCTGTGTTTCAGGAACAAAGTAGCACATGGGTCTGTTTCTAGCCCTGTTGATTTAGTATTTTTAGCTAAAGAACCAGCTACTTGTCAGTTTATTATAGCAGATGTATTTTAACATTCTCTGTAATTCCACTATTAGGTTCTTATTTTTGAAGGATGGCAAGGTATTTTCAGTATTAAGTATTCTCTTGAGTCATTTTAATATGATTGCCTGAAATATCCTGCTTTTCCCAGTCTTCCCACCTTCCCTTTTGTTCTGATTGAATTCCTTTCCTATACGCTTATCAAAAAAACCCTCTTGATTGCAGATCCCTTTCTAATTCTGACATAGCATAGTCATTGTGTGCAGTCAGATAACTCTCAAACTTTTCCTCTTGTCTTTGTGGTTAAAAAACAAATTGAACTGCTTTCATTAGTATAGTTCCTTGGAGTGATTAAAATTGCTGCCACTTAAAGCCATGTGTATATTTTTATACTGTGGAATTAGATTGGAGATATACAAGTTGCTCAGTATGTGGGGACACATTTAGGAAGTATTAGGAATTGGAGTGTGTATTTTAAGTACACATAACATAAATGGAGGGACTCGGGTGGCGCTGTGGTCTAAACCACAGAGCCTAGGGCTTGCCGATCAGAAGGTCAGCAGTTCAAATCCCCATGACGGGGTGAGCTCCCGTTGTTTGGTCCCAGCTCCTGCCAACCTAGCAGTTCGAAAGGACGTCAAAGTGCAAGTAGATAAATAGGTACCGCTCCGGCAGGAAGGTAAACGGCATTTCTGTGCGCTTCTCTGGTTTGCCAGAAGCGGCTTTGTCATGCTGGCCACATGACCTGGAAGCTGTCTGCGGACAAAACGCCGGCTCCCTCAGCCAGTAATGCGAGATGAGCGCCACAACCCCAGAGTCATCCGCGACTCGACTTAACGGTCAGGGGTACCTTTACCTTTACCTAACATAAATGGAATTGGCAGTACTACAGGTGCCACATAATACGCATTCTGCATTTGTAAGCACTCAGTGGTTTAGTGTGGCAGCACCTACAGTTTGGATCTCCCTGCCTATTGAGATAAAGCAGATGCCTTCACTGTACTCCTTTTGTTGCCTGCTAAAGACATTCTTATTTAGACAAGCCTACCCAGATGCTTAGGAAGTTGAGGTAATTTTAATCTGTTTTAGTATTTTAACCTTTGTATGTTTTAAAGTAGGGTTGTAAATTTTTCTTGATTTACTTGTTTTATCTTTTTGAGGCTTTTTATTACAATCAAGTGGTGTATAACTTGATTATTTATTTCATAAAAGGCACCTTGGCATGGTCAATAATTGGCTGGTGGTCAGTACAGTAGTCTGACCAAAAGGTTTAACATTGCTTTTTCTAAATATTTTGAATCATGGTGAATAGTGCTGCCTCTACCCTTGTAGGGCTTTTTGTTTGGCACTGTGTGAGCAAGCTCTGTGCTCACACACATTCTTCTCTCATGCATTCTGATTTTTCTCCCTTCCGATTTAGTGGAAGCCATAGTTTACTGTTACCTCTAAGCCAGGCAAACTATGACTTGTGCTAAAATGTCAATGAGAAAGAAAATCAGATTGCATGAGGGGAGCACCAGAGTGCAGGCCTAGTTTACATAGTACCAGACCCTGGTTTGGTGTTAGATCTGAACTGTTGCAGTCTTCTTAAGAGGTTTGCTGACTAAACCTTATGTGTAAACACCTCTTTAACACATCACACAAAACCATAGCTTAGCACAAGAAAGAAAAGCCAGACTGAGCCGTAAGAAATCTCAGGGTCATGCACTCAGCTTCCCTTTCACCCTGAAAGGAAGAGTTTGGAAGGTCTTGTTTCTGCTTGTTATTAATCACAATTTGCCATGTTGTCCAGACCTGGAACTGAGGTTAATCTTGAGTATGGCTAGTTGAAATAACCCTGCTTCAGTAACTGTGGCTTAGTTGGCTTCTTGCTTTAAAATTAACCATAGATAATGTTAACCACAATTTGTTGCTGTAGATGACACAACAAATCATGGTTAAACAAAAGCTCCCAAGCTCTTCCTAGCCACACAGCCAGGGAATAGTGAGTGCATGAGACTTGCTGCAGCTCATTCTGGCTTGTGCACACTGTGGTTTGGTGCAGGGGTGCTGAACCTTTTTGGCCCTTCTGTGAGCCAATTTTGACAGATACGTAGGGCAATCCACCTGGCAATCACAAACCATTATTGTGACAACACATGATTGGCAGGCAGGTTGCCCCACCCATCTGTCAAAATTCCTTGCATTCCCTATATTCATGTCCAAGGATAGGGTATGGGGGGATCTGAGAGTTCTTTGCAGCAGTTTCTCCCACACTGGGCTGGTGCAATCTTTAAAATTGTGGGAGAAACTGCAGCAAAGGGTTCCTACTTTAAGTGAGTCCCTGCTCTGTGTCTTAGCTATGGAGAGGAGGGACTGTGGGGAAACAAGCACCCATTTATTCATTGTTGTGCAATGGAGTAGTCTTGTTAGTGCTGGTGTCAAAAGCAGACCTTGGCTCTGGCAAGGACTGCTCCATCGTGAAGTGACCTCTTTTTGGAGGTGTGTCATTCGTTTCATTTAGAGGGACACAACACACATATGAGAGAAAAAATAATTGTGGAAGTGATAGCAATTTTGGACTAACTTCAGTTATTGAAGAATAGAGTAAAACATGTCATGTAGGGCATTTCATGTTTCTAGGTGAGTACAGTCATATACATCTAGAAATAGGTAGGAGGGTCAATTGATTTGTAAATCAAGATGATTTAAATAGTTGATTTAAATCGAGCTTCTAGCTTCCCAAGTCATTTATTTCCTGAGCAAATGTGCATACCAAATTGTTGCTGTATCATTTAAACCAGGCACCACCAATTCTTTAGCTTCTGCACATGGAACTGAAGGGTAGATGGGAGACATCAACCTGGAAAGGTAGCCCATCTAGGAGAAGGAAAACTCTTGATCCTAAACATCCACTGTTTTGTAGGACATCTTCAAGAGAATAGGCTAAGGAGTAAACCCTACACAAATCCAGAGTGGAGTCCATAAGATGATTAGATGGTGCCTTGTACGCCTCCTTCTAGCAACTCCTGCAGCCAAGCTGGTGCCAGACGTATTGCTCTGCTTTCTTTTGTCAGTGAGGCCAAGGGGGGTCATCTGGGCATCCCAGGAGCTCCATACACATTGCCTAGGCTTGAGCCCTGGGGAGGTTGCTTTAGTGATGCTATCACAACAGTTTGACTTCACCCCCAAAGGTGAATGACAGATGCCAACAGTACAGGAAGAAGTCCATATGAGATTTTTGCTTGTGCACTCCCCTTTCGTCCTCTTCACTTAGAAAGATGAATTCAGAAGCTTTTTGGATCTGCTTTTGATTAACCACAGCTCTTCTTGTCACCCTGTTAATCTTAGCTATGATTAATTTAAACAGGAACTATATAGTCAGTTAGGATTTGAAGTTGGTTGGTTTGAAACCATGTTGTTGTTGTTGTTGTTGTTGTTGTCTTCCACTGCCTTCCGCAGTTTGGTCAGACTCATGTTGGTAGCTTCGAGAACACTGTCCAACCATCTCGTCCTCTGTCGTCCCCTTCTCCTTGTGCCCTCCATCTTTCCCAACATCAGGGTCTTTTCCAGCGAGTCTTCTCTTCTCATGAGCTGGCCAAAGTATTGGAGCCTCAGCTTCAGGATCTGTCCTTCCAGTGAGCACTCAGGACTGATTACCTTAAGAATCGATAGGTTTGATCTTCTTGCAGTCCATGGGACTCTCAAGAGTCTCCTCCAGCACCATAATTCAAAAGCATCAATTCTTCGGCGATCAGCTCTCACTTCCATACATCACTACTGGGACAACCATAGCTTTAACTATACAAACCTTTGTCGGCAAACCACAGTTTGTTGGTCCGGACAACATGACAAAACATAGTGAGACAGAAGCTTCTGTTCTCTTAGAGGCTTTGGCAGTGGAGGCATGTAAGGGAGCACGTGGGCCTGAAGCTTGCTCTGATTTGTTCATGTTTTGTCATCCTAAGCCGTAGCATAGCACTTGAATGCACTTATTGATTTGATAAAGGGTACCGGTAATAGTTGAGTGTTGTCCACAGTAGCACTGAAGTAAAGTTCTATTGAAGGTTATTAGACTCACATTAGCCATGACCAACTTCAGCAGGATTAGAATGACTATATAATTTGATAAATTTTTATTACATTCACATATAACTTTCAACCAGGTTAAGGGGCATTTTTATTACTGTCGTTTCTAGCCCTCATTGGTGTGTAGCTGGAAATGTGGTGAAAATGCTGAAGGATGTGAATTGAAGCAATTAGAAGGGAGCCATTAGGATATTAGCTGTATAGCATGATTTCTTCATGGCCTGAGCCTGGCAACAGTTAGTATAGTTTTAGATCAAAGTAAAGTGTATATTTTTTCAGTTGAAAACAGCTAAAATACCCCCCCCACACACACACACACTGAACATGCTTTCCAAGCGTAGACGCTCTTGTTTCTAGATAATGATTTTTATAGTAGCCAGGTAGGAGTTCTCTAAATGCCTTCGTGATAATTGTCACTATAAACTGATAAGGCATGATGCAAGCATATGCTTCTCATCAACAGTTATTTATTGGTGATGTGATGCTGCTGTTGTGATAATTTTAATAGGCTGAAACCTACTGATTTTTTTTTTTATCCTCTGACCAACAGGCAATACAAGCAAAACAACGTAAATAAACAATTTGATAAATTTAATATAGAAGGCATTTGTGTTATCACCAAAAACATGGAAAAATGAGTATGACCCATTGTTCTGTCTGCATGTGTTTTTCAAAGACCACCTGTTTAATAAGAATAGCTTCTTTGCTGGATCAGATCAAAAGGTTCATCTAGTCAAGCATTTTGTTTCCAAGAGTAGCTAGCTAGATTCCTCTAGAAACTCAACAGCAGAGTTGTTTTGTTGCTTGTCCCCATCATGTGATACTATTTCTGAACATAAAGCAGGGGTCAGCAAACTTTTTCAGCCATGGGCCAGTCCACTGTCCCTCAGACCTTGTGGGGGGCTGGACTATATTTTGAAAAAAATAATGAGGGAATTCCTATGCCCTACAGATAACCCAGAGATGCATTTTTAATAAAAGCACACATTCTACTCATGTAAAAACACCAGGCAGGCCCCACAAATAACCCAGAGATGCATTTTAAATAAAAGCACACATTCTACTCATGTAAAAACACGCTGATTCCCGGATGGTCCGTGGGCTGCATTTAGAAGGCGATTGGGCCGCATCCAGCCCCCGGGCCTTAGTTTGGAGACCCCTGACATAAAGGTTCTGTGTTGATTCCATGGTTATTAGCTGTGGATAGATCTCTCCTCTCCTCCAGCTCATGTCCAAGTAAGATCTTAAAGATTACACTGTGCCAGCACCATGAGATTAGAGCAGTGCATAGCAACACCTGTGCCAGGCACAGAATACATTACCCTGACATGACAGCAGTGTTATGCCCATGTCTATGTGAACAGAAAGGTTTAGGATGAGAGATGCCTGTGTGCAAGGAATGCACCTGAAAACTCCTGGCAATTGTTTCATTCCTTCCGTAGTTTGAGATCTTGCACAGGGGGAGGGCAACACAAGAACAGACCTTTTCTGCAGTGGCTTTCTGTGGAATGCTGTCCCCAAGGAGGTTTGGCTGGTGCCGTCATTATATACCTTTAACTTGGCCTTTGGCTGATTTGTGTTTTTTATATTGTGTTTTTATGTTGTGAACCACCTTGAGATCTATGGGTATAGGGTGGTATACAAGTTTGTTTGTTTGTTTATTATTTTATATTGGGGACACTATGTAAACAATACTACTAATGTTATCATAGAACAGCTTGGATTTCTCCCCCTACTAATCCTCTTCCCAAAAAATCATTACACATTTTCTTTTATTCATATTTGAAATGGGCGTGGTAGTGAATAGAGGTTTTGATGATGTGACATTCTAAAAAAGGTAAACTTTAACGGTGAAGTAACATTTACTTTCCCAGCCTATAATATTCTAGTTTTGTATATCATATCTGACAAAATAAAGAAAACTTGCTTTTGTCCATCACAGCTGTGATGTTTTATTTTTTCCCCCTATGCAATGCAGAATGTAGCAGGCACACTTACAGAATTAAGCTTTCAATCCTTGCCAGTTTCTTAAATGAAAGCAAAGGGAATTTTTTTGTGTTTGTTTAGGACAGAGCATTGAACGTCAGGCCCAGGGTCCAAATATTGCTCTCTAAGTCTCTTTACATGCTCTCTCTACCTTGGCTGCAGTCCTTGCTAGCTCTGCTGTGCACCCTCCTTGAGTAATTTCGCCTCACTGGAATGTGTCCTTGAACTATGATAATGTCTCTTGCTTGTCTAGATGGAGAGATAGGGGTGTGTAGAAACTTCTGGCTTGCACATGTAGCCTACTGTACAAAGGTAAGAGTCATGTTCATTGCTCCAGCCTCTGTTGCCTCTGGCTCAGCCCACCCTGGCATGCAGCCCCTGGAAGTTTGCCCATGAGGCATTGTAGCCCTGGGGCTTAAAAGGATTCTCCTCCCCTAGTATAGGACATGAATGGAATCTTGTTCCCTGAATTGGATATCATCATGTTCTTATGATACAAGGCTGCCATGAATCTCGGGTACATTCCAGCTCATCATTGTTTCATCGTTTCCAAGTTTCGGGACACAGATCCCATAAAAGACTTTTTGCTAAAGTTGGGGTAAGCAGTTCAATAACTTCATTCTTAGATATTATGCCTTTGTTAGAAACAGTTTTTTGGGGCTTTGTACAATATTAAAATAAAATGGATTCTTTCCCAATTTTCTCCAGTATTTGACGTGGAACTTCCTGACAGTGAGAGCTGTTCGGCAGTGGAATTTGCTACCAAAGAGTGTGGTGGAGTCTCCTTCTTTGGAGGTCTTTAAGCAGAGGCTTGACAGCCATCTGTCAGGAATGCTTTGATGGTGTTTCCTGCTTGGCAGGGGGTTGGACTGGATGGCCCTTGTGGTCTCTTCCAACCCTATGATTCTATGCTGTGTGATGGGTACTACCTGTTTTGGGTACAGACTGGGCAGAGCTTCTCCGAGCAGGACTATGAGCATTATGCATTTGATAGTATGGGATACTGGTTAGTGCTTTGGGATATTATTGCTTTTCTATCTCAGGGGCTGTGTTCGACTGTTTGAAATACACTCAGTAATGTAGTGTGTGTGGGCTCAGAGGTTGTCAGCAGGAGACAGGAACTGGCCGTCACGCTTGTCTCCTGTGCAGTAATGGGTATCTTTCTTGCTGTACCACAGCCAACCTAATTTATGCCTGTCCAGTGATTTGACTGTCTTGCACCGTGGGTAGATAGAGAGAAATCCCAGGTAATCTCGTGTAGGTGCTCTTGTATCCTGGTCTCATTAAGGCCAATGGTTTCTAATGAACTTGTACAAAAACTTATTTGCATGTTTCCTTTTTGGGAGAGGGCTGTTTCTCAGCGATAGAGTATCTGCTTTGCGCACAGAAGGTCACTGAGTTAATCCTTGGAGAGGGCACTGCCAGTCAGTGTAGACAATACTAGATGGATCTGACTCTGTATAAGGCAGCTTGCCATGTTGCACTGTTCCTATTTCCTACCTCTGGTAGTTGTACAGTAATGTGCTTTTAGGTAAATAAGGGGGAAAGGATATGTGGGACTTGACAAATCTTGAGGAAAATAAAGTATCCATGGATGATCTTAATATTGTTACGTTTCAATCTATTTTTCTGAGTCTTTTTTTTGTATACTGTAACAAACAATTCTGCCACTTTGTATTTTCTGTTGACTTATTTGAGTGCATTTTCTCATTTAAGTTTGGGTTTCCCCCTCTCTTGTTATTTATTTTTAAAAGCATAGTTGTTCAGTGGGCAGCCCTTTAAATTGGTTAAATTCTGACAAAAGAAAAGTGCTCATTACTCATACTCTTGAATCTCCTAAAAGGGACTAATAAGTTTTTGAAGATTTTGCCTTTATCATCCCAAGAGGTTTTGGTTTAGAATGGCATTTACTCATGCCGTTCTTAGCTGATCAGTTGCTAGTTCACACTAGCTGTATATGTAATCCTTACAAATGGGTTGGTTCAGCCCAGTAGTGGGGAGTTACACAGTGGAGAGCTAGAAGGAGGGAATGGAAGTTTGTTCTGCAGTTGAGCTGAATAATATTTTTGCACTCTTATCTTGTGTAAGCTGCAAATTATACATTTGCCATTTGCTGTGGTTGTTCCACCCCTTTGGGACTAAAGCTTTTTGCAAAGAAGCAGCTCTGAAGTGTCCAGCACCTTGATATTTCTTTGGACTTAGAGGGTCTATTGCTTCTTAAGTTTTACTCTGCTTAAGCCCATTAGGACCCACACAGGCAGAGGTTACAAATACAGATGCTAGAGTGAACATATGTTGGAAGATCAGAATCAGGATAGCTTGCCCCACTCACAAGTCTTCTTATTTGATCTCATATTGGGAGTAAGGTTCAAAATACTGTAGGGCCTTACTAGCCCCAAAGGATTTAGATCCCAGTCACTATATTTTACACTCTGGTTTAGTGGTGTACATATCTTGTGGTTTCGTCCTTCATAAGCATCAGTGGGCAGCAAGGGGATGTGGGGTGAGCTGGTGTGAAACCAATCACCCACTATGGTTTTGCTTGAGTATTTGCATAAAAGGAGGTTTACATGAAATTCAGAGAGGATCACAGATCAGGTCTACTATAGGGTATATTCACCTATAGCATTGAACCCTACAAAGCTTCTAATACTTTTACATGTGCTGATAACACAGCTCTGTATCCCCCCTCCTTTTTACATTTCAGAAGCATTTGATATACTCCTTAGACCATTACATTGTCAGCTTATTCAAATTCAGCATGGTTGCATGGTAGGGAGTGCATTACAATGTGCATGTATAGAGGTTAACCAATAGGCCACTGGAGTAGGAAGGTTTCAAATATAAATATAAATATAAATAAATATCTATTATCTTTTAAATGTATTCGTGGAAGGGGGTTATTGGTTTGTTTTTGTTTTATTATGTATTTTGTGTTCTCATTTTGCATTTTTATGTTGTGAACTACTCTGTGATCTTTGGCTGAATGGAGGTATGCTAATTACTTAATTAATTAAACACACCAGTATCGGAAAATATGTCCAGCCAGTATTTTGACTACTTCAAGTAACGGTATGAGTAACCTATATGAACTGCGGGAGGCAGTGGAAGACAGGAGTGCCTGACGTGCTCTGGTCCATGGGGTCACGAAGAGTCGGACACGACTAAACGACTAAACAACAACAAACCTATATGAACTTTGAAATTGGGATCACTGAATAACATTTAAAAAAATAATAATAATTTTGCTATATTTTTTTAGATACTTCAACTCTGATAAATGTTAAATTAAATATAGGGAGTGACATTTAGTGGTGCTTGCCCACTTGTATCACAGAAATCTTGACTGCTGGAAAACATCATACTTTTACTACTAACTCTGTTAGTAGTTTTAAACTTTGGTTCACTGTCTCTTGTCAATGGTTTGATTTTGAATTCCTCTGAAATGGAACAGAAGTGAGAGCTATACTCATGAAGCACCTATTAATTTCACTGGGGGTTGTGATGGTAATGTTCCCCAGTTGATGGCCCCTTTTTCTTTAGCTGTAGTTTTGGAGGCTAAGTTCTAGCTTTTAGCTGCCTAGTTATAATTGCAGAAGCCTTAAACCATTATTTTTAACAATAGTGTTACCTGTCTCTTTTGAGAAGATCTTTGTCTACTGAACACATCCCTGGGAGTAGGGAAGGCAGGCTGTGATGACCTGAGATAGAGCCTGAATTTCCTCCCCCCCCCCCCTTAGTTAGATTTAATGACCCAGCTAGGGAGGTGGTTTGGCTACTGTCCAAGTCTTCAACTATCTGAGCTGTTAGATGCTTCAGAGTGTTCTGATACCACAGTGATAGGGCTTTGGCAGTGCTCAAGCAAGCTATAGAATGTCTCACATCATTTGTCTAATTCTTTTATGTTTGAAGTCTGCTCCCCCCAAAAATTATTTGACGTTAATAATAATCTATTTGAATAATGAAGTCAGAATGAGGTCTTTACATTTTCTCTTGTGGCTTGAATATTGATGGGGAAACTAGGATTTCCCTTTGCTAGTGACGGATTTGTTTGAGTTGATAACCTCTGCTTGCTTAATTTTTCTTAATACAGAAAACAGAAGAAAGACCTTGTTCTTATAGTCCATTGAACTGCAATGGGGCAAGGTAAATCTGTAGATGAGAGAAAAAACCTGTGTGCATTGCTTATAAATCACAGAGAGAAAGAGCATGGCTTTAGAGTTCTATATAGGGCATTATTTGAAATAAGCCTGGTTAAAATGAATAGATGTTATACAGTCTTGTACTCTTAGGTTGTTAAGCAGAGTGAAAAGAGTTGAGGAGTACAGAGTGATAACGAACGAGCCTTAGAGCTTAGGGTGTGTGCAGTTGCATCTTAATTGGCATCTTGATATACCCAAGCTGTATGGTGCAGATTCTTTTTTTTTTTTAATAAGAATTTTATTGGCTTTTTTTTCAAAACAAAGAACGACAAAACACATACAACACACAAACCCAACAATCAAAACATAATAAAAAACAGATATAACCCCACTAAAACACCAATAATTCTTTTTCTTGTTTAAAACAAACAAAAAAAAAATCTTGTTCGAATCTATACTGGGTGACTTCCCCCGTTTTCTCTCCTTTGGTTCCAATTCCCATTTACTTTAATAACTTCACATATCTAAAATTCGAATCATCCAAAAACAGAAACCTAAACATACTTCTTAATATTTAATTGTACTTCAAATTAACTTATTACTTCTTAACTAACATCTTACATCTTATTTCACTTAAACTGCTGCTAATAAAAGGATTCACATATCTCTTCTCTAATTCAAAAACTTAAAATCTTAACACACCGGCTTCAGGGTACCATAATAAACCATCCTAATTATATTTTAGATATTTCACCCTATCCCTTTTCTAACCATTTTCTTTCGCCATCTCGGGGTCTCCCCCCAGACATTCCTCCATCTTACACCAAGACCATTTTCCAGAATGTCCTCTTTTCTTATAAGTCCACAGTTCCAGATGCAGTCTATAACAATCCTTACAGGGAGCATCAGGGTACACAAATCATCACCTTCCAGCATCTCCGCTTCAAAATTCCATTCATCTTCTGATCGTAGATATACAAATCTTTTCCCCATCATTCCTGGGCTCTCACCCCAGAAATTGGATATAAGTTGTCTTCTAATCCTGGGTCTCTCACCCCAACAGGATTTTTCATCTTCTCGGATTTGCATTGTACTTTGTACTTCAATAATTCCCTTAAGTTCCCTGCCAAGGTTTTCTTCCAATTTAACAAAGTTCCGAAGAGTCTTTCCTGTGGAATATAACTTTTTTTCGACATCCTGGTTCAACAAAATTAATTTCTGATTTAGCAATTCTAAGTTCAAGAGAATAATCCTTTGTTCGTAAGTCAGTCCAGAGTCTAAAGCCAGCTTGAAAACGAAACCCAACATGGTAGAAGTGGGCATAGGGTATCAGGTTTCAGTATTTTCCATCTTGGTCACAGTACTTTTCCATCTTAGTCATAGGTTTCCGCAGCCATTTTCCCTGGAGTCAGGGTGAAAAGATTACATTCTATCCACTTCAAGAAGAAATATTTCCACCAACTTAGCTCCCCTAAAAGGGGTTTGACCTGTCTCACTTGTCAAATTCAGAACACTGTATCCACCATTGCAACAGCAGTCACCATCAAAGGCAGTTACTTCCTCTCCACACAAAGGGAGAAACGGGCTTCCTTTTCAGCGTAGCTCCTGGAGCGCCAAATGTCAAAATTAAGTCCAATTATTACATTACTCACGGCCTGCGGGTTTCTTCTGCTTTTCTTCTGACAGGTAGAACGATCTCGCTCATCGCGAGCGGCGGCCGCCGCTTCGCCGGTCCGGTTGGGGCATGCCTCCACAGCCCGGCGCCGTGGTCCCTTCACCCCCACTCCCCCTTTACAGGGGGAACGGGAGAAGGGTTCGGTGCCATAGTGGGCTCGCTGGAGAGCCCATGCCGCGGGACGCTCGACCCGCGGTTTAGCGGAGCCCCGCTTTGCGGTAGCGGGGCTCCTACCCCCGGGCCGGCCTGGGTCGCTTCGCTGTCGAAGCGACCCACGACCGCCCGCAATGGCGTCCTCGCCGGAAGTGTATGGTGCAGATTCTTAACGTGCTTATTCGGTGTTACAAACAGATGTGGGAAAACCATCTTAGTAAAAATAGTTTTTTTTATAGATTGCAAACCAATTCATCCCACTGTTAACAATGAATAAGAAAACAGGTAGAAAATATTAAACTTTATACTCTTGTCTCTTTCCCTGAACTTCATACTGTTCCCAGGTTTTATACTTGTAACATCCCATGAAATATCCAACGCTTTATCCCAGGGCAGTAAGGGATAAGCAATAGTAATCTAATCATGGGCAGTGACAATAATACCTATTAGTAGCTCTTAAATTTCATACAATTTGCTGCTGAACTAAAAAACGGGGTGTGTGCATTGGGGTGTGGAAAATAAGAGAACCCACTGAAACAGCAGACAGTGTGATGCCTTTTAACTTTGTTATAGGAATGCTTGGACTTCTTGACACCTCATAATCCATCAAGGGTTGATGATTTCTAGGCAGTTTCAGTTGCACCTCTTTCAGCAGACATAAGAACTGTGAAGGCTGTCTGGTTCTTCTTAAAAGAGGGTACATGGAGTTCACAGAGGTTGACCCTTCCATGTGTGGAAACCCCCAGTAAAGGTGGGGGGAAGTAGAAATGCTGTTAGCATAGGTATTTCCCTTTTTTGTCTCATTTATCACTTTTAATTAACAGCTGGCAAAGACGGGGAGCTTTGTTGCTTGAGGAACAAAGCAGTCAGACAGCATCCCATCTGCTGCTCTAGGAAACTAAAGCAGATAGGTGAGAGAAATTGCCCCTCATTCCCCTTGAAGAACCAATCCAAGAGAGCACATTTCTCTGGCTGGATGGGAAAGGGAAGCACAGCTCTTTTTATGTGGTAGCACAAAAAGTGGCGGAGTAGTGATGCTGTCTTTTATGAAAGATTCTGAGCAGGCCTAGAGAGAGGTTATTGCGAGAACTGAACTACTTTAAATGTGGCAAAGTTTATTTACCCATACTCCCCCCTCCCTTTTGTGGTGAGCAGACATTGTTTGCTCTCTATGCTGCATGGGAAATCACCTTTGAACCTGTTTCCAGCACAGCCTGAGATACAGGAATATGAAGGCCTTTTGTTTCAGTGCAAAAATTCAAGAACTTTACTAGCTCTTGCAGTTAGTAGCCTAGATAGTTTTTGGATCTTTGGCCTTATAAATTACAGATGCTAATAGCCAGTTTTGCTATTGGTTTAAGACAGGGGTGGGCAACCTTCAGCCCAAAGCCCTCACTCCCTCCTGGGCAACCTTCTGAGACCAGAGGCATAAGTGCATGGAGGAACAAATGATAATCATACATTTGTACAGTAGGCTTGTTTCTGCCATCCAAGCAAGCAAGAGGCACGGTCAGAGTTCAAGGCCACATTCTAGTCAGGCAAAACTACTTGGGGTATGAAGCAGGGCCAGCGAGGGATGTGGCCTGGGGAGACGTTTGTGGCTTGGAGAGAGATCTGAAGGCCTGTAGAGATGCCTGGAAAGGGTGCTCTCCAACCAAAAAATGCACACAGCAGATAGTAAACTCTTTATTGTCAAAGCTGACACTGAAGAGTAGTTTGTATGGCTCTGAATACCCATGCACACCAGTCTAGTGTCTAGGCAGCTATTCCTAGGTCTGCACTGTATCAGGAAGTTTTTAACACTTGATGTTTTTATTATGTTTTAAGATGTGTTGTA
Source organism: Lacerta agilis (assembly GCF_009819535.1). Classification (NCBI taxonomy): domain Eukaryota; kingdom Metazoa; phylum Chordata; class Lepidosauria; order Squamata; family Lacertidae; genus Lacerta; species Lacerta agilis. The sequence goes on along the minus strand of NC_046319.1, from coordinate 76,665,025 downwards.
AGCCACCCAGAGTGGCTGGTGAAACCCAGCTAGATGGCACGGTATAAATAATAAAATTATTATTATTCTGGAGCAGTTGTAGCAACAGGGGGCCACTTCACTTCCACCAGTTATGTACCTCCCCCCAACAGGCTGTGTGCATGCAGCCAGAGACTGTGCCTGCATGTCAGCTTCCTTTGCTCATCCCTCTTCAATCCCCTACTGGTTCTGGGAGACAGTGGTGCAGGAGGAGGCAGGGGGGAACACCTGACCCTTTGCTTGCCTGACCTTCCTCTTTTTCTGACCCATCCTGTGCTCCACCCTCCAACTGTGAAGCTTTGCCTTGCCCTGACTCTTGCCTCCTGACAAGTACAGTTCCCCACAAATCACTGCCCCCCCCGAGTCAAACTCCAGCCCCCCTTCTTCTGGTGCACACTTGTCAGTGTTCTGCCAGTCCCTGACATTTGATTTAAAATCTAGTTATTTTACTCACTCATTCTGATTTAATAACCAGTGGGGCTGTTGCTAACTAAATTCTGGGATGCTGAACAAGCTATTTCCCCTTTTAAACCTCAGTTTTTATGTTGAGGTGTTTATTGGCTTTCCAGTCTCAGAACAAGCTGGTGAAGGTATCCAGCAGATGGACCTATTAGACAAATCCCATTTTAAGATTAAACTTGTGGGGAGATAGGATTCCTATGTATCAAATACTGGATATTTTTGGAAATTCTGAGTTGTGTTTTGCATTTCCCCCTTTTATTTCACGTCTGCTTTCTAAATGATTTTAACAACAGACTTCCTCTTTATAACTAAATAGAGAACCTCATTGTACTTCAAAGCTGAGAGAGATGGTAAGACATATAACTAGTACTGTTTGTCGAGAGAAACTCTCCCTATGCTTCTTTTAAAAATATATATGTGACTTTCTGGTTACAGATTTGCTTAGATGCTGTGCAATATTTATTGTAAATCGCAAGAGGCAAAGAAACCCTTTTTCTTCACCTGTGCAGCAACCCCTGTGCCAGTTCAGGCACCAGTGACTGCTGTCTTTCTCGATTGTCATACCCCTAGTTAGGCATTTCTACAGAGATGCCTCCTGCCATGTAGGGCCCAGAATGTTTTTCCTGGCCAAGAAGCAAAATTAGGCTTTTCTTGCTCTTATACAGGTGGTGTTTTCTGCAATGTTTCAAGTGGGGATAAGAATACAGCATATATATGTTTAATTATATATATATATATATATATATATATATATATATATATATATAGCTAGCAACACTAGGCAAGCTAAAATGAGGGTGCATTTGTACAGCAGGCTGTACATGATGTATTTATAATCTGCGTGTGCATAATAATCTTTCGTCTAACATAGATTTTGTGATAGCTAATAAAAGTTGCTGCTTGAACACTGGATTCTTGTGAGTACATTCTCTGTTAGCAGAAGGTTTTGGTATGCAAGTCTATTGAAGTAAACAGAAAAGAGGGAAGCTTTGCCTGTCCAGCTAGGAAGAAAAATGAGTTCTTTTAACAATAATAGTAAAAACAAAACAAAAAGCAAATGTAGCCTTTCTTTTAATTTCTTTCACATAAGTAGTAGACTTAGGTGAGATCTAAATTGTTGAGTGACAGGTTTTACTACATACACCAGGATTTCTGAGGGTCATCCCTTTACTTCTGCAGTTCCCCATCTTTAACTTGAAAAGCCACCCCCAAAATCAAGGGAACCTCTGGAGCAGCACTTAATGCAGCTCTAGGATTTCAGTACTTGATAGAGACAACTGTTGGTAGCATCGCACAGAAATCTTTCCATCTCAGTCTCATTTTATTGAAAGAACTGCAAGAGAATTATGCACATTCTTTTACTGAAGTGGAAGGAGGATTGTCCATGTTAATGTCCTCCCTTAGGGATGGTGGTGAGGTATGCTACTAATGTGTCATAATTGAAGTTTTACAACATGTCTACTTATCTGCTTTGCTTCCAGGGGATTGTGCTAATCTTAGATGTGCCGTGTTGAAGGAATAGTGTTTTGGAAAACCACCTCTCATAGTGGGCCTTTATCCATGCAACGGATAGTGGGTTTTATGTGCTGAGGAGAATACATGCTGCTAAGCAGGACTCTAGTGTATTCATCCCAGCTAGTAGCAGTGCCTGTGTGATTTGTGTGCATATAGTACTTGGTTTCTCTCCTTGTATCAGTAAATTTCCAAAGGGATCCAGAGGGTGATGCTGGGGTTGGTGTGCATGGCCTGTAAGCTCATGTACACCCTTCATCTAAGAATAGCCCATCTGCTGCCTGAGATTAAATGTTTCAGATCCAGATGGTTAAAAGCTTAAATCAGCCTTTCCAAAGATACAAATGACCCATTTCAGAGATTTTCTACACTTGAGCCACTGTGGTGCAGTGAGAAAATTTACGACTCTGTGAGGAAATCCTTTCGCCATTGTTACACATACAGTACAGGCAGTGGACTGAAGCGGCACCCCTTGTGCTGCTGTACTTCAGGGTCATTCAGCATTTGCTTTATTAAAAGTGATTTTCAACAGTGTGTAATTCTGAACACTAAAACCACACTAAGCTGGAAGTTAGCATTAAATATAAATAATGCACATGTTTGCAGCAACAAACACCCCTTAAATTAGGTTAATTTGAGGGTATGTTTTAAAGAGAGTGCTGAGTTGGGCTGTGCTTAATTTTGCATAAGAAATGGTATCTAGCAAACGGAAGATAATTTAGTTGAGCTACTTGCGGCAGGGAAGCATTACTATACCAATAAAACATCCTAATGTGGGGCTGTATTTCTTGTACCTAATGCAGGGTTAACCAGGGTTCACTCTAGTATTGTGTGACTTCTTTGTTAACTAGCTTTCTGTGCTGAGGAGTCCTGCTTTTCCCCTTTTGCTTTTCTCCCCCCCACCTTTTGTTTATTACATTGCATTTTCTACAACTGTGATGGGCAGACAAAATCATCAAGATTTGGGTGGATGAGGGCAACATTCAGTGAGGCCTGTAGGCCAGTTCTTGGAAGTGTTGAAGGTTAAATAGTAGATATGTAGATCATGAAAATACATTTGTTTGTCTAAAACGGGTCAGCAAACTTTTTCAGCAGGGGGCCGGTCCACTGTCCCTCAGACCTTGTGGGGGGGAGGCCAGACTATATTTTTTTTGGGGGGGGGAAATGAAGGAATTCCTATGCCCCACAAATAACTCAGAGATGCATTTTAAATAAAAGGACACATTCTACTCATGTAAAAACACGCTGATTCCCAGACCGCACGCGGGTCAGAGTTAGAAGGCAATTGGGCTGGATCCGGCCCCCGGGCCTTAGTTTGCCTACCCATGGTCTAAAATGTGCCCTTGCTGATCAGGCAACCAACTTTATATTGGTACTTCTAAAAACTGCAGGGTACCATCCTAGAAAAGACATATTCTCCTTTCTCTCATGAAGGAATGCCTTTTCTAAGATGGTAATGTTGCCACAAACACAGCTAAAAAGTGTGATTCCTCCTTATATTGATTTGAAAAATTTGATCAAATGATTGGTTAAAGCTGCATATGCTCAACTAAGGCTTGATCTTGAAAGCAGGACACATTAGGGATGCATGTGGCCTATGATACAAGCCTTTCTTTTCTCCACTAAAATGAAGAGAAGGGCTGATAGCTGGCTGTGGAACTATATATACTGGGTTCCAAGTATATGCATGGATTTCACACGCTACTGAATTGGCATTTTTTAAATTTAATATTTTTCTCATAACTTTATCTGGAGCTGCTTGCTTATCTGGTAGGGAAATTATTTACTAGATAATTAATAGAAAATTGAAAAGTGTGTCTGTTTTGCTGATCAAGAGAACAGCAAGAATGGCAACACAGAAAAGCATTGAGATTGTGGAGCAGGAGGAGTGAGTATGGAGCTGGTTGTATGGCTGTTATATGTTGAGCCTCCTATCTTTATCACTTGTAATGTCTTTGGTTCCTAGTTTTAAAACTTGGTAGGAAATTTGCAGGCACAGTCTTATACAGTATGTTTATCGTTTCACTTTTCGAAATATAGCAGTTCAAGTCCAGTTAAAAGAACAGCCAGTATTGCGATACCTCAAGCCACAGGGCTTCATTAAGCACAACATATGTTAGCAAATGCTCATCACCCATATTCGTGACTGAAGTTTCAGTGGTGGTGAAGTTCCGTGTGTAACAATGTTTTTTGTTTTAAAAGTTGTACTTAACAAGGATTGTTTACCTAGCCAGTTTCCAAATCGGAGATACAGTACTGCTTGCCTTAGTTCATTTGTATCATCAATTTGTTGCACGTGTCATTTTGCTGTTCTGTTGAATGAAAAGCCTCCCACAGGTTTTCTAGTGCTGAGACAGCCCCCTGCTGCCTTTCTCCTCAGGCACTTGGGCATGCCACTTTGCTGGTTTGTTTTGGTATCCTCCTGCTCTCTTTCCAACACCAGCAGCCTCAATCTTTTCCTCCTCTGGCTCTTAATGCTTTCCATTATGGTTTGCTTGCTTTCAACGCATTCCAGGAGTTGGAACTTACTAGTATTTGATGCCTAGTATGGAGAAGACTGTTTTTAGTTTATCTTTGGACTTTGCCATGCAATATTAGCTGGATTTGCTGCCATGTGTCTTCTCCATATTTTGCCTGGTGACAGATCAGTTTCTGCTTTTATGTGAGCATTTTATTCCCCTACCTTTAGTGTGTTGCAGGACACATTATTTCTACTACATTCCATCCCATCTGTGTTGGCTATGAGGACCAGCATCAATAAGTGGCATAGTTGTGCGTCTGTGCAGGCAGCCCACTGAACTTGCTCTTCGGCTTGCCTACCTACTTCTCACTCTGATCCAGGCACCAGTGGTGGTGAGAATGGTTAGCCCTAAAAGCCATTGTCTGCTTGTCTGGCTTTCTGCGTAGCAAGCAAACAGGTGGTAGTAATTATGAGAAAGAGAAGCATCAGAAAAGATTTGAGAATTAAGAGTAGGGTTGCAAGATGCTGGGCTTGGTTTCATAGACTCTTAGGGTTCGAAGGCATCTTAGAGGTCATCCAGTCCAACTCCTAATCGGTGCAGGATCTGCATACAGAATGCAACTACAGCGCCCCTAACTGCGCATTATATTCTCTTCTCCAGTCAAAAAACGCCCAGTTTCTAGATCCCTTACCATCCAGGTAATCATCCTTGGACACACTTCAGTTCAATGTTCTTCGTAATGTGTCAATGTTCTTCTTAATGTGTGGCACACAGAACTGAGCAGCAGCAAGGAGGTGCCATTTTACACAGAAGTGCCAGGATTTATTTGTTCATTTCATTCAAGAAACTCTTCCCATAAAATATCCTAGAGCAACTTGACAATAAGTATCAACAATAAAACATTTATAAATAGAATTTGAAGTACAATACAGACTGGAATAAAAATGCCCACGTAAAAGGCTTGTTGGATAAGGAATATTTATATGTGTATATTTACATGGAGGAGAAAGCTGCTGATCAATCCTGTGCCATTATCTTTCTTGGACTGCAGCATGAAAGGGAAATAGATAACCAGTCTTATAGTCAGGGTACTGCATTGTACACCAGTAGGATCTGATTCTAAGGCCCCAAACCCCTTATGCTGACACTGTAATAGATGTTGTCCTGTGTGAGGTAATGTGTATAATCAAGAATGCTGACTGAATCTTTTAAGTTCAAATTTGAGGTGCCAAGCCCTGAAAGTTTCATGCAAAAAACTATTCTTGGTCTGAGCACCATTGGCTGTAAAGATGCCTTTAACTGCTAATGCTAATTTATTATGAAAATTCTAGTAGAATTATGTTCTTTCAGGGTTGAGAATCTTGTCGCCTATAACTTTATTTGCTTTATATGTGAGAAAAGCCCAGCCCAAAACATTCCAGCTGCACTGATTGGACTTGGACTTGGTAGAAAATCTTTGATTTATAACTGTAAACTGAAGATAAAATATCCAGTTGGCTGTAGATTCAGAACAGCCCTTAGTTTATAGTACGTGTCAACTTCCTCTATCCCACTTTTTTTTGTAGTAGTCCAAATACTTAATCTGGTGACTCAGCTGTTTTTTTAAACTACCTCTTAGAAAAGTTGAATGCACTTAAGATCAAATGTTCTAGGTTTCCTTTTCTAACTCAAGCGTACAATAGCATTTTCAAACGTACAGCAGCCTTTTGTCTTGTGTAATTCATTCCAACTGAAGAACTAGTTAAACTACATTATTCAGCCATCAAAGCAAAGGATAATTTATACTGGTTGCGGATTCAAAGTCCACATTCTCTAAAAACAGGCATGTTGTAACTATGAAAGCAAGCAATCCCATTTGAATGCCTCCCCCTCCAAAAAAATTAAATGATAGTGTCAGTTTTAACATGTCACTAAAGCAGTATGATTGAGACTGCTGATTGTTTAGTAATTTAATTTAATTTAATTTAATTTTTGTTTCATTTTTTATAAGAGCATTTTTTAGGGTACCTTGTAGGGATTAAGCCTCCCAAAGTGGACTATGTAAAAGTATTGTAAATATTTTTAAATCACTAAGCAAATATTAAAACAGTTCTGCGGAGAAAAGAGCCACTGAAAAGCAAGTAGTAATATTGCTTAAGAATTTACTTGGGTCTTTTTACACTTTTAACTGGTTGCCATCCTATTAGATTGAGCCTTTCAGTTTAGGGAGTTCAGTTCATCCTCCTGGTGAATGTAATCATCAGATATTAATCTGGTACCATTCTTTACATTAAACAAAAAAAACCCCAAAGAGGTCTTTGGCTTGGTGCATTTGGTGTTGACAACATTGTTTAAATAAGACATTAAATACAGTATGTTTGAGTAGAGGGAGAGTAAGGAGTGTATACTTGTAGTAGTAGTTTCATTATTTCTGTCTCTCTAAGGCTGTGTTTTAAGTGAACAGCTTTTCTTGCTGTTCTCCAGGACAGAACTTTCTCACTCTCACTGTTGGTGATGAACTATTTCAACTTTGTAGCGAGGTGGCAAAGAGAGTTTATGGTTTGCGGACATGCGGCTAGTACCCACATACCACGTGGTGTGGCAGTTAATAGGTAGTTAGGGTGATTTCTCATTCATTGTTATTAGTGCTTGGTTAGTAACCACTGGCAGATAAACTGCAGAAAGTAGAAGCACAGTTGTCCATCTAAACCTTTATTGGCATAACCTTTTGCCTGATGAGTAAGAATTGCTCTCCTTTTGTAAACTAGCTTATCTGCTTAGCTTTTCTTGCAAATTTGTTGTTTCAGGAAATCTGGAAGTGGTCTTGCCTCTCATGTTCCCTATGTCTAGAGCATTTGAAATCACCCCAAACAGGAGATACCTAGATGCACTGATAAATCTGGGCTGAGTAATGCAATAATTTCCCCCCCTCAAGGAAACATTTGGAGCATTTTGGGAATATTGCCAGCTGGATTTTGCAGTAGGTAGCAATTGCCAAAATTCAAGTGTTGCTAAAAAAACCAAATTGTCACGGAAAATATTAAACTGTAAAACTAAGCACATTACTGTTCATGACTGGGGACTTCCAACATTTTTAAAAGTAACCAAACCCCAATATTCTAACAGGTAATGAGCAGTTGTGGTCCATTACAAAGAAAGTTGGGTTTGGGAGGCTTCAGTTCAAATTCCTTTTGTGTTTTAATGGCCTTGGCCAATAAGTTCCTCATGGATGCAGTGGCCACCTACTTTAGTTATTTTGAAGATGAGCAAGAAAAATTATTAAGGCAACTTACACACTGAAAATACTATATATATTTTTACTCCACGTGTCTCAAGGCAGCATACAAAGCCTATATATGTATATTTGCCAGGGGTGGGGGAGCCCTTGAAATGTGACAGTGACAGAATATATTGTTCATTAGAATGCTCACTTTGTTCACAGCTACATCAATTTCTGTTTTGTCAATTGCCATAGTGCTTTGGATACTGCCTAGAACAATTGTTCTGACTGTGCACCAGTCAAGCTTTGGTACATAGTTCAATTTTTTAAGCTTCTCCTAATAACATGAACAAATTCAAACAACAAAGTGATAGTCCTCTTGCAAGGACTTACTGACCTTGAGCAATATGAGTAGACAGACATTGTGCAAATGGAAATCAGAATACTTGAGGGCATGTTCTTTCCCTGCCAGGGCTTCTGTGCCTCCAACAGCCTTCCAGCAGGTGAATGTTCAACAGGTCCAGATTGCTTCACTTGTCAATTTGTGCCTGTCAAAAAACAATTTAAAAACGCAGGACTTTTGCCAAGAGAAGTTGACTTCAATATTATATAGGATAATTGTCCACACAGCTCCTATCTTGTGTCTCCATGGTCCCTGCTTCTGTCCCTCATTCTGCTATCACTTCTTTCTGGCCCCCAATGCATTCCCCTCCCCCTCCCCCTACAGAACTGGCAGAAGCAATGAGAGACAAGCAATGGGCTCATATGCTTAGTACAAGGCTCATCTCAAATGCAGCCCTCCATGATGCTTCCCCTGTGTTAAAACAGGGCTGCATTGTAGAGGCTGTGGGTGGGGTTTTCTTCTTGCTTTGTACCATGAAGGGGGGGAAATTCTTGGAAGGGTCAATAGAGCTACTTCCTAAAAGCTGTATGCAAGTCTTTTTCCTTTCCATCCTTCCTAAAATCAAGAGAACTGCACAAGCCGCTTTGGGGGTATTGCATTGTTGGGTCTTCCAAATGCTTCCTCTTTCTTCCTGGTGCGAAGCAAGAAGAGCAGCATTCCTGCCTATAGAGACAGTGCCTTGGAAGCTGTTTGTAATATAGAATACTTATTAGCATTACTAGCACTCAGGTTTGCACCCCATAACAGTGGACCCATTTCCTTTTCAGGAAAGAAAGAGGAAGTGGAAAAAATGCCTGTGGAACTGACTGCCCCCCCCTTTATGCTGCTTTTAAAATGAGAAAGGATATTAGGGCTGTAAAGAGGGTTGTACAAGGGGTGTTCTTGACTTGTTTCCTGGTAGTGTATGTGAGAGAGAATTCCAGGAGCAATTTTCAGAACACAGCCTCAAAGTCAGTTTCTACTTTAATATTTGTCTTCGTAATACATTTAAAGCATAACCTGTCTTTTTATCATTTTATCTCATGTTTGTGCTAAAGATCTTTCTTAAAACCACACTAGTGCTATACCTTTAATCATCCTAAGACTGTGTTTGTTTTCTTTTCTCTAGGGGGGAATGCTGTCTATCCAGTGCTGAGGATCAGTGACAACTGAGCTGCTGATGGCACATGCAGCAGGGAAATAGCCACCTTCACTGTCCTGGAGATGATTCACCTGGATCGCTAACAGCCATCCCATCATTTTTGATATTTCATGGGAGTGCAGCAGACTCTAATACTCTAGGAAGAAGCCGAGTGTGGCAGGATGTTTGGATGATGATGATGGCAAGGAAGCAAGATGTTCGCATTCCCACCTACAACATCAGTGTGGTGGGGTTGTCTGGGACAGAAAAAGAGAAAGGGCAGTGTGGCATTGGGAAGTCTTGCCTGTGCAATCGGTTTGTACGGCCCAGGGCAGATGACTTCCATTTGGACCACACTTCGGTTCTCAGCACCAGTGACTTCGGAGGAAGGGTGGTTAACAATGACCACTTCTTGTACTGGGGGGAAGTTGTGCGTTCTTTGGAGGACTGTGTGGAATGTAAAATGCATATTGTGGAGCAGACTGAGTTTATTGATGACCAGACTTTTCAGCCCCACCGCAGCACAGCCCTGCAGCCCTACATCAAAAGAGCGGCTGCGACAAAACTCGCATCAGCTGAAAAGCTCATGTACTTTTGCACTGATCAGCTTGGGCTGGAGCAAGACTTTGAACAGAAGCAGATGCCAGATGGGAAGCTGCTGGTGGACGGCTTTCTCCTCTGCATCGACGTCAGCAGGGGTATGAACAGGAACTTTGACGATCAGCTCAAGTTTGTTTCAAACCTGTACAATCAACTCACGAAAACTAAAAAGCCCACTGTGGTGGTTCTGACAAAGTGTGACGAAGGAGTGGAGCGGTACATTAGAGATGCACACACTTTTGCCTTAAGCAAAAAGAACCTCCAGGTGGTGGAGACGTCTGCCAGATCCAATGTGAACGTTGACTTGGCTTTCAGCACTTTAGTGCAGCTGATCGACAAAAGCAGGGGCAAAACTAAAATTATCCCTTACTTTGAGGCTTTGAAGCAGCAGAGCCAGCAGATTGCTGCTGCTAAAGATAAGTACGAGTGGCTAGTGAGCCGCATTGTCAAAAACCACAACGAGACTTGGTTGAATGTCTCACGGAAGATGCAGTCCTCCCCTGAGTATCAGGATTATGTGTATTTGGAAGGGACGCAGAAAGCCAAGAAGCTCTTCCTGCAGCACATTCATCGCCTCAAACAAGAACATATAGAGCGCAGGAGGAAGATGTACCTTGCCTCATTGCCCCTTGCTTTTGATGCCCTTGTTCCAGACCTGGATGAAATAAACCACTTGAGCTCCATAAAAATGGAGAAGCTGCTGGAGACAAAACCAGACTTCTTAAAGTGGTTTGTTGTTCTTGAAGAGACCCCCTGGGATGCCACCAGCCATATAGATAACATGGAGAATGAGCGCATTCCATTTGACCTGATGGAGACCCTGCCTGCTCAGCAGCTCTATGAGGCCCACTTAGAGAAGTTGAGGAACGAGAGGAAAAGGGCAGAAATGAGAAGGTCTTTCAAAGAGAATTTGGAGACTTCCCCTTTCATAACACCAGGAAAACCTTGGGAAGAAGCTCGGAGTTTCATCATGAATGAGGATTTTTATATGTGGCTTGAGGAGTCTGTCTACATGGATATTTACAGCAGACATCAAAAGCAAATTATAGAGAGGGCCAAGGAGGAATTTCAGGAACTGCTTTTAGAATACTCAGAACTGTTCTATGAACTGGAGCTTGATGCCAAACCAAGCAAGGAGAAAATGGGTGTCATCCAGGATGTGTTGGGTGAAGAGCAGAGATTTAAAGCACTACAAAAGCTCCAAGCTGAACGAGATGCCCTGATCTTGAAACACATTCATTTTGTTTACCACCCAACAAAGGAAACCTGTCCCAGCTGTCCAGCTTGCATAGATGCTAAAATTGAGCACTTGATAAGTTCCAGGTTTATCAGGCCATCTGATCGTAATCAGAAAAACTTGCTTTCAGATTCCAATATAGATAGAATCAATCTAGTCATTCTTGGTAAAGATGGACTTGCACGTGAGCTAGCAAATGAGATTCGAGCTCTTTGCACAAATGATGACAAGTATGTGATAGATGGGAAGATGTATGAGCTCTCCTTGAGACCTATAGAAGGTAATGTCAGACTTCCTGTTAATTCTTTCCAGACACCAACATTTCAGCCACATGGTTGCCTCTGCCTTTATAACTCTAAGGAATCTCTATCTTACGTTGTTGAAAGTATTGAAAAGAGCAGAGAGTCAACCCTTGGCCGAAGGGACAACCACTTAGTTCATCTTCCTCTGACTCTGATTCTGGTCAACAAGAGAGGAGATACCAGTGGAGAAACACTACACAGTTTAATTCAGCAAGGACAGCAGATTGCCAGTAAGCTACAATGCGTCTTCCTCGACCCTGCTTCTACTGGCATTGGATATGGGCGTAATATTAATGAAAAGCAGATCAGTCAAGTTCTGAAAGGCTTGCTGGACTCAAAGCGAAACTTAAATCTTATGAGCTCAACAGCAAGCATTAAAGATCTGGCCGATATCGACCTTCGGATTGTCATGTGCTTGTTGTGCGGAGATCCTTTTAATGCAGATGATATTATTCTACCTATTCTTCAGTCCCAAACCTGTAGGCCTTCCCAGTGTGGAAGCAGCAATTCTGTCTTACTTGAATATCCCATAGGACCACACAAGAGGCGTATAGAACTCTCCTTGCTTTCATACCATTCCTCTTTTAGCATTAGGAAAAGCTGGTTGGTCCATGGCTACATTTTGTTTTATTCAGCTAAACGTAAAGCATCTTTGGCTATGTTACGTGCCTTTCTTTGTGAAGTGCAGGACATTATCCCTGTTCAGATAGTGGCACTCACTGATGGCTCAATAGATGTTTTAGACAATGATTTAAGCAGAGAACAGTTAACTGAGGGAGAAGAAATTGCCCAGGATATAGATGGAAAGTTTACAACCATACCTTGTAGTCAACCTCAACATAAACTAGAGATTTTCCATCTGTTTTTCAAAGATGTGGTGGAGAGAAAAAACATCATTGAAGCTACCCACATGTACGATAATGCTGCTGAAGCATGCAGCACCACAGAAGAAGTGTTCAATTCACCCCGGGCTGGCTCGCCTCTCTGTAATTCAAACCTTCATGATTCAGAAGAAGATATTGAGCCTCCAACCTACAGCCCTTTCAGAGATGACACATCCATGCCCACTTTGTCCAAAGATCTTTCTAAACTTTCCATGGAGTTGGAGGGGAATGATGGTCTTTCTGTCTTTTCTGCTATGAGCACTTTTGAAAGCAAATTGAACAACAAAGTACCTCCGCCAGTGAAACCAAAGCCCCCTGTCCACTTTGATATTAAGGGGGACCTCTCCTATTTGGATCAAGGGCATCGGGATGCACAGAGGAAGTCCATGTCTTCTACCACGTGGCCACCTACAGATGGCTTTGACCCTTCTGATTATGCGGAACCCATGGATGCAGTAGTAAAACCAAGGAATGAGGAGGAAAATATCTACTCTGTGCCTCACGACAGCACCCAAGGCAAAATCATCACCATTCGTAACATTAACAAAACCCAGTCCAATGGCAGTGGCAATGGGTCGGACAGTGAAATGGACACAAGCTCCTTAGAACGAGGCCGGAAGATGTCCATCATTAGTAAACCAGTGTTGTATCGGACAAGATGCACGAGGCTTGGGAGATTTGCCAGTTACAGGACCAGTTTCAGTGTAGGGAGTGATGATGAATTGGGGCCAATTAGGAAGAAAGAAGAAGACCATACTTCCCAAGGATATAAGGGAGATAACGCTGTCATTCCATATGAGACTACTGATGAAGATCCAAGGAAAAGAAACATCTTGCGTAGCTTGAGGAGGACAACAAAGGTAACTTAATACTTTCAATGTGTTTTTAATTTTAATTTTCAAGGTTTTTTTTTTACTAAGATCATCAGAGTTAACAATAGAGTGCAAACATTCAAATTGTATGAAATATGAACAGCTCTCTTACCTATTCAGCAGTCTGTATATGAGAGAATATTGTAAAGGATGCCATCAAATTCTTTCCAGGGTTTGTTTGGAAACTGAAAGCAAATGTGCATTTTCCTTTTCCTTTTGGTTTTTTTTGAAATATTTTCTGATGACCTTTCCTGATCAAGATGATAGATTAGATGTGTCTGCTTTATAAGGGTGGAAAATCTGTTGTAATGAAAGGTTATAAATTGTTTTCCCTTTAACATTCCATTTTTCATTTTCAAGTCCAGCTTCTAAAAGCAAATTAGGAACAAGTAGCAGCTGATTCCTTCTTATGGAGTAGAGAATTTTGAAGAACATTTGTCTGGCATGCAGTGTGAAGCTTGTGTTTAAACGTACTATTTGGGAGCTTCATTGTTGTTCTAAAATGGAATGACTTGAAATATCCCTTCCAGAACGTGCAGCGAAGCCAGTGAAACAGCAGCTTTTAATCTTGTAAATAGGATATGTGGAAAGCTATTTTTCATGTAAGATTTATCTCTTCGTTTCAAACTTTTCTTTCACTGAGTTATTTTCTTAATTTGGTTTTTTTCCATTACAACACAAACAGCTACTGAACAGAAGTAGGTTCATTTCTTTTATGCAAAGACTTTTGTCTCTTTAAACAATGTCGTGACTGCTTTGCAAAACAGTGGTGATTTCATACTTGCAGCAGCTGTCCTCCTGCCAGCAGGGTATACTTCTCTTCATTGGCATTATAGCCCTGTTCCTGGAAGAGAAAAGAAAAAAAAAAAACCACAAAGGCAGACTGAACTGGTAAAACCCCTTTTGAGGAAGCTTCAGTAGTAGCTTGGAGTTTTCTTTTTCTTGCAGGTATATACTGTATATGCTTCAGAATTCTGTAATGGCATAATACAGTGGGAGCTGGAAATATAAAAAAGTTAAAAGCCTAATTTCCTCTTCCTGAATCCCACGATGGTTTTCTGCATATCCCAGTAGCAAAGCAAATGTTAATAAGAAAGAATGTGAATGCCGTTAACTCTTCTGTTCTGGTGTAGACAGTGTGTGTGCATACCACAGCACCTATTTGAACTTCCAGTAAAAATTGGACATGCAAAGGAGAGTGGAGGTCTGCCCTCTTAAGCATTTTCATGAAGCGTAGAAACAATATCTAGAAGTGTTAGCTTACCCGTCAGAAAACAATCAAAAACTGTGACTGGAATGCATTCAAAGGTCGAGGGGAAAGGGTTGGGAGGTGCCAACCTACTGCATAGCCAGCAGAGGGAGCACAAGTTAACTGCCAGACACAACTTAAAAGCTGGTGCAAGAACAGTAAATTGAAAGCTTTTGTGAATTTCAAGCCTTGTTGGCAGTACAGAGAGAGCATCTCAAATACTTGCTTAATAGAAAAAAAAGACAAATAGGAGGAGAGCTGTACTTTTAGGGAATAAATAATGGAGTGGAGTGAGCTCTTGGTAGCACCTCACTTTTTAAATAGCGTATTCATTCAAGTTAGGAGTGTTAATATTTGAGCTATTAAGGAAGGTATCAATAGGCAGCTTTCTCCATGGGTCTTAAAATATGAGGCTATTCAGTGTTTGCATGCTCTGAAAAGCAGCCTTGCTTAAGCAGCAGCACCTACTCACCAGTCTACTAGGAAAGCCTGGAAGTCAGCACAGACATGCTTTCTCATCACCTGGAGTGGTTTGTAGCTTCAGCAACACTAACAACTATGCAGATCTGCAAGTGGTAATCACAGGAAGTTTAATGCTAAGTTTGATAACCAAACAAGGTTGGTACAGACATACTTAAAAAAACATTTTTTTAAAAAAATGAATAGTTATTCCTTCTCAATGTGTTTCGCCCTGAGATGTGTGGATGAATGATGATATACAAATTTAATTAATTAATAAAACCTAGCATGTCAGGCAGTGTTAGAAACTGAGATACAAAAGCTAGGAACTAAATGACACCTTAAAACTAGGTTATGGGCGCAGCAACAGAATGTCTAGGTGCACTTTTTTATAACAAGCAGTGCCGAAAATGAATGAACTGCAGCTAAAATATTATGTTGATTTTCGCATGGTCTAGTTCTTCCCCTGCCCACCGCCCCAATATTCTTAAGAGGGTCTCTTCTTCAGTCTTCAGAGAGTAGCTGGAAGTGGGGCAGGAGAAAAAAAAGCCCTCCTTTCCTTCCACTGTGCAGTTTTAATCTGAAATCTTAGGCACAGTACTGTGCCCAGAGCTCAGAAACTGCTCTCATTAATGAAATTCCCTGTCACAAAATGCACTTAGAACAATGGGAGTTTTGAGCACTGATTTTCTGCATCTCCCTCCCTCCAAATTCTCTACCTCAGTTGGTACTTAACTTAAAATTCTCCCCCATCTTACTTTGCTGCGACCCTGGTCCAAAGCATATACAGCAACAGTTGCTTTTTATAATAGAAAAAGATGTTGAAAGATCTATTCACAGAGCTCCCATCTCATATGTAGTTTGACTCTCCATCTTCTGCCTCAGTGCCCCATGTATTTTCACTGTCAGTCTAGAAAGTGACTTAAATTTAGCAGACATCTTCTGAGTACATTTTTGTCTTCAAAGAGCAATCTTAGGCTCCAAATTCTGCAGATTATTTTCTTAACATCTCATCAGATAATACAGCTTGCTCCAGGGCAGATGATATTACTTGTACTTCTTCAAGTGTTTTGGAACAGTAGCTTTCTTCCCTGGAATCTTAGATTGTGCTAATGGGGCAAAATGTGCAGAACCTTTTCTGGCTAATGGGCCAGATTCTTAGCTCCCTACACTTAAAGGGGCAAATTTTACAGATGGGCAGGGCTGCTTACATGTCAATCACCTGGTGTTATTATATAGTGTTGTTGGGTGATGTTGCACTTGGAAGTCCCAAGTGTTGGGACTTCAAAGTGCAGCTCAGGACTGCTTGAAAGCTCTTTTGCAAACAGTCCCGGTTTGCAAACCAGAGGTTTAAAAAGTAGTGCAGGTTTGTTTGCGAAACTGTTTCTGAACAACTTTTTGCTACGTTTCCCTGTTTCCAGCAGGGGAACAAACACACGCCGCCAAACAGCAGGATTGAACTCTTTGCTCACCAGTTGCTGAGCAGAGGGTTCAATCTTAATGGCAGCAAGGATCTGCTTTCCCCAATATGTTCCCTGCAAGGATTGAATACTACCCTCCTGCCCATCAGATAATGGCACCCAGTGACATTAGCTGATGAACAAGTGGGCATTGTTTAAGGGAAATTGCCTTGTAGGCCAACTTGGACCCCTTATTTGATCATGAGTCACTTGTGGGCTGGAGGTTCCTCATCACTGAAGTAAGTACATGTTCACAAACTCTTGGAAGGGATATGTTGGTAGAGATGATGGCAAAGTTTCAAATTGTAAGCTTGGTCTGTTCTCTGGCTTAATTTATTCCTCAAGCTTTGTACATTTATCAGTGATGCATTGCATCCTAACCAGCTCAGCTGTGTTCTGTTGATATGTTTACACTTTCCTCTTTTATGTATGTGCATTTCCCTCCCCAAAATCATTGTCTATTTTTGCACTAATCTTACTATAACACTGCGCCTGCTACATGGGTAGATTCTTAAATGCCTTATTGCCTCCATCAGGTCCCTGTATCATGGATTTCTTCTTGTTTCAATCACATTTATTTTTTTAGGTTTTTTTGTGAGGAATCTCTTCCCCTTTCTATCTGCATTCTTAGGCTGCAAGTTTAGTACTGTAGCTGACTCAGCATATGGTCTTAAGCCAGTTGCGTACAGAGACAGTAACTTAATTTTATCTAGATTTCTCTTTTAATGGCAACAAAATAATACTGCATTTTTACAATGAACTATAAACTGCTTAGTCTGTATGGATCCCAGCAAGAATGTTACCAAATTTTACTGTTTGGAAATTAACTAACTATGGCCCAGATCATTATTGAAGCAGGTTTGTAGCACACACCTTCCCATTGGCACTAATTGATCCTCATGTTGGCAGTCTCATTAAGTTGACCATGAAAGCCTTATTCGGATGCTAAGCTCACTTAATCTGTGTCAAGATAGTGAAAACCCAGAACTTTGACATTCAGTTTAATCCAAAAAATATTTTAGCTAAGAACATTTATAACATAGAACAGGCGTTTGTTTCCTTTTCTGTACCCTGCTGAAGATAGTTCCTCCTACTAGAATGTGTAAAACTAAGAATATAATCCTTTTGAATAGAATGTCTCTTGGAATCATTCTGCATTTATTAGAATTATGTCATCGTAATACGCTGATTGCACAGTGTGGAATGGTAGTTAAACTGGGTTACAGTTCCTACTTGCCTTTGACATGCAAGTCACATCTATGTATTGGTTATGAGCTTCGCTGTGTGAATTGCTCTTCAGAGTACTTCTTGAAATTGTTACAAAGTGATCTAGTGTTCTCACTGCCCATGTTAATACATAATAAGTCAGGCCTTAACCATAGTTTACTGTGAACCACTACTGTGCTGGCGCACATGCCTCAACAATTCCTGCTCTGTTTGCTCTCTGGTGTGAGCAGGATCAAGAAGCCTTGGCTTTCCACTAGGTCTGAACCACAGATAGTTGCTTGTTGCTCCCTAGCAGGCCAGTATCAGCAAATCAAAAACAAGCCATGGTTTAAGGTGAGCCAGCAAAAGTGGTTTGTTAGGAAACATAAATGATGTGTCAAATTTCAGGCAATACTCACACACTTCTTTTTGTCCCCCACCCTCCTGTCTCAGTCAAATCCATACTTTCCCAAGCTCCTCCTTGAAGAATTAAGACAAAGAAGGGTATGTGAAATGGTCAACCTCAGTGGTTCCCAATTAGCTAAGTATTGCGGACCCCTTGTTTTTCCAAAACCCAAGCCGTGGACCCCTTACTTTTGAAAAGTTTTATATATCTGTGGTAGTTTTTGTTATGTGAATGGTGCCACAGACCCCCTGGGTGGGTTACCACCAATTGGGGAACCACTGATCTACCCTATTAAACATTTGGTGGATACTTGATTGTATGATGAATATGTTGTGTATTCTTTATGCACTGTTTTCCACACTCTTTTCTTCTTGGCTACGAGCCAGGAAGCAGGAGTCCTGAGGCAGGTTCCAAATGAGTCTCTAACATATTGATAAATAATAAACAGCATTCTCTGCAGTCCTTTTGTTGCAATCCTTTTAATGTTGTGTTGAGGTTCAGGCACCTGCTGCTTTGTAGAAGCTATAAGCATGCAAGAGGAACTGGGAGGCCTGCCTGCCATTTAAAGACAATGCAGTGAGTATGAAGAATAGTTCTATTGTGATGGATGGTCATAGATCTTCAAATGGTTCTGCTTAGTGCTTCAGTAGTACTGTTGGTGAAATCTATCATCTGGCATATGTGATTCCCCCCCCCGCCCAAGCCAAAATACATGTGTGTAAATGTGTAGCGCAGAGGACTCCTTAATGTTTTTTTTCTAGCTAAGAATTCACTAGGCTAAATGAAGGTAAATTCTGGAATAGTGTTGCTTTCTCTTCGCTGGACTGCTTGCTGCTGCTGCTGTGCAACATTTTAATGGCTCCCTAATGACAGACACATGCCTGGTTGAGGGTAGCAGGCTCAGACATCTGGCAGGCACTGATGTGATGGTATTTCCAGCAGGGACTTCTTGCTTTTAACCCTTTTGATGACTGAAGCATTTGTTAGGTCCCTGGTTGTGATTATGTGAGTTTAGGAATTTGCCTCATACGAGGTCAAACTCTTGGTCTCTGTAGGCCAGGGGTGACTGAGGCCCTCCAAATGCTAGTGGATTACACCTCCCAGCAGCCCCAGTCAGCATAGGAGCTGTACTCACAACATTTTTTTGGGGGGGGGGGAGCACAGATTAGCTAATCCTGATCTAGACTCAGTGTTGTCTACTCTTGACCGGCAGCAGTTCTTCAGGGTTCTCAAGCAGGGATCTTTCCCATCACCTGCTGCCTGTCCCATTAATTTATGCCAATCCAATCCAAATAATTTTATTGTACTAGCCATTGGCCTGTTGTCTTTGTCCATGGAGTTTTCTTGGCAGGGATACTGGAGTGGCTTGCCAGTTCCTTCTCCAGGTGGATCACGTTTGGTCCAAACTCTCCACTATGACCTGTCCATCTTGACCTGTCCATAGCTTCCCCGAGTAATTCAAGCCCCTTCGCCACGACAAGGCAGTGATCCATGAAGGGGTAAGAGAAGACTCCCTGTAAAAGACCCTGATGTTGGGAAAGATGGAGGGCACAAGGAGAAGGGGACGACAGAGGATGAGATGGTTGGACAGTGTTCTCGAAGCTACTAACATGAGTTTGGCCAAACTGCGAGAGGCAGTGAAGGATAGGCGTGCCTGGCGTGCTCTGGTCCATGGGGTCACAAAGAGTCGGACACGACTGAACGACTGAACAACAACAGCCATTGGCAATGACAAATCTGAATAAAAAATAGAGGCAAAAGCACAGCTTATAGTCTATTTAGAACTCTGCCTCTCCATTACAGTTCACTGCTATATTGTCCAGGGTCTCCTTTCTGATCCTTCTGGCTGCCAAAACCAGTATTTTTGCCCTCCCTACTAACTGAAGCTCTTGAGGTGGCTTACTAGATACAGTAGTGCCTCACAAGACAATTAATTCGTTCCACAAGTGTTGTCGTATAGCGGAAATTTCGTCTTGTGAAGCACGGTTGGAGGAAGCGCGGTCTTACGGGAAAAAATAATGCAAAACGTTTTCGTTTTGCGAGTCACGGCCATAGGAAATTTCGTCTTGCAAGTCACCCTTTCGTTAGCGAATGCCTTTTGTCTAGCGAGGCATTCGTCTTGCGAGGTACCACTGTATGTGAAACACAATAAATAGATATTGACACAGTAGTCACTGCAGCAGGACAAAGGTGTATGTATGTAAGCCCCCACCCCTGTTCTCTGATGTTGAAACAAATTGCATTCTGCAACTGAGTCTCCTGGCCTGGAACTGGACTGTTGAAGAAGCTACATGTTAGTCCCACACAGGACAGGACTTCCTTGTTGGGTAGATGCTGCTGCTGCTTGCTGTCTTTCACAGTCCTGGAGGCTGATGGAGGAGCTGCTGGGGGAGCAAAGATGTTACATGCCTTCCTCTCAGTTCTCATGTGTTCTTTTAACTGAAGTTGCTGGGGATTGAATGTGGGACACTTTCTCTGCTAGGCATGTGCTCTGCCACTGAGCTTTCAACCCTTCCTTTATTGTGATGGAGTGTGCATTTTTATTAACATTTTCACCTGTTTGTCTGGGGCCTCAAAGCAGAAAGCTGTGTGCAGGTCTTAAACGTCCAGGAGCAGGGGGAGCTTGGCATATATTCTGGTGGCTGCATGCCATTTTTGCCCATGCCTCTGTTTTGGTCAAGTGTGTGGCTAGAAATGGTCGTAGCTACATTGAGCCCTTACACTAATTCTGTGATTTGGTCTAGGTTTTCATTCCAAGTTAGATAGTTGTGTCTTGCTCCCTTGGGCAGCCTGGCCAGGGAAATGAGGCTGGAATCCCGTTTCACTTTATAGTCAGCCTTGAAGTAATAGCTGCAGAGCGCTAGGTATTCCATCACTTTTCTACTAATGCTTCTGTTGGCGAACAGAGAGAAATGTTGCCAGTTGATTGAACCCCCCCATGCTTTTGTCACTTAATATTGCATCCCATTTACTACTTTAAGAAGTAGGGGGGAATTCATAGCTTTGAGATTTGTATTAGGCTTTCCTCCTGCTGTGCTGTACATCATTAAAATGATGTACAGTGTGAAAGCTTTTCACTCATTTGAGTCTTCACAATTATACTCTCCTATCTCATCTCAGCACTAGATCTTTTTTCTTTTCTTCTGCTGAGGTGTTGATTGCAAATCATCAGTGCTTTTAAATGGTAGGTTTCCTTTTGCTGTTTCTTCCTTTTGTTGTTTGTTAAGGCCATGATCAAATATATAGTCCTGTTTGCATTGCCTGCTGGATTTGTTTGCGATGGTGGGGGAACTTCTGTAGCTTTAGGCAGTACATCTTTGCATTAATGTGGGCAGCTTCCTAAAGAGCATGTGCTGAATTAGTTTAATCTGGATACATAATCTGCCATGGGGGACTTAATTTCTGGCTCAACAAAGTTTTTTATATGTCCAGTGTGAAAGAATGAGCAAAAAAGTGTGTGGCAAACTGGAGGCGGGCCAACAAATTGAAACTGAATCAAAACAGGATGGAGGTGCTATATCTTCAAAGTTCCTGAGACCAGGAAGCAGGAATACCACCTGTCCTGGACAGGGTTGCACTCCCCTGGAAAGAGCAGGTGCATAGCTTGGAGGTGCATGCACCATGATCCACCATTGCTTGGGAGTGCCTATTTCAAGCTACAGCATTTCCTGGAGGAAGAGAAGTTTGCAACAGCGATCCATGCCCTGATAACCTCCAGATTGGACTATTGTAATGTGCTCTTTGTAAGCTACCCTTGAAGAGGGTTCTGACCTTTTAACTTTTACTAGACTAAATAACAACTCCTTTCTGCTGTATTGCCATTTTTGGCTGATGTTTGTATGAATCTTAATGTTCCAACTGATATTTTACTCTAGCATGTATGATATATAAATATCCCGATCTTGGGGCCTTGTAAATTCATGCATCACATACTTGATATCCATTTGTGAAGATGCTTGATCACTGGTGGTCTTTGCTTCTTCCAGTACACTGACATTAGTTCTCCTGTCTTCCCAAGTGATATGTAATTTTTTTTTGGGAGACATTATTGATGAAATCTTTCAAGTTGCAGATGGCATTTATAAGTGGTCCATGTTTCACAAGCATACAGTAAGGTTGATAGTACAGTAGTTTTTTAAACAAGCATTTTGGTTTTCCTGTGAATGTCCCAATCTTCTGCTTTTCAATCGGGAGAAAGCTGCACTCATTAAGCTCAGGCGATGCTGGATTTCAGCATCAATGTCAGCCCTTTTGGAGGAGCCCAGGGAGAAGTGATTGACACTTGTGGCACTGCTGAGTGGTTGTTTAGTGCTTGTTGGTGCAGCACTTTTGGTTTTTTGGATGTTGAGTGATAGACCAAGCTATCTGTAGGCTTCTGCAAAGATATTTAGGATGGCTTGGAGGTCATCCTCTGAGTGTGCACACGCTACGTTGTCATCAGCTTATTGTAGCTCTATAACGTAAGTTATGGTAACATTACTCTTTACTTTCAGTCTACTCAAGAGCTTTCCATCTGTTCGATATATGATTTCTTCCCTGGTGGGGAGTTTCCCATCAACAAAATGTAGGATCATGGCAATGAAAATAATAGAGTTGGGGCAATAACACAACCACCTGATCCCATTGTGAATGGTTCACTTTGAGAGCCATTGTTATCTGTGATTGTTGCTGTCACATCATGGAGGAGCCGAAGGATGTTCACAAATTTATCTGGGCAGCCAATTTTCAGAAGGACAGTCCATAGGACAGTACTGTTTACAGTGTTGAAAGCTTTAATCAGGTCGATAAATGCCTGGTTTTGCTCTGCATTTTTCTTGAAGCTGTTGAGTAGTGAAAATTATATCCACTGTCCCTCTAGGTCGAAAACCATTTTGGTATTCAGGAAGGGTCACTTCGGACATAGTTAGGAGACGGTTTGCTAAGATCCTTGCAATAATTTTGCCGGCCGCAGCTAATAAAGAGATGCCTTGATAGGTTCTGCAATCCGTTCTATCTCCTTTTTTTTTAAGGTTTATAATTTTGGCATCCCTACAGTCTGCTTGGATCTCCTCTCTCTCCCAGATTTTTTTTTTGATGAGCTTGTGATGTTGTGTAAGTTCAATTCCGCCCACTTTGAAGACTTCGGCAGGTATCCATCCCATCAGGTCCGCTCGCTTTGTTGTTTTTCATTTGGTTAATAGCTGCACACAACTCTCTCAGATACGGAGATACTGCAAGCTGATCTCCGTTTTGTTTTTGTGGAATTTGTGAGAGGACCTCAGCAGCTACGGGGGAGTTGCAGTTAAGGAGTTGCAGGTAATGTTATTTCCAGCACAATGCAATAGCTTCTTTATCTTTTATTATTAATATTTATTTATTGAATTTATATACCACCCTATACCCGGAGGTCTCAGGGCAGTTCACAGAATAAGTGTAGTATCGTCTATTGAGCGTAGGAGGCATATGCCATGACTTATTGGCCCATTTATTGTGGCTTTAAAGAAACGCTTTGCATCATGAGTGTCTGCTAAGTGCTGGATCTCTTGAGCTTTTTTTAATCAACCAGGTGTTCTTTAGTTCTCTGACCCTCAGCCTTAGCATTGGCATAGGTTTCTTTCTTAGTTTCTATATCTTTGCCAGATCTGAAAGGCCTTCCTTTTCTTATCAATAATGTGTTCAATCTCACTATCATTGTCATCAAACCATTTCTGGTGTTTCTTGGTTTGGTATCCAATGGTTTGTTCACAGGCTGCCAGAATGGATGTTTTTAGTTGGTCCAGTGTTCCTCAATGGTATCAGGGAACTCAGAGAGCAGATGGATCTTAAGAGTCATTTGGAAGCGATCCTGCTTAATCTTGAAGGGTTGAGTGTTCATTTTGTGCCTTGGTTTCCTTCCTTGAAGCCTCTGTTGAGGTATAATCTTGATAGCAACCATGGAGCATATTAATGCCGATGATTGGTGCATCCATTAGGAAAGGATAGGGCATAAGCTCTTACTGTTAAGTTTCAGTTACCTGGTTTATTTTCTTAATATGCTCTCTAATGTCTTTGGCAGAAAAGCTCTTTTCTGTCATTGGTATCTGAAAATAAATTGCCACCCCTCCCCCTGTTGTTGTATTGTTCTACGTATCCTTCTGTCACCAGAGCTCTGGAGGGAGGAAGTTATATGGAAACAGACTAAACAGGAAGTGATCAATTTTTTTGCTAGGAATGGGGTATAGACAATGGAGGAGTGGAGTTGGGAGGGTGGGAAGTTTCCTGGGGCCACATGGTTCAACAGATGTCTTCAAGGGAAGCTGTTGGCTAGGAGTGAGTTAATCTCCTCTCTTGAGCTCAAAATAACAGAACACCTGCCCTTGTATAGCCCTTTTTATCAAGCTGGAAACCTCCTTGCAGTTGAGTCATACACTACATATTGTGACTTTTCAATTAGTGCAGTGCGTCCATCTTCCCCTGGTTTCCCGCCAACTTCCTCATCTGGAGAGAATATTATGAACAACTATTTTTAAGATAAAGTGAATTTTAAAGAAACCTCTTTTTAAAAAACATTATCTGATAACCTGACATTGATAGATAATGCAATATATTTAAAATATATTGATATCAGGGCTACCCAATTGACATTGCATGGTTTTCATGTGATGTCCCAGAACCCAAATAGCAATAGCATCATTAGGCACATTCCAGAGCTAATTCATGAGGGAGTACTCTGACTGCTAACTCCTTCTTTTAGTGTTGTTGTTTTTTAAATGCAAATACTGACGACTGAACTACACATGGCAGCCATAGCAGGATCAACCAACATTGTTGTGTGTTTTTTCCTTTACTAGAAGTGGGGGATTTAGATTGAGGTTTCAGCATGGGGAGTTTAACCCAGCTGTGTTGACTACGGATTAGATTTTGGGCTCAGTTCAAAGTGCTGGTTTTGACCTTTAAAGCCCGGTACAGCTCGGGACTACAATAGCTCATGGACTGCCTCTCCTCATATGAACCAACTGGGACTCTGCAGTCTTCATGGGAGGCCCTTCTCTTGTGTTCCCCACCCAAAGGAGGGGTGGAGGATGGCCAAAAAGGACAGGCCTTTGTGGTAACGTGCCTTCACCAATCTATAAAATGGTTTTCTTAAGATGATGTGCCTGGTGCCCTCTTTGTCCATTGTTAGATTTTTTGTTCATTTCTTAATGTTGCCTCCTATGGTGGCGCATATTTTAGTGTGGGTAGGACCTGGTTTCTGGATGATCAGTTTCTGTTTATTAGGCTCCAATACTTTGGCCACCTCATGAGAAGAGAAGACTCCCTGGAAAAGACCTTGATGTTGGGAAAGATTGAGGGCACAAGCAGAAGGGGACAACAGAGGACGAGATGGTTGGACAGTGTTCTCGAAGCGACCAGCATAAGTTTGGCCAAACTGTGGGAGGCAGTGGAGGATAGGGGTGCCTGGCGTGCTCTGGTCCATGGGGTCACGAAGAGTCAGACACGACTGAATGACTGAACAACAACAATGTTGTCATGGCTTCCAAGTTTTTCTTATTTTTATGCATTGTAATTTTATTGTCATGTCACTTTGAATTTTTTTATTGTAAAAACTGACAGACAAATGAAATGCCGTATTTTTCTGTGTATAAGATGCCCCTGTGTATAAGACGCCCCCTATTTGGGGGGACTCCAAATTAAGAAAACACCCCTCAGCACTACCCATGTATAAGACGAGCCCCAATTTTAAACCTAATTTTTTTTTTGGGGGGGGACCCCTATTCTTAT
Source organism: Lacerta agilis (assembly GCF_009819535.1). Lineage (NCBI taxonomy): Eukaryota > Metazoa > Chordata > Lepidosauria > Squamata > Lacertidae > Lacerta > Lacerta agilis. Next base: position 76,639,434 of record NC_046319.1, on the reverse strand, counting down.
ACACAGAAAAATACAGTAAGTAACTCTCCTGCATGCAATCTCCCATGTCATGTGTGAATCTGCTATTTCTTATGTCTACCTGCAATAGCGAAACAGCACAAAAAGTGTTTTTTTTTAAGTCAGAAGTATTTCAACCTTGCTTTTTTGCTGCAAAATGCTCCTAGGGAGACTTACTAAGAAAAAGACACCCCCTGTCTTCAGGCTTATGATAAAAAGACAATACATAAAAGGAAAAGGGATTGGGTGGGAGAAAGGGGGGGGAGCAGTTTCATATTAAAATTTGGAAAGGAAACAGCTTTGGGAACTTTCCACACCCTGTGCTGGCACAGAGGCGCTTGATTCAAAACACACACATACACACTGAAGTGGAGGGCACATCTCACTTAACACTCCTTGCCATTCAGGGATGCTTTGCAGCTGGCAAGGCATCTTGGCTGAGTGGGGCGCGGTTCACAGAAAGAGCCAAAAGTTGCTGATCTAGCAAAGCCAGTAGAATGACTCTGCTTTCCTACTTTCCATCTCTGCTGCAGAGTGGTGTAATAGTAATATCTGTTGTGTCACCATAGGTCATAGCTACAGGAAAAGAGAGCTGCTTCAGTTTCTGGAGCACAGGTCTTAAAGGAAAATTAGCCATGGAAATCTGCCTAGGAAAAGAAATGAAGAACCCAGCTGAGACTTTAGGTACCATGTACCTTAAGTGTAATGCAGAAAAATGGGAATTGAAAATATAGGGAAACTTGCCTCCCACCCACCTTAATGGAATTATGACTTTTTCCAGACTTTTGGTAGAATGGGAATGCGCAAGTGAGAGTGTAAGAGCAAACTGTGTCAGGGGGAATTTCAGGTACTCCACTAACCAAGGATTTTAAAATATGACATTTAACACTTTTGCAAGCCCTATACAGTATTGGTTTCAAAAACATTAAATACTTTGGCTGCTAGAGTTTTTGAAGTAACATTTGTCTTTCTGCTGTTAATTGAATTTTATTTGATAAAATGAATTTGACGAAGGGTGGATAAATAGTCTAATGAAAAATGAAACAAAATAATTTTGCAGCCTTGAAAGGATGGCTCTTGTTCTAGTACCAGAGGTTCTAGCTAGCAGTTAAATTACAGTAAATGTTGCTGGATTACAACTCCCATCGTTCCTGATCATTGGCCATGCTAGCTGGACCTGATAAGAGTCTAGAAGGCATCGCGCTGGCTACTCCTTCCCTAGGGGAAGTTCAGCCATATATTGAGAAGATGCATTTGCCCTTCCATCTCTCCCTAAGTGGGCCATTCTGTTTTTCTCTTTGCTGCTTGTGGTTTGTTTTTCCTGCTTTTGAAGTATAAGCTTTCTCTTGGTGCTCCAAGTAAACTTCCGTGGGGCCACACTCCCCCCCCCTTTTACTCAAAGGCTCACCCGGATAGAGTTTGTGAATCGCTGTCTTAGAAAAAACATGTCACTTGACCTGACGCTTTGTGCCTTTCCTTGCCTGTTGCTCTTAGCTGTTCTTTGCACATTGTTGCTTGAGAATAGGACTGGTTTAGATGGAAACAACCCTTATTTGTTCACTTTTCTTTATCCACTGTGGGAAGAAAATACCTGTTGGCTTCACAGCATTTTTTTGTAAGTGAACAAAATGTAGCTTGCACCATAGCATTCTAGTTTGGAAGAGGAGGTGCAGAAAGTTTCCTTGTTGGATTTTGTATTTGCTGTTATTTCACTGCCTGCCAGTCAGGTGTAAAAGGTATCTGGTGTTCAAATTATTTTTATTACTGTGAAACCATTTGTGTAGCATTTGCTGTGGCAGGTGGTATCATTCCAAGTAGTTTAAAACTGTTTCCCTTTAAGCTTTATTTTTAAATGTTTCCTTTTTATTTTTAAAGCATTATATATAGTTGTATGAACTCACATTCCACTTATGTAGCAATAGCAACCATAGCTTTATAGCAAATTGAGCGCATATGTATAATCGGAAGTACAGTTTGTTTTTGACTAACAAGTTAAATTGTTACAGGTGGGTAGCCGTGTTGGTCTGCCATAGTCAAAACAAAATCGAAAATTCTTTCTAGTAGCACCTTAGAGACCAACTGAGTTAAATTGTGTCTTTTATTGTCCCAGTTAAATTGTGTCCTTTATTGTCCCAGTTTCTTATATTAAGTTAAATTGTGTCTTTTATTGTCCCAGTTTCTTATATTATTGACCTTTTGGCTACTTAGGTAAAGCCTCATTAAATCCATTGCTTCATTATTTATAATGTTGTATGTTTCCAACAATATTAACTCCGGTAAATTCTTCTCTACAGAAACCAAAGCCTAAGCCTCGGCCATCTATCACAAAGGCTACATGGGAGAGCAACTATTTCGGGGTGCCTTTGTCCACTGTAGTGACACCAGAGAAGCCGATTCCCATTTTTATCGAGAGATGCATTGAATACATTGAAGCAACAGGTAAGCTCTTTTAGCAAAAGATGTTGTTAGTTTATTTCAATGCCACTTCTCATCTGCGAAGGCCCCGGTTGGCTCAGAAAGAGTATATGGCTCCATTTGCATTTTGTGGGTGGGTGGGTGGGCAAAGGTGGGAAACTTATAGTTTAGTAGCTATGAATGCTCTTGCATGTACCTTAGTTTAGCAGTGTAGCATGTGTACCTTTGTCAGGGGTGTCTTGCCCATAGAGGCAAGTGGTGCAGGGCGCCAAGTTCATGCCAAGTTCTGGAGGGTGCCTGGGAAGAGGCGGAGGCTGGGTGTGGCGCCTCCTGGCATCAGCTCGCTGCCCTTGCCCGCCATGCCAAAGCAGCGCTGCACCCGGAGCATCTGCCTGCTGTAGCCACCGCGGCATGGGCACCAGGGAAGAGGCGGAGGCTGGGCGCGGCGCCCTCGCCCACCACGCTGAAGCAGCGCCATGCCCTGAGCCTCCACCTCTTCCCCGCTGGAGGAGCTGCCCTCCAGCCCTGCCCGCCAGTGCTGTAAAAAGGTCAGCAACTCTGTCTGGGAAGCAAGGGGGCACACGCCGGAGGGATCTTTGAACCACAGCACCGGATATGCTTAAGACGGCCCTGACCTTTGGTCAAACTTTATCGAAGATCATTGGTAAAATGTCACTTCAGTTATGCATTGAATTCTGGGTAAAAAGAGCCAGCAATGGATTTCATAGAAAAATGTGGTGGTGGCAAATGATTGCTTTTAAGGACAGAAATAAATTCCAAACATTATTTATACTAAACACTTTCTAAACATCATTTTCTCTTATCTATATTAGTTTTAAAGAATTAAAAGGGAATGTTCTACAAACAGATTAGCATCTCCAGAGAAGTGAAACAGTTTATTGTTTCAACAGTATTTGAAGGATATGCCTGCTGTGCTTTGGAGGCTTTTAACTTAATGTCGTTTATGCTAGAGCAGTCTATAGATGAATTGCATGCTGTTTTATTTTATTTCCTGTCATACCGTCTATATTTAAATTCTCATGCCTTCATTGCTGCCAGATCAGAACATACTTCTCCCTCCTGAGTAGGTACCAGAAAGTGTAGTAGTAGTAGTAGTAACAAAATAGAAAATTCTTTCCAGTAGCACCTTAGAGACCAACTGAGTTTGTTCTTGGTATGAGCTTTCATGTGCATGCACACTTCTTCAGATACACGAAAGCTCATACCAAGAACAAACTCAGTTGGTCTCTAAGGTGCTACTGGAAAGAATTTTCTATTTTGTTTCGACTATGGCAGACCAGCACGGCTACCCACCTGTAACTAATAGTAGTAGTAGTAGTAGTAGTAGTAGTAGTGGTAGTGGTAATTTTATTTTATTTTTTATACTTCACCCATCTGGCTTGGTTTCCCCAGCCAATCTGGGCGACTTCCAGCAGAATATAAAAACATAATAAAATGTCAAATGTTAAGTTTTATTTATCGGGTGTAAAGTATTCCTATTTGATGCTTCTGCATGGCTCTGACAAGATGAATCCCTTCCCACTACGAAGGGCTGCTGTTACTCTGTTGTACTATCACAATATTTTAGTTAAAGCAGAGAGCAACTGCCTTTTGCAGTTCAGCAAGTGGAAAAAGCTTTAAGGGCCTTCACTTTCTTGCTGTGTCTGCAAAATTCCTATATCTCGGAAGTTGATGGTACAGTTTTGGTAGCTCCATTTTGCTTCCCGCACTAATACTGTGAATGCAATATTTCACTCCCAATATTTATTTTCACCCCCATCATTTGATTTTTTAGCCCCTTTCAATAATTTGAGAGAGTGCTTTGTTTTTGCTTTGAAATAGTGTGTACGTAACAAAAGCATTATGATTTGGTTTTAGGGTACTTGGAAATAAGTCACTGCAGAGTGAAATTAGTGCATTCTGTTCTTTACTATCCTAATGAGAGAATAGACTTTCCTTTTGCCTTTGCAATCATCTCAGGTTACTGCAGATAGGAGCAGCGCTTGGGCAGAGTCCAAGATGCACCTGTCCTGTTAGGTGCAACTTCTGAGCAATGACAGGGAAGCCTTGACTACAAGACACATTTATTCTTACTCAAGATTTTACTACACAAAGAATCTGCCATGCGATTTCTCTACCTGAAATGAATACTGCAGCTTTATTGAAAGTTCTCGTGCCTTAGGGTTTAGCTGCAGATGACTCATCTGAGTGGAAAACCTGCCCTGTGTGTAAACATCTTTAGTATTTTTTAACAATGCCAACTTCCCAGAAGTAGATTCAGATGAAATTAGTAAAGTGCTGATTTGTGGTACTGTTCATACTAATATGAGTTATACCAAAGACCTGATATACCTATTAATGGAAATCTCATATACTCCTGGTGAACTTGGTTCTCAGAGTGTATGGATCATTGTGAGGCCATCCATGCTCTCAAGGAAGGACTCAGGAAGTTTTGAGGGAGCAAACAAGGTGTGCAGAAATATAAAAAACATTGGGGCTGACTTGGAGAAAAAACATAATGGGGGTGGTGTGGGGAGGAAAGGAAAGGTGGGGACAGGAATGAAGTATCCTGGAAAAAGGGCATGAATCATGGAACATGAGTTCTCCAAATGTTTTGTTTTAGGTCCTGGAGCTTGTTTGCACAATCAGAGATACCAGACATAGTTTGGGATTTCTGTCCTGAATTAGCACCCTTGTTAACATAGGGTAAATCTTTAGTTTTTTGCTTCCTCCATTTCTCAGGCTTTCAGAGTCACTGGGGTAATTGTGTGGTTGTTTGGAATTGTAGACTGTGTTCCCTTCTGCATAATTGTGATAATGAATATGTTTGCATACTAAAAACTAAGTCAGGAGTTCCTAATTGGCCAGAGGCATTTCTGCTTTGCTTGTGCCTGACTGAATCCTCTGAAGATAACAGAACAAAATAAGGGGGTTTATAATTCCTTGCCTTGGATTCTCAAAATAGATAACAGTGCATCATTAGAGTGAAACAAGTAAGCTTTATTACACCATATCTTAACCTCAACACCCAGCCAGAGAGGTCCTAGCATTTTCGTTTTCAAAAATCAGCCGAGGAAGCGCTGTAACAAACAAATCTGCATCTGAAGGGAGTTTCCCTATGAATTTGGACAAGCTACCAAGCTTTCATGCTGTTGATCTTGGTTCTTAGGCGGTGTTAAGAGGATGTGCTCCTGCTGGTCTTCAGCAGTCACAAAGAAAACTAGGAAACAAGTCCTAAGCTAAAATATAATTTCTTAAAAAAAGAAGGATTTGTCCATATTGCTACTAAATTCATTGACTAAAAATGCTTTGCAGTTGCCATGTTTCTGGGTTTCTGTCCCGCTGGTGTAACTGACTGCTTTGTGGTGAAAATGAAGAGATTGATAATGGATTTAAAGGGCCATAGTTCAGTGGCAGAGCACCTGCCTTGCATTCAATCTCCAGCAGCTCCAAGTAAGGATGAGAAAGTCCCTCGTATGAAACCTTGGAGAGCCACTGCCACACAGTGTAGACTAGGGGTCAGCAAACTTTTTCAGCAGGGGGCCGGTCCACTGTCCCTCAGACCTTGTGGGGGGCCGGGCTATATTTTGAAAAAAAATATGAACGAATTCCTATGCCCCACAAATAACCCAGAGATGCATTTTAAATAAAATTACACATTCTACTCATGTAAAAACACGCTGATTCCTGGACTGTCTGTGGGCCACATTTAGAAGGCGATTGGGCCGCATCCGGCCCCCGGGCCTTAGTTTGGGGACCCCTGGTGTAGACAGTGCTAAGCTGGATGGACCAGTTGTCTGACTCTGTACCAAGCAGCTTCAGTCCTATCAATCATTACTAAGTATATAAAAGTTCAGCTGTGAATATTCGTAAAAGTTAGGGGAGAGGAATGGGCTGGGGAACTCATACTCCCTGTACATATGCAACTGGCCTGGCTGTCTCATCGCTTATATGCTGCTTGGGTGCTGTGCTTGAGACTTAAAAAGCCAGTAAAGTTCTCATGCAGGAGCACAGAGAGTGGAGTTAAGCTGCAAGCAGGTACCGTCCACCAGTTGCACAGATCAATGGACCAGCCCTGCTCTGTTGTTTTGCCCATTAGCCAAGTACAGACACCTCTCCCTCCCTCCCTGGAGGAGCTCTTTATGTTCATTATTTACAAAGGCAGGGATTTCTGGGCACTTCATTTTTGTCCCATGTGCCAGCTGTCACACTGGTCCTTTGAATCTGATGAAGTATGAACTACACCATACATAAAATGATTTTCACCCAGGGAAGGTGAAAAAGCATGCCCATTCACAGGCAGCTTGGACACCATTAAAGTGTTCCTACCCAGCCTCCAAACAGAGGCTGTATGGTGTGGGACAAGGCCTTTTATAGCATCTCCTAAGTCCCAGTCTCACAAGGCTGGTAACAGGCATTCTCATTTGGTCTTGCAATGGCCATGAAATGCTGGCCACCCCAAGACCATACCAGCCCAACATCAGACACTAACGCTCAGACACTACAGCAGTCTACCTCTTCACTGCTTCCTGCATTTTGGGGAAGGGAGGGTGTCTTGTGAGATCAGAAAGATGATTCCACATTGCATGTAAAGCTGTTCCCTTCAGCTGCTTTTAACATATTTGGTGGTAATGTATTCAGACAGTACTGTATAAATAGCTATGAGAACACGATTTTTTTTTTTTAGTGCTTCCGTATCTTGTAGTCCCAGCGGAGTGAAATACCCTGTGGATAGCACCACTGTTTTCTCTCTTCCAATGCAGACTTCCAAGTGCTGCAATATTCTCCTTTAATCCTGGCAGTGTAGAAATAGAGACCCACCTTTGAAAGTTTGCATTAACAGGACCTCATCCAAGGCTGAAAGAGAACAGGATTAGAGTGGGGTATGGAGAAAATGACCTGAATTCTTCTTATTTGAGGAAGTGAGTTTCAGATTGCTTGGCACCACCCTTGTGCTTGGCTGAACAAATATTTCAGATTCCTTGTTGTCAACATAAAATTTGAAGAAGCACAGGCTTCTGGGTGCCTGGGATTTTCCTGACAAGCCCAGGAGCAGGGAGCAAACAAGGCTCATAGTCCAGGTCCATGGATCTGTACTAGTAATAATACTAGCATTTAACATTGCATTCCATAGTGCTTCACTTTATTATCTCATTCTAACCCTGAGAGGTAGGCCAGGGTAATCTTTCAGATGGGTATGTGTGTGAGACAAAGAACAGTGGCTTACCCTAAGGAAAGGATCGTAGAACTTTGGCTTCAAGGCCCCCACCCTCTGGTCACAAATAAACCCAGCCTCCTACGCCAAGACAGGATCTGTGAAGAAAAGGAGGTTCTAAAATTAGACGCTTTGGGTTGATGCTGCAACAGGGCACCCACTTGCAGGTGGGTGGGTAAGTTTATGCATTGGTCCAATCAAGATAATCGTCGTCTTCTTGCTGACTCCAAAGCCATCCAGATTGTCCTCCACCATGAAAGCTTTCATGTGGCTTTCATGTGTACATACCCGGGGTTTTGTGGCAGGAAAGATGACACACCTATATTCTAACCTTGCTGCTTGGTCACACAATTAGCTATTGCATGCTTTTAATTGTACATCTTCAGACACTTTCATTTTTGTTGCTAGGACAGTGTTTTTTATACTAGGGCAGAGGTTTTCAACCTTTTTGAGTCCACAGCTCCCTTGACCAACTGCATTCTTTCTGCAGCACCCCTGTTATGTCACCCCTTGCTTGTAGAGCTGGCAGTTTCTCACCCTTTTTTGAACACCCTCCCTTGTGGAGTGTTCGCTCAGCCTCCTCTCCTCTCCTCTCCTCTCCTCTCCTCTCCTCTCCTCTCCTCTCCTCTCCTCTCCTCTCCTCTCCTCTCTCATTGGGAGTCCTCTGTACAGCTGCTGCTCCTGCCCCTGGCCTCTGAGCTGCCCCGCCCCAAGGAGAGGTGCCTCCTCATCCTGCCTCACAGGGGCCTGGGACTTGTCTGTCTATTCTCAACAGCAAAGGCAAGCAGACTGGCTCCCTCCCTCCCTCGCTCGCTTGCTTACTCCGAGGCCGCTTCAGCTCCTGGCAACCAGCACCCTCTAACCAGCCCCAGAGGCAGCATTTGCCTGGGGAGCTTATAGCCAGGGCTGCTGCAACAAACAACTGTGCAAACCTTTGGGAGACAGAGATGTGAGAGGGCATTGGAGGAGGGAGGGAAGGGACAGAGGCCAGTGTTGCCCACGGCACCCCTGGCCATCATTCAAGGCATCCCAGGATACCATGGCACACCGGTTGAAAACCACTGTACTAGGGGAATCCTTCAGATCAATTTGTTTGCTTTTGCAGGGGATTCTAGACCCATGATCTAGGCTTGCTTTTTGTTCCAATGGGGCTTTGCCATCACTGTGCATGAATCTGATCCAGAACACACCTAATATTCTCCTACAGCTACATGTTGTAGAGAAAAGATCAGCAGTGATGCACAAGCTGCTTTTCAGGGAACCCTGTCCACCATTGCTGATTTTCCACCTGAGAGAACCCTAATAAGACACCATGAAGCCTTAGAGTTATACAGAACACTGACTGAAAACCACTAAACTAAATTAAAAGCCAGGATTTGAAAGTGTGGTTGTGGCACAGCGCTTAATATGTTGGGTTTGCATCAGGGAGCCTAGCTTCAGTTTCCTTTTCAGCCATGAAACTCACTGGGAGACCTTGGGCTAGGCAAGAACTCTCTGCTTAATCTACTTCAAAGGGTTATAGTGAAGAGATTGGTAGGTGGGTGGAGAGAAATGAGTACGTTGCCTTAAGTTCCTTGGAGGAGCATAAATTATGATATCAATAATACGTAAGCTTATTGAACCTGTATCATGAGTCCAGTGGATAAAAAGTGGAATCCTAGTTTTCAGTGATGGCTTAAACCTAATTCACTAGTTTAAAAACCTACCTCATCTAAGTGATAGTCTTCCAAACGCCGCTCCTCATCAGCTCACCTCTTTGCTGCATCAATAATTGACATAATGTGCCTGACTGTGGAAGTTCAAACAGAATATGGATTATTTTTATACCTGGAAGCAATGGTAGGTGAAATTGGATAACATCTGTGGACTGTTTTAATATTTAATTATTTTCCAGGTTGATCTTGGAGTCTTAAAAGAAATCCTTGCATATGTGTGTCCCCCTAGGATGAATGCTCTGTGAACCTTGGGGCTAAAACTGCAAAGTATACTTTTTAAGTGAAAGATCTGCTCTCTCCATCACAGCAAAAACGAGAAGAGTCTTGTTAGCTACTATGTGGACTAAACTGCTCCCTTAGCCTTCCAGTCTGGTCCCCCACTTCCTCCTTATAAGGAGGGGTCTTGGCTGTGGTTTCACATTGTGGTATGAGTGGCATTCGCTTGTGGCTTCATGTGGTCATTTGTTGAAACTGTTCATTCCTCGGTGGTTGGAGTTCTGCTTTGTTAACCCACCAAGCTACAAGCAAAGTTGCTGATATTCTTGATCATGACTAATAATCTAGAAGTTTTTTGTGGGGATGCAGCATCAGCAGGCATTCTTGTTAGGACAGCATTACAGCACATAGAATCATTTATTTTAATGTGCAAGCTTCAGTCCATCAAGATGTCACTGGCAAAAGATACAGAGCACCTTTGTTCCCCAGAAACAGGCATTTCACAGCGGAAGTTAAAACCTGAAATTGCGGATAAATGGCTGCTTTAAATCAGATTGTGTGTGTCATTTATAGTTCTCATTTTATCCTCTGTTATTTTCTATTGTGGCTGAAAAGTTGGGCTTTTAAAATTTTATATATTGGTAGTTGAGATGCCTTTTTCTTGGCCACACTGATTTGGTAAAACAGCTGAATGCTTTTGAGTGAGCACATGAATTCATCACTTTTAATTTTCTATACCTGTGGAAGATTCTCTTCTGAAAAAGATTTCTCCCTGCAGATCAATAGACCTTTAGAAAGCAGATTGGCAGCGGAGCCTCTGAACCCAATTTATTCTCAGGGAAACTTGATTTATTCTCAGACGTGGTTAGCTGCCTTGTGGCATGTAGCAGTGCTAAGGAAAAGTTCTGAATGGAGAGAGTAATCAAGAATGGCTACTGGTCTTCGATGGTAAAGTATTGCTGGGCATAAAATCTAAGGTCCCAAGGAAGCAATGGTTTTGAAATTGGATTACAGTCCTAGCTTCCTGTTTTTTCACTAGCAGGTTTTCCTTGAAATTTAATAACTGAATGACAGGTCGCAAATTTAGCCTGAGTCACTGCAAGATTTTCCTCCTTTCTTTACATTTGTAACCAACATTTTCGGCAGACTGGAATTTATGTTTGGATAAGCCAGGGGTGCACAACTTGCACCCCTCCAGATGTTTCTGGACTACAACTCTCATCAGCCCAGCCAGTATAGCTAGTAATCAGGGATGATGGGAGTTGTAGTCCAGAAACATCTGGAGGGCCACAGGTTGTGTTCCCCTGCAAATGCAATTCTACAAACCATGTGTATTTAAGATGCTTCCATATGAACCAGAGTTACCCTCATCTATTTTTTTATTTTATTTTTGTAAATAGCATGGCATATTTGAGCAGATTCTGGACTGGAAGCACACACCCCCAACTCCAAAATGAACTGACCTGGAACAGGTTTTCGTAATTCTCCTCCCACATCCAAGGAATTTATGAATGCCTGCTGTATGAGGGGAAAGTTATGTTGAAAGCTCTCTTCCTTCCCGCCCATTCATCTAAACCTTGATTCCTACAGAAGCGAAGTATGTCTCCTATCCTCACTTAGTCCAATGTTCCCTCTTGCTTTATACCCTTAATACTAACTTTCATTTGTTACTTGGGTTTAGAGAGTCAGAAGTGACGTTTATAAACTTGATGGTTGTGCATGTGCTCCTGTTCAGAATGCATCTAAACTGTGGATGAGGCAGCCTATGGTTCATTTGGATGCTTTTTCGGTTCTACCTCAGGCGTGTGTGTGTGTGTGTGTTTGTTTATGTGTGTGTGTCAGTCAGTCATATGTGGACCTCCAGGCCTCTGTCTAGTCCTTGGGACTTTCCCCCGGTCACATCCATCACCAGCCTTGCTTCAAACTCTCCTTCAGCATATTTACCTAACTATAATGTTATATCCAAATACGAACCATTAATGCCTTTTGCTTTTCTGGATGGAAAATAGAGGTGTGCTATACCATGATAAATGTTACACTCACTTCTCTACTAGTTTTGCCTTAGTGTCGCCACTCTGAGAATGTGGTCGCTGGAAGGGAATGCGACCCTCTGCTGTAAAGGGTACCCCACCCATCTTAAGACAGAGAACCTTGCAAAACGTCTCTTGGTAATAAATGCTAAGGAGGTAATAACTTTGCTTGAAATGCAGAAAACAATTTAGAAACTTACTTTTAATATATTAGCTCACATGCAGAATGTTACATCAAAAGATTTGGACTGAATAAGTGTGGGCCATTTGGTTCATATGCACAGACTTGGTGCTGCCTTAAGTTTTGAATGCCAGAAGACTGCATTGGAGGTGCAGAATAATTTTATGCTGCTTGGCAATTCCTGCTTTTTCCTAAATCGGCATCCCTTTCTCTGTTAATCTGCAATACTCCGTTACGGTGCTAACATTATCAGCATGTATTCTAAAAACAGTGTAGTAATTTGAGAGTACAGTGGTAACTCTGGATACGTACATCCCTGGTTGCGTATCCTTCAGGATGTGAACGCGGCAAACCTGGAATTATTTTTCTGGGTTCACCGCACATGCGCAGAAGCGCTCTACTGCACCGCACGCATGCGCAGAACAGGCACCTCCGGTTGCGAATTCCTCGGGATCCGACTGGAGCTCTGGAATGGATCCCGTGGGCAACCGGAGGTACCACTGTATTACCCCTAATAACGAACTTCAGTTAGGGTGCTTCCCAGCAACAAACATGAGCCCTTATCCAAACAGCTGTGCAATCAGTTTCATGTGCCTAGAGGACTTTCGACTTCTGTCTCTGAGTATCAGTTGTCTGTGCTACATGGCAAAGCACCTTATTGATTTTGAAGCAAAATTTCTAATGCAGTTTGATATGACTGTGAGAAGCTGTCTGCTTTTCAGAAGAAATAAAAAACTCTTGGGTTTCAACTATATGCTGCTGCTTTTCCTTAGCTTGCATCAAGCGAGTTTGAATAAGTAGGGTGCTGGTCTTGACATAAGTAGCTAAGATTTTGGGACTGTGTTCTTGTTTCAGTACATCATGAATAAGTGTAATATAATTCCTGTGAAGCTCTGGTTGGACCCTGTAGATCCACAGTTGCAGGGTTTGATACTTGAACAGCTGTGTGTGCGTGGAAAGCTCTGTGGAAGGTGCTGGAATAGGTACTTTATTACCTAATAGCTTAAGAATTTATTTATGCTGTTCTCAAGAGGTTTTAAAAAGAATCATAGGAATCTTAACTTCATTCTTCAAACCCCAGGCACCCCTTTTAAGTGTTTTGTGATGAGGTAGTGGTGGTGGAAATGTAGGCAGGTTCCGCTTTGAGGGTCAGATTTATTGCCCACATCCCACATTTCCTCCTCGAGGGAAATGCAAAGTAGCTAACAGCAAAACAGAAAACGTATTTACACAAAACCTAAGAATGAAAGTCAGTTTGACAAAGCATACAAATATTTGGAAAGTCAAATCTCAATTGATGTCAAAAAGTGCAACAGATCTGTCCAATTTCTAGCAGGAGTTGATTCAACAACAAAAGTCCTCCTTCTGTTCTTAATATCACCACCCCATGTCCCCATACTTGGTCTCCTTTGTATGGTGGTGGGAGCCCCCTGGTATTCTTCTGACCATGTGACCAGTCACAGAGGTCTTTCCCACCTGATCAGCACATCCTTCAGGCAACAGTGTTTTGGCACTGCCTTCAACTTCAAGGACAGTGGCAAGCCCTTTTCCTGCTACTCACTCCAACTGCTAACACTATAGTGGCGGGCGCCTCACTTGTAGCACTTGGTGGGCTTCTTTTCCCCCCACTGATGAAATTTGTGTGGCTGATTTGTTCTGTGAAGCTTCACTGAGCACATTTGACTTAATGTTGAATGCATATTTGACTTCTTGAGTCTGCTGCAGAAAACATTCTGCAAATAACAGCAGCTCTCTCTTTTGAGTGGTTGCCTTTTATTTACTAGAACATTTCTCTGCTGCTTTTCATTTACAGAGAGAAATACCAAAGCAGTTCACAATAATAATAAAGCACAATAAATGCAGTAAAATCAGTAAAAAATAAAAAATAAAAACCAAACAAACACAGTAACTATTATTATTAATAATAATAGTAGACTCTCCTTGGATGAACAGGCATGTCTTCAGATTTGTCACAAATCAATGTAAATGTATTGACAATCACATGTCAGGGGGGAAAAATCCTGAGCCAAGAATTGTTTTTCCACTGGGGAGTGAGTATTTTGCTAAGCTTGGCTAGTCTGCCCCTGAACTGTCTTCCCTAAAAGAAAATCTGCACCACTCCTTAACACTATAAACCCCTTTAATCAGTGTATTACAAGCGTGTCACACTATATGATATGTCTAAAACTTGGCATTTGTTTTTAGTTTTAAATATTTTTATCCCGCCTTTTAAAAAGCATAAAAACCTCAAGATGATTATCAATATATAAAATAATAAAAACCCTATTAAAGAATGATAGTAAGGGAGAGAAACGGCCAAAAAAACCCGAGCCATTTTATAAATTTATATTTGGAAAACTAAAATGCCTGGGAATATTAAAATTTATTACCACAGTAGCATGCATTTGAGGATAAGCAACTTTCCATTCCACTTAGTGACCTGGGTTACCTTTAAAGCAGTAGCCGCCAATGCTACGTGGCTTCCAGTACCTGCCATGACACTTGCATAAGGTCTCAATAAATATCCCCTCCAAAATACACAAAGCACCAGAAACAGGTCGTCTACTTGAACTGGCTCAGCCTCTCCTGCATTGAACATGCCCCATTAAACATGCCCACATTGCATTGGATGGCAGGATTGAATCCTTACCCTCTCAACCATTCTGAACAGAGGAGAGGTGTAAATAACTTTATCACTGTGAGTAAGGGTGGTAGTGCCTGATGTTGGTGCCTTTTCCCACATTGACAGCTTGTTTTAGGGGGGGTGGGATATGTCCGCAGCCGCCTTTTGTCCTGCCTCTTTTTCTGCTTTTATTTGTGGTAACCATTTGGTCATGCCCCCACCCCACCCCAAGCCATTTTGTGCCTAGCATTCACAGGACTTTCCCAAAATTCCAAATGCGTCCACTGGCACAAAGTTTGGCAACCCGGCTGTAGACCAGCAAAGTATTGGCCCTGTGACTTTCATAAAGGTCTCAAAAGACAAACAGAAAAGCCCAATAACAAAAATAGCACTATCAGTCCTCTGCAAACAAGATTTTGAACAGTTGATAGGAAATGGAAGGAGGGAACTGAGCAGATGGTTTCCATTTCCACAGCCACCAGCTGAAAGAATGTGCACGAGTAGGCAGATAAGTAACCGGACAGCATAAATTAGGCTATAGATGAAGACTTTGATATGAAGACAAATAATTGGTTCACTGTCCAAGGGTTATCAAGGCCCATTTTGAATTAGATTGTTTCATGGTCATAGCAATCCTATATATTCATATTGAACTCAAGTGGATCCTTTTGTAGCAATATCCACACATGATGGGGAGGGGTCTCGACAGGACAGAACCTGAGGTTTGCATAAAAACACCCAAGGGATTGGGGGTTCTAAATGGGTATGAAATGCTAACAGTTGGGGGAGATGGAAGAACTGGGGGTGCTGAGAGGGGAATGCCACCAACTCTACTGGAAAAGGGTATGGCTGACTGGCTTAAATCCTTAACAGGAGTGTTCTACACTGAAACATTTTGTTGAATGTCCCACTTGTTAGGCTAAATACCCGTGTAAGGCTTTCAGCTGGAAAATGAGTTCCGTATTTGAGTGTGTGTTTTGAGATTTCTGTCTGGGGCCTATTTGACCAGGATTTATTGTGAATTGCTCTGATTCCAAGAGTCTGTTCAAGCAGTAACTGGTTAGAGTAATTGAGCTATTTCTTTGGCCGTGTTCAAATAAATAACTCCAGCTGTCCAAGAAAGATTGTTTTTAAACTGGGATATTCCTAGAGGTTGCCCAGAGGTGCCCAGGCTGCTGTGTAACTCTTGCCTTGGCCAGCAATCACACCAGCCTAATGGATGGGCAAGGAAGAGGCTGAATGATAACATCATGATAACTTTGCAAACTCAAGTGTAGCCTGGATTCTTTAAGAGATTTCTGCAGCAGCTTTAGGAAAGGAAGGAAGTCAGTAGTTGATGGATCTCTTGCTGCTAGAGATAACTGGTGAAGTCCTTCAGATTCAGGCCGAAAAATGAGTTTCAATGGCTTGGTGTAATGCTCACTTCAAAGGAGAGGTAAGTACTAGAAGCTCCCATATTCTTCTCCGACCACCCACATTGTTAGACCCATAATAGCTCAAAACAGGGGGACAGGGGCAAATAGCAACCTAGAATTGAAGGCCTTGGAGCAGGAGGCTGAAAAGCAGTGGGTTGTTGTTTGCACCCCACCCAATCTTTCTGGATGCCTTTCTCCAATGATAGCAATAAGATTATATTAAAAGGCTGCCTGCACACCCACACACCCATGGTGGTGGAGGAGGGAAATAAAGCCCACACTGCATGAGATCCTTGAGGATGGAAGAGTCACCTACTGGAGGTAGTTTTTCCGAGATGTACTCTTGTACACAAATCAGTGAATGGCACCTCCATTTTTAGGAGCTTGGAAAACTGTTAGTGAAAATGGATTTTGGGTGAAACAGCTTCACTTGCCTTTGATCCAACCCAAAGTGCTTCACTTTGGGGAAGGAGATGGGTGGGTGGAAGACGCTCGCCTATCTCTGCTCAAAGGTTAAGTAATAAGTTTCATGACACCTCAAAATCAGTCTTGATGGAACCCTACAGATGTTGTACCTGATCCTTGTAATAGGTAGAAGTTCTGTTTTAGTCGAGTTGATTGCTTGCTTTAAGTGGATTTAAAAGCAGAAAATAGGAAACTTGGGCACTTATTGTGCATGTTATCTGGCAGCGGCCCTCCTTGGTTTTCCCTGTATAAGACATTTTAATTGGAGATGTGGGGATCTTCTGCAAGCAGAGCGTGTGCTTCACTATTGATCTATGGCCTCTTCCCTGATGTACAGTCCAGATGTTCCATCAGTACCGTTGACAAATGATTTTCCTGTGCCAGTTTAGCATCTCTAGTCTCACTCTAGTTTAATGTAGCCGGAATCTTTTTTAGTTCTTAAGCCAGGATTAATCTTCATCCATCCCATCTTGTAAATGGATGAAATGGTAAGTAATATTGCAGACTGTTAGTGTTTCCTTGGTGTATGTTGGAAATGAGTTAAGCTTGCTGTTGGCTCCATTTAGTGCTACTTAATGTAAGCCATTACCCAACACGGTCAATTTTGGCCGGGTTAAACAAAGAAAACAGTAAGGTGTATTTCAAGCCAATCTCTACCTGTAGAGTGGGAAACTATTAAAAACAGCTAAAAATAGGTCTTATTTGTAGTGCCAAGCCTAGGGATAAGAGAATGAATGGCTTGGGGTTACTAAAAATGTGGCTTGCAATGCTGTGAGCTCATGCACCATCTCCCTTCTCCCCCTCACATGCAGATTACAGTCTCCCTTCTGTCATTTGATTATTGAAACACAACTGAAGCTAACCAGGATTGTCCTCAAATCAATGGTTTGAATTGGGCTTGCAAACTATGGTTCTTAGAGCAGTCTTTGTTATCTGCAGCCGTGTTTATGCCAAAGCTGGTGTAATGCAAAACCATGGTTAAAGCAAACCATGGGAGAGGAGGAGTTCCTGGTGACACCTTTGTGAACTATGATTTGCAGATGACCCTATTTTGTCTGTTCTGGGCCAGTACTCTTCCTTTCCTAAATTATTTTGGTTCAAACCTTTCTTGGATAAAGCCCCCTAGTAGAAATTGAAAGTGGGTCCTTCTCATATTGAAACTGACAAGGTGTTCTAAACAACCATGGTTCTGGTTGTTTGCTGATTATGTGAGTAATTTTATGTGAGAAAGCCCCCTCCTTCCAGCCACTAACTGCCGTCACTGACTTAGATCAAGAAGGTTTAGATTCTGCTCCATCACCTGCTAAATGTTGTAACTAAGAACTAGTTTCTGAACCTGTTTTTTTCAGTCTCAAACCAACCCCCCCATATGTGTGTGTACATCTATATGTGTATCTCCTATTTTCCAATGTAAGATTGCAAATTAGTAAACATAGACTCAAAGCTACACTCATGAGTCTGTCTATTGAAGAAAACAAGATACAGTGGTGCCTCGCAAGACGAAATTAATTCGTTCTGCGAGTGCTGTCGTATAGCGAAAATTTCGTCTTGCGAAGCACCAACGGGGGAAGAGCAGTGTGACGATTTTTAAAAAAAAAAATCGACATTTTTTTCGTCTTGCGAGGCAAGCCCATAGGAAAATTCGTCTTGCGAGGCAGCCTTCCACTAGCGAATGCCTTTCGTCTAGCGAGGCATTCGTCTAGCGGGGCACCACTGTAATGGTTTATAACCAATGATTGTACAAACAGAAGGCAGTTTACACAACCAGGTTTTTGTCCCCTCTAAAGCCCCCCAGAATGTCCCCCCCCCGGGGGTAGGGGTTCCTGACACAGCATGGGCTATGCTCCATGGGACTGCAGTGCAATGGGGAAATTGCCTGAAATCGGGCAGAAGAGACTTGTACAAAACTGTATCACAGGGAAGAGGTGATGGGAAAGATTGGCTACACAAACTGGCTTCTGCATATGCAAACTCTGGGGAGAGGCCTCAGTCAAAAAGGCTGGCCGCCATTTCACATAGAAATGACATACGGTGTGAGCTTCAAATGTATACTTTGAGCATCCATTGGTTATCTGAAGTGTTTGGAGCAACAGGAATGCTGTTTTCATAGAGATGCCTTGGCATGGACCTTCATGGGTACTTGGGATTGTAGTGGACTTGGATCACTGTCTGAAGCAATTTGACAACTGATAGCTTGATGTTTTAGGAAATATAGGAAGCTGAAATATGCCAGGTCAGCATGTTTGTTTGTTTGGTTCATAAATTTTTTACACTGCTTGGTTGTCCAAAAAAGAAAAGAAAAGAAAAAGCTGAAAGCAGTTTACCAAAAAATGAAACAGTAAAAATCCAGAATTTATTTTAGCCAAATATGTTATGTAGCCAAATACTGTGTTGGTTGCCTTTAGCAATTAAGCAGACATTTGCTTGGCCTCTTGTGTGAAGCAGGATGCTGAACTAGAGTGGTCCTTGGATTGATCCCTCAGGGTTGCTCTTTAATTTTTGGACATTGCATTTCAAAGGATTTACTTCAACAATGGTGGATGTTGCCTAACAGTGTTGAATGAAAACATGGTTAAGTTAAACACCAGTACCCCATAGTTATTTCATTAAAAACTGGCAATGTAAAATGTGAGCATAATGTTCCAAATTTCCGAGGTGTACAAACCACAGTAATAATGAACTTAGCTTCATCATTCCTGATTCTGACCACGGCTGAAGGGTGATCATCATCCAGCAATTAAATGTTCTACCTAACCATGTTTAATAAGAGTATGATGAATATGTTGCGGATAATGGCACCAAAATGGCTTTCTTCCATGTCACTGGTGGCCTCATTTGTAGTTGATTTTAATTTAAAACAGTGTTGAAATTGAATAATTCCAAATTTATGTGTAGCTTGTAGCTTTCTGCACTGTCTACATTTGAGTAAGATTGAATAGCAAGTATGTCTCGAACTTGGTGCAGTATCAGTCTTGCAGCTGGTCCACTCAAACGTGATTTACAGTATACATTTTTCAACTTTCACATTTCTAATACCTACAACCTGCTTTTTCTTTAGTGTACAAGTAATACTTGATCTGATTAGATCACATTTTAAATTTACACCTATTGGCTAGGATGTCTCATCTGAAACATAAATTTGTTAGTTGACCTGAAGTTCAATGAGCAGAATGTGTAAATAATGCATAATCTTGTGTGTGCTTTTCCTTCTGCATCTCTTCCCTTGGGTTTTAATGTTAGCCTGAGACAGAGAGGGGAAAGGGTCCTTTAGGACTGTTCATGTTTGTTTGTATCCCATTTCTTGAGAAGAAAATTAGCAGGAATAATTCCAAGTAAAGGATCAATTAGCTCTTTTACAAGAGAGCTCAGTGGCTGAAGAGGAGAGAGAGAGTGTGTGTTTAACTACTTATTTGCTCTAAAGCTAGCATGAATTTAAATAGTAGGACTGGCTGTTTAGATAGCAATAAACTGTTGGGCTATTTCTGTGAGTTGCCATCTTTGCTTTCCACCAGTCACCGAGTCCACCTGCAGCTCCTCTGGAAGGTGATCCTGGAACTGCCAGGGGCTAGTAGAGACTGTCATACACAGCCCCAAGAGAGACTTCTTCTTCTTCTTCTTCTTCTTCTTCTTCTTCTTCTTCTTCTTCTTCTTCTTCTTCTTCATATACTGCCCTAT
The DNA here is from genome assembly GCF_009819535.1 of Lacerta agilis. Lineage (NCBI taxonomy): Eukaryota > Metazoa > Chordata > Lepidosauria > Squamata > Lacertidae > Lacerta > Lacerta agilis. The sequence continues at coordinate 76,619,487 of NC_046319.1, read as the reverse complement.
ATCCGGGGGTCTCAGTGCAGTTCACAGAATAAAATCAAAATATAAAACCACAAAATACCTATTTTTTTTTAAAAAAAACAACCCAATAGCCCCCCACATTTTGAAAGCGCATAGGATGTAAATCAGATCAACTGAAGACCTGGTTAAAAATGAATGTTTCTGTCAGGCACCTAAAGGTGTATAATGAAGGCACCAGGCAAACTTCCCTGGGGAGAGCATTCCACAGACAGGGAGCCACTGCAGAGAAGGCCCCGTTCTTGTGTTGCTACCCTCTGGACCTCTCGTGGAGGAGGCACACAAAGGAGGGCCTCAGAAGATGATCTCAGGGTCTGGGTAGGTTCATATGGAAAGAGATGGTCCTTGAGGTATTGCAGTCCTGAGCCGTTTAAGGCTTTATATGTCAAAACCAAGGAAAGTACTTTGGCCACCTCATGAGAAGAGAAGACTCCCTAAAAAAGACCCTGATGTTGGGAAAGATGGAGGGCACAAGGAGAAGGGGACGGCAAGAGGATGAGAGGGTTGGACAGTGTTCTCGAAGCAACTAGCATGAGTTTGGCCAAAGTGCAGGAGGCAGTGAAAGATAGGGGTGCCTGGCGTGCTCTGGTCCATGGGGTCACGAAGAGTCGGACACGACTGAACGACTGAACAACAACAACAGGTCAAAACCTATATATATGAAGTGTGTGAGAGAGAATGTGAATGAATGGTAGATAAAAGCTTTGTGTGGATTTTCATTGTAAAGCTTTTGAGAGTTAGTGTGACAGGGCTTGTGGAATGTTGGACTGCAGAAACCTACTTCCATATCCCTGCTTGCCTACTAAACTCACTGGGTGACTTTGAGCCAGAATATCTTGGCCTAATGAACGTGGATGTGGCTGTGAGAAGAAAATGGAGCGAGGATGGGGAAGAGCCATATACATTGACTTGTGCCCTATCAAAGAATTGTGGGATATAAACATAATGAGCTCCTTTGGGAGTCGATCTTGACTCAAAAAGCGGAATATACATACAGTATAAGACAATATAATTGCTAGCGTTATTGGCTCCTAGTTGATTGCTTTGAATCCTTGGTGGTGATGGTGAGGGGCTTGTGCTGTACATAATAGTTACGCATCTAGATGCTGAGTATTGCAAAGGGAAAGCATTTGTGAAATCATCAGAGCATCATCAAAATGTAAATTCTAAATGGGGTTTGGCTTGGAAAGCCTTTCCTGCTTTTTAGCTGGCTAGGAATAGGGAATTACTAAATTGACAAAGTCCCCCAGTGGCTCTTGTCATTCCTGAAGTTACTTTTTTATGTGTTTGCAATTATGCTGTTTGCCTGCCAGTGACATTTGTCTTGCTTTATCCAAGTACTTTGATACGTTGAGACAAGAGAAACCGTAGTCCTGATGGCTGATTTATACACATCAGCAGAAATATCAGGTGGAGTCTTTGTCACCAGAAAGTTGAAAAGGAGCTGGCAGCTTCATGAAGCCCCATCAAAATATCTGCATGCTGTTGTAAATTACTTGGAATGCATTTTTGCAGAAACAGATGCTGTGACATGGATCTTTTTATTAAGGGATAATAAATCACAAATGTCATATGCCAGGAGCTCCCTGTTCAATATAATGGAGGGGAGAGTTGGGAGGTGATTGGGTTTTGACTTGGCTTTGACTTGGTTTCTATTCCTTTATTGTAGGTTGCTTTGAGGGCCCTGGGGGCCAAAAAATGGCCTGTGTGTTACGTAAAATGCTCAGCAGGTACCCTCTCTCATTTATAGGCTGTGACTCCAATAAACACTTGTCAGAATTGCTTAAGAAGATGTGTGGGGATGAGTGGTTCTTGTTTTTATTGGCTGCTGGGTACACAGACTTATTCTGGGACCCCTTCCTACTTTGTTATTCTTAGAAACAAATTAACTTTATTAGAACAGCAAAAAGATACCTTAATCATCAACAGGTGATTTACTAATTGATGCTATATATAAAAATAACCCTTACTATGGAACAATAAAATTCAACTTTTGAACAACGCTAGGTAAGGTTTCTACTGTATAGAGCAGTGTTTTTCAACCTTTTTTGGGCAAAGGCACACTTGTTTCATGAAAAAAATCACGAGGCACATCACCATTAGAAAATGTTAAAAAATTTAACTCTGTGCCTATATTGACTATATATAAAGTAATTTTTCTATTTTTCCCGCGGCACACCAGGCAACATCTCGCGGCACACTAGTGTGCCGCGGAACAGTGGTTGAAAAACACTGGTATAGTATCTGAAGAAGTGTGCATGCACACGAAAGCTCATACCAGGAACAAACTCAGTTGGTCTCTAAGGTGCTACTAGAAAGAATTTTCGATTTTGTTTTGACTATGGCAGACCAACACGGCTACCCACCTGTAACTGGAACTGGTATAGAGGTGGCTGCTTCACTGAACAATTCATACCTTTGTCTTTCATGCTGAAACACCAAAGTCAGCATATAGGTGAACAGTTTAATGCTGCTGTTTTTCTTTTCTTTGTTGGAGTTATCAAATCATTCTTATTATAATTGGTTTGTATTCTATTATATTTGTTTTATATTTTTATTGATGTAAACCACTCTGGAGCTTATTGATCAGCGGTGGTATACAAAACTAATAAACAAAATCTAAAGCAGAAAATTGTGGCCTCCATTTGGAGAAGCCTATAGTTACAGCAAGTGGCCCCATAGAAGAAGCTTTCCATGCTCATTGACTTTCCCTCAACTGCTTCAGGGCTGAGGGGCAAGCTTCCTTCACTTGTGCCCTTGGACACCATGTTGCAATGAAATAGTTGAGCTGCCACCTAAACAATGGCATGATTGACTTCATGGCATGCATGACAATATATGACCAGTCAATGGCCAGTGTGCCAATTCCTCTTTGTCCTCCTGCATATAAACATGGCATTTCCAAACTTAAATCACAATCTCCGTGTGCTTCCCACTCCATTTTGCTGTCAAAAGAGGCACAAAAGAATCTACGAAATAATTACCGGTACTTCAAGTGATGCTCCAGGCGTGGCGTGAGATTTCCACCTTCCTTTCCTCCTAAACCTAAGAATGTTATGGTGCAGCTGGCTGTGTACATAATGACTCCATAAATTAGAAGAGCTGCAGCATCTGGTCCTTGGCCTGCGCCTATCAAGACTGTCGCAACAGACCACATAGATAACGTGTCTGGTTGTGGTGAAAGCCAGTGGCTTACCGCCAGCAAGACACACTTCCCTGTTAGAGATTTCTTTTTTTTTTTTTTATAAGATTTTATTATTTTCCAATAAAACACAGAAAAACAAAATACAACAACAACACAAAGCATAATAAACAATATAAAAACAACAATAAAAACAATAACATTAACAATAAACATCAAAGGAAAAAAAAAAAAAGAACATATACATACCTTAACCAATACCTATCTTTATACTTTCCTTGTTTCTAACTTCTCTATTTGGGGACTTCCCCCATTCCCTCCACTGTCTTCAAAATCAAATGCATCTTTAAGGTAGCTTTATATCTTGTTCAATTAACATTTACTCAAATTTTCAATATGCTTAACTTTACTCGGTCATATACTTAATCAACTATAAATCTTGTCTTAATATCAAATCTTAACTCCTATTTAACAAAGAAATCATTCATACAAAAATTTTCTCTTGCCAATTTTATCTAACATGAACCTATTAAAGCCTCTATTTATCTCTGCTCAAATATTCAATTTTACTGATTTAACTAAATAGTCTTTAAATTTTTTCCAGTCTCGTGACACCGTCTCCTCCCTCTGGTCCCGGATTCTGGCGGTCAGTTCTGCGAGTTCCATGTATTCCATCATCTTCATCTGCCATTCTTCCACCGTTGGTATCTCTTCCCCTTTCCATGTTCTTGCCAATAGGATTCTAGCTGCTGTTGTGGCATACATAAAAAACACTCTATCCTGACTGGGTATCTCTTCATTGGTTATGCTCAGAAGAAATGCCTCTGGTTTCTTGCAAAAGGTAACTTTCATTACCTTCTTGAGCTCGTTATAAATCTTATCCCAGAAAGCATTTACCGCTGGGCACAACCACCACATATGATAAAAGGTACCTTTCGCATGTTTACATTTCCAACATACATCTGACATTTTGGTATTCATCTTAGCTATCTTAACTGGTGTCAAATACCATCTGTAAACCATTTTCATTATGTTTTCTCTTAAACTATGACAAGCAGTAAATTTAATACCTTTCTGCCACAGTCTCTCCCAGTCATCCATCATAATATTGTGTCCTACATCTTTCGCCCAATCTATCATTGACGATTTAACCAGTTCATCTTTAGTATGCCACTCTAGCAGAAGATTATACATTTTGGAAAGGTTTTTGAAATTCGATTCTATCAGTTCTGTTTCCAGTTTTGATTTTTCTACTTGAAAACCAACTTTTTTATCCATTTTAAATGTTTCATACACCTGATAATAGTGCAGCCAGTCGGGGACCTGACTTTTCACTTGATCATAGCTTTTTAGTTTGAATGAGTCCCCTTCCTGCTGCAGTATGTCCATATATCTTAACCAATTTGCAGACATATTCGGTCTCTTATAAGCCTTGGCCTCTACTGGAGAGATCCATCTAGGAGTCTTTCTCTCCAACAAATCTTTGTATCTAGTCCAAACCTGATATAAGGATTTTCTAACTATATGAGACTTAAAAGTTCTGTGGATTTTAACCTTGTCATACCAAAGGTATGCATGCCAGCCGAACATATTGTCGTGTCCTTCCAAGTCCAACACGTCAACGTTCTCTAATTTAAACCAATCCTTTAACCAGCAAAAGGCCGCAGCTTCAAAATATAGTCTTAAATCCGGCAGGGCAAAGCCTCCTCTCTCTTTAGAGTCTGTTAAAATCTTAAATTTAATTCTAGGCTTTTTGCCCTGCCATATAAATTTCGATAGGTCCTTTTGCCATTTCTTAAAGCAATCTAGTTTGTCCAAAATTGGAATGGCTTGGAATAAAAACAGCATCCTTGGTAGGACATTCATTTTAACCACTGCTATTCTTCCCATTAACGACAGTTTAAGTCTTGTCCAAATTTCCATATCTTTTTTTATCTCCATCCACAGTTTTTCGTAGTTATCCTTGTACAGGTTCAAATTCTTGGTTGTGAGATTGATACCTAGATATTTTACAGATTTCACAAAATTGAGGCCTGTGGCTTCTTGTATTCTTTGAGTCTGTTCTGCACTCAAATTTTTACCTAAAACTTTGGTTTTCTGCTTATTTAATTTGAAGCCAGCTACAAGTCCAAATTGTTCAATTAATTCCAAAGCTCTGGGGACACTGGTTTCCGGTTCCTGCAGGGATAGCATCAAATCGTCTGCGAAGGCGCGTAGCTTGTATTCTTTCTCTCCCACTCTGATTCCTTTTGTCTGTTTATCTTTTCGAATCATATTTAGGAGAACTTCCAGGACCGTAATAAAAAGTAAAGGGGAGATAGGGCACCCTTGTCTTGTTCCCTTCTCAACTTCTATCTCCTCCGATATCACACTGTTTACTATTATTTTTGCTCTTTGTTCCGTATAGATGGCCTTAATGCCATTTAAGAATTTTTCTCCAACTCCCATCTTTTCCAAATTCTTTTTCATAAATGTCCAAGATACTTTATCAAATGCTTTCTCTGCATCCACAAACAATAGTGCCGCATCTGTATTTATGTCTCTCTCCAGTTTTTCTAGAATGTCCACAATGATTCTCGTGTTATTACTTATTTGTCTTCCTGGCAAGAAACCTGCTTGGTCTCTATGTATATAATCTTTCAACACTCTTTTCATCCTTGTAGCCAAAACGTTTGCAAAAATTTTGTAATCCACGTTCAAGAGGGATATTGGACGATAATTTTTCATTAGAGTCTTATCCGTATCTGGTTTTGGAATCAGTGTGATAAAGGCTTCTTTCCACGTCTCTGGTGCCCTATCTCCTTCTAATATTTTGTTGCAGATTTCTCTTAACGGCTGCGATAGCCAGTCTTTCAATGTCTTATAATATTTTGCTGTTAATCCGTCCGGTCCTGGGGCCTTCCCCATTTGCATGTTGTTTATTGCATCTTCTATCTCTTGCGTCGATATTGGGTGGTTGAGGGTTGTTAGTTTTTCCTCTGGGACTTTTTGCAATCCATTTTTTTCCAGAAATCGGTCTATCTCTACTTCATCTATCTTCTCCTCCTTGTACAGTTGCTTGTAAAATCTCTGAAAACACCATCTGATTTCCTCCGGTTTCTCCACGTTTTTTCCGTTTACTACCAAATTACTGATGACATTTGCCTTTTGTCTTTTCTTTAATTGCCAAGCCAGTAGTTTTCCACATTTATTGGCAGATTCAAATGTTCTTTGTTTCATCATTTTCACTTTCCATTCGATGTCTTGATTCATAATATTCGCATATTGGGATTGCAAGTATCTAATTTCTTTTTGGATTTTGACACATCTAGGATGTCCTCTTAATTCTTTTTCCTTTTCTTTAATTGATTTCAGCAATCTCTCCATTTCTGCATTTTGTTGTTTCTTCTTTTTTGCCTTTTCGCTTATGAGGAATCCTCTCATTACCGCTTTGCTTGCATCCCAAGCAATCCTTTTTTCCACTTCTGAGCTCCAATTGATTTGAAAGTATTCTTTCATCTTTTTCACCGCTCTTTCTACCAGCTTGGTATCCCTCATCAATGCGTCATCCATTCTCCATCTGAAAGAATCCTTGGAAATCATTTTTAGATTTAACTGTACCGGATTATGGTCTGAAAGCGTTTTGGGACCGATTTCTGCCTTTTGTATCTTTGGAGCCAATTCATTCGAAATCCATATATAGTCTATCCTCGACCATGACTGCTGAGATTCACTAAAGTACGTTGCCTCTGTTTCTCTGGGGTTTTTTATTCTCCAAGAATCCACCAAATTCAAATTGTCCACCATTTCAAAAAAAGTCCTTGGGAGTTTCCCATCGTTTGTTAATTTGGTTCTTTGAGATCTGTCCATTAATGTGGAAACTGCCCCATTAAAGTCTCCAAGGCAAACTACCTTGTAATCCAAATAGTCCAACAGCAAGTCATGTATTTTTTTGTAGAAAATCGACTTTCCATCATTTGGTGCATAAAGTCCCAGAATCAAAAATTTTTCGCCTTGTACGTAAATTTCAATTGCGATGTATCTCCCTTCTTCATCTTTAAATAGCTGTCTTGGGCTATATTTCTCCTTTGCGTAAATCACTACTCCTCTCTTCTTGACCTTGTCCGATGATATAAACTCTTGGCCTAGTTTTTTGTTCTGTAATAATCTTCTATGACGGCGGGCTATGTGGGTTTCCTGTAAACATATTATGTCCAAATTCTTCTTTTCTATGCTATAAAACACTCTGCGTCTCTTTGGTCTCTGATTCAATCCCCGAACATTCCAAGTCATTAACTTGAGCGCCATTTCTTTGTTTATTCTTCTCCTCCAGTTGCCTGTCCTTTCTCCCTGTTAGAGATTTCTATTGCCAGTTACTCAGTGAAGGATGCAAGGTGTAGGGCAATTGTCTCTTCATTTATCTGACACCTTTTCTCAGTATTCAATCTAATCTGAGAATGTGTGGATGATGATGATGATGATGATAATAATAATAATAATAATAATAATTTTATTATTTATACCCCGCCCATCTGGCTGGGTTTCCCCAGCCACTCTGGGCGGCTTCTAACAAAATATTAAAATACAATAGTCCGTCAAACATTAAAAGCTTCCCTAAACAGGGCTTCCTTAAGATGTCTTCTAAAAGTCTGGTAGTTGTTTTTCTCTTTGACATCTGGTGGTAGGGCGTTCCACAGGGCAGGTGCCACTACTGAGAAGGCCCTCTGCCTGGTTCCCTGTAACTTGGTTTCTCACAGCGAGGGAACCACCAGAAGGCCCTTGGCGCTGGACCTCAGTGTCCGGGCAGAACGATGGGGGTGGAGACGCTCCTTCAGGTATACTGGACCGAGGCTGTTTAGGGCTTTAAAGGTCAGCACCAACACTTTGAATTGTCGTCGGAAACGTACTGGGAGCCAATGTAGGTCTTTCAAGACCGGTGTTATGTGGTCTCAGAAGCTGCTCCCAGTCACCAGTCTAGCTGCCGCATTCTGGATTAGTTGTAGTTTCTGGGTCACCTTCAAAAGTAGCCCCACATAGAGCACATTGCAGTAATCCAAGTGAGAGATAACTAGACCATGCACCACTCTGGCGAGACAGTGCGCGGGCAGGGGGGGGGTCTCAGCCCGCGTACCAGATGGAGCTGGTAAACAGCTGCCCTGGACACAGAATTGACCTGCGCCTCCATGGACAGCTGCGAGTCCAAAACGACTCCCAGGCTGCGCACCTGGTCCTTCAGGGGCACAGTTACCCCATTCAGGACCAGGGAGTCCTCCACACCTGCCCGTCTCCTGTCCCCCAAAAACAGTACTTCTGTCTTGTCAGGATTCAACCTCAAGCATACAGGTAGACAACTCTTGGATATGCTGTGGCATCAGAAATACTGAAGGTTGGGAGAGCTTATTCTATGGTTCTCATTTGAGATAAAGTTGCCACCGTTGGTTATACCACAGAACCTTGGATCTTAGATTTAAACAGGTTGTTGTTGTTGCCATCCACCTAACTCAAGAGGCAATGAAAGAGTGCACCTTTGTCAGGTAAGTCAAATCGTTGGAGAGTTACAGCGCCTGCTGTGGCTGTAGAGACTGATATAGGAGATACGTGTTTTATTGCAGGTGGGGCAGATGAAGGTGTCTGGTTTTGCTGATACGGTTACACCATGGCATTTCTTCTCTTTGTGCTCCTCCCAGCGGTCATTCATCCTCTGGTCACTGTTGTGGATACACAACCTGACTGTCTCCAGGCACTGTGATTGACTGCATGGGATACCCATCTGGCAGAGTTAGTGTTGCCAGCCTTCATGTTATGTTTGCAGACTTCGTAACAAAGAGTTGGTCTGCCAACAGGCCTGGTGCCTGAAGCCAGCTCCCCATACAGCACCCTGCCATCTTCCATCTTAATCTTCAAGAGTCTGCATTCAGTATATCCAAAGCGCCGTAATCTTGGTTGCTCTTTCCGGTTATTTTTTAAAATGTAATGGTTGAAGTCTTAAAGATCCCCATAGATGGGTCTAAGAGCTTATGAGCCTGCCCTGGGACACTTGAGTACTTCCATTCTAATTGCAGTAGCTTGTGCCGTAGGGGAAATGCTCTGCATGGTCACTCAAGCTTTATAAAGTACACTTTATGGTGGGGGGTGGGGTATAATCTGCTTGTATTGGAGGAGGGATAGGAGACCTAGAGCATTTTAGTGACCTCCAGATGTTTGAGACTACAGTTCCCATCAACCCCAACCAGCATGGGCAAAAATTAGGGAAGATGAGAGACATAGTCCAAAATACCCAGAGGGTACCAGGTTAGTGAAGGTTAACGTACAGCAGCCTTCATTTATTTATTTGTTTTAATGAAATTTCATTAAACAACAAACATAGGCCCAAATAGAAAGACAAATAAAAGTAATATGAATTCAACATAAGGAGCTTTTGATGACAAAGTCAAAAGAAAAAATCAGGAGTAAGTGCGATGAGTACAACTATAAAATTACACATGGGGTATAAGAATGCACTGATTTCATCTCTGCCTGAGGGTTATTTCTTAAATATATGACGACAATGCAGTCACATGGGTGGTGAATCCCTTCAAAATATGATTTTATTTGGTGACATTTGTAAACAGGCAAGGCTTCTTTCTTTTTCATACTTCGTTCAATCTACAAAGAGTCATTGCAGTTGAAGGACAAGCTCTGGACAAAAAGAAGCACTCAAGGAGGGCATAGAACGCAACTGGTGAAGGTTTGGTCTGGGGAGAGTCCTGAGGGCCAGATAGAAAGGCCTGGCCGGACATCCCCCCCCCTACTCTAACATGATCTTACATGCTATATGTCTTGGCAGTTGGATTTGTTGGAATAGAACTTGAGCAAGACTGGGTATTATGGATTTTGAGGTATCATTCTCCATTTGATCAAGAATAGTGGAAAGAAAGAGCCCACAGTTCCAAGAAACACACTTTATGTGCCCCTTCCACAACAGAAGACTGTTGACTATTCCATTACAGCTTTACCTTGGAGATCCCTGATGAATAGGTTGTGTGGGTTTGCATATGAAACACTGGGGAATCTATAAGAGCATTAGCTATAATTTATTATGCCAGGTTTTTCTATAGTTGCAAGGAAATGACTGTAGAGTCTACAGACACAGCATGAAGTTCGTATTTGGAGAAATCTGTTGCTGTTGTGGTTAAATAGTTTAAGAAGACTCTAGCCCATCTCCTTGAAGCAAGAGATCCATGGTGACAGTGTGTATCTAGGTTTTCCCAAGCTAGTAGAGAAATCCCTAAAGCACAGATGCTTTTCTCAGCCTCTGAAATTCTGTCTCCCTTGAGGGACTCTGGGCAAGCGCTGAGCCCTTACACTTTCTGGTTAGTCTGAAGTGCCTTCAGCATTTATATTTGTTATATCTAGAAGTGCAACTGTGACAGGTAGCAATGTGTTCCTGGGATTTTTGTGGGTCTGGAGACTTTGGTTTCTGCTGCCAGTTGAGTTCTAAAATACTGAAAATACAAAGGTGAAGATCTAGTCATCTACTCCTTATCCAGTCTGGTGCATTTCCTCTTAGCTATGAACCTAGTATCATTTTAACATAGGAATAAGAGTTTTCCGACCATTCCAAGTCTTCTTACCCTCTTCCTGTTCTGCATATAACAAATTTGATTTCCCCCACATATCCTGTGGGGGAGACGTTTATTTTCAGTTGAGTTTCTGAAAATCCTGGTGGGAAGGTAAGTGCTTGTGGCTGCAACTGGTATATTAAATCTCAAATTGCTAGGAATGTTGGTTCAGTAGGCTACTGACAATGAATGATCAGAGGTCACAAGCCATTAGTGAGGAAAGTTTACCTCTGAATCAGTAGATAAGGCAGACATGTTAGCCCTATTCAGACAAATTTGTACTTGTGTGGGTATGTATGTCTGTGCAATATATATAATTTGACTCCACTCAGACGAGGGTAGGCAGTTGATGAAAAATGCAGGCTTGCCTTAGTCATGCTTAGAGTTAGGACCATTGACATCAAGGGGACTAAGTCTGGATCCAACCCAATATTATCATCTATTCTCCCCCCTCCCCCTGCATTTAGCAGTTAACCTAATATCCTTACTTCTCTTGTTTGGTAAATAGCAGTTCTGAGCATCTTCCATTTCATGCAGCCTAGCTTACTTGCACTGTTTTCAAAATAATGCAGTGGTACTAGCAGAAAGATGTGTGAGAGCCAAAGGGCACATTCTTAAAAGCAGCTGCATGATGGGGCTCCAGAGTGGAAATGAGCAGTGACGTTAGGAGAAGGAGAAGACTAACAATCCCACGCCATTTCCCTTATCAAAATTTCACCCTTTCCCCAGGTGCTGTTGCCCCCACTGGGTCCCATTCAGATTTCCCTGCTTCTAAGCAAAAGTGAAAAGATTGAGAAACTGGGTCACAGATTGCCTGCTAAATGTGCCATTTTGGTCCCTAGAGAGTGGAACAAGGGCTGCAGTTGCCATTTCAACTGCTTGCATGTGCTAGACCTCCTACTTTTGAGTTGGGCTTGGTGTGGTTTGATGTTCTCAAATATACCTGGCAGCCAAGCATGCTTTGTTGCTTGTGTTCTGCAAAGTCACTACTCAGTTCTTCCTTTCTTTGTTTTGGCACATACACAAGCCTATTATATTAGCTCACATGTTAGTGTATGAATCCTGCATACTTTTGCGTGTGACCAGGGTGGGTGTAAAACAGGATTTTGTAACGTAAACATGGAAGTGGATTGCAGGAAATATTGAGCCTGTTATTAAACACTGCTTCTTTCTGTGTGTTGAGCGCCTTCTACAACCGTCTTGCGTTGATCTCAGTTTGCTGTATGGTTTGTAAGCTGTCTCTGGCTTATGCCTCTCCTCTCAACTCAGGGGTGATTGATGTCTTGCTGTTGCTGCCTGTGTGTAACTGATCGTGGAGAGAAGAAATAGAGCGACTGCGTCTCTGTGAGAATCTCTCTTAACATTCCAGGAAGGTTGGGGGGGGGGGCAGACGGACGTAGCATTAATTGGGTGTTTATTGCAGACCTTTCTGCCCCAAGTTGTGTTTTGTTTGCTATGTACACCTTCACATAGCCTGACTCTTATGGACAAAAAATTGCTCTCGTGTCTCATTTTGCTCGCTTTGTGTAGTGCATCAGTCAGGCATGTACCACGTAATTCCGCAGCACCCATGTCCCCTCTACAGAAACGAGGCTAGCTTTGTTCGGTGTGGCGCACCAGGGAGCATTTGGGGTCAAGCTTGCTAACTAGAGCGCAGAGCTTGCAGAGGCTTAATGACTGCGTTAGGGTGTTCAATCAGCCCTTCATGTCTCTTTCTGGCTCTTTTCTTCTCCTCCTAGTTTACACACTTGCCTTTTGATTTTCTGCAGGGCGAGGGGAGGGGGGGGGGCCCACCACGTAGGAAAATGGAACCAGCAACCAGCGTGGGCTGTTGCTTAACTAGCTCCCTTTTGTCGCAGAGAGGCGTTGATGGTGCGCTCTGAGACGTCCTAATGACAAGGAACCACAAAGCGGCTGCAAGCAACGTAGCAATATGTGGTGTGTCTTGGGACACACAGCCGAACGTGGAGGAGCCTAGGAGTTCCTGTTGATGGCGCCTTTGCAGTGCAGTGTGGCCGAGCTTAAGTGGGAAGTGGGGAAATGATTTGAGAAACGCTGTTACATTTTGGGTTAGTGAAGCTGGCCCAAAAGATAGTTGTGCCTGAGGCAAGAAATTTCTGAATGGCACAACCCACTAGAAGTTCACTTGCGCAAGCCTTTGCAGAATCTCTCACTCAGCTGTCCTTAATGGCACCCTCCTGTGGTGCAGAGGGTCAGTGCATCTGGGTGTTACCCAGAAGGTTGGTGGTTCAAGCCCACTGAGGATGGCTGTGGGTGCAGAATTCCTGTATTGCAGTGGGTTGGTCTAGATGACCCTTAGGGTCCCTTCCGACTCTGGAATTCTATGATTCTACTCAGATGTCACTGCTGAGGCACCCACCTCACCTTGCCTGTCAGGGCTGCTTCTGAGCTGGCAGAACAGGTACTTTGCATGTTTAATCTATCCTGCATTGTCCATTGACAAGTTTGTTTGGATTCCAGGCAGTGGGAAGACAAATGGCAGCAGTGGCAGCTGCTACTTTCCCTCTTCCCATCCATGGGCACAGTGGCTCTTTTGTTCCAGGCTTGGAATTATACAGCCCTCTGGGCTGGCCCATTAACCCAGTTTCCCTCCCTGATGAGGTGAATTGCTTTCTATGAAATGAGGTCCCTATACAGGCAGCCTCTGTAGCAATTAAGAGCTTTTAAGCCTGTGCTCTGAATAAATCCTCTTCACTCCAGATTCACCTACCATCAATCTATCCCTGGACTGGGTCTCAGCCTGGCCTTTTGCTTTTATCTCACCAAATACGAGCTTCTCAGAATGTGACAATTAAAACACTTACTAAATTGAGACATTCTGCTCCCCCTCCCATCTTACGGTTTTCACTGAAGAAGGCCATCCTTGTAGCGAGACGGACTACCTTTCTCCTCTCGTGTCCTTGGCCTTTTTATATTTACTTTGTAGATGTAATGCTATTTTTATTTATTTTGCAGTTCAGAGATGCTGCAAGCAGCATTTAAAATAGCAAACAACTTATTTAAAAGAATATCTATTAAGGCATCTAGCTTATGCCTTAAAAGTGACCCGACAACCTGCAGCCTGCATTGTAATAGCAAGACTTGGCATTTATATAGTTAAAGGGTTTTAAATTCTTAATGATTTTTATATTGATGTGATCTTCAACAGCCTTGTTTGATGGACACATCTGGAGTTGAGAGAGAGAGAGAGAGATTTGAGGCGGGGGGGGGGGGGAGAGGCTTCCCCAAAGGCAAGCTTGGATTCTTAACCACTTGAATTCACTGTACCTTAGGACAAGTGGGCAACTTCTTTTTCTCTTCGGGGGTAATTGTCAGGCACTGCATGCTAACGGTACAAGGGGCAGAGGCAGGAAATTGTTGAGGTCACCCCTCACCCCTCTTCCTACCCAGGAGGATCAGGTTGTTCTTGCCAGAGGTCTGAACTTTTCATTTGCAGAGGCTTTTAAAATTGGGTTGAGGGCCGCAGGGCCTTTTCCCAGTTCCTTTGAGTTCAGGAGGCCCTAATAGATGGGAGAATTTTAGATTTTTCTTTCACAGAGTTCTGTTCATTGCATTTGTCTTGTTTTTCTTGAAAGTGGTTGTCATAACATAATATAAGTTGTTAGAGCTGCTTGGGGTGTGTGGAGGGAGGAGTAGAAAGGGAGATACTTGCAGACCACAATTCTAGCTCTTTTTCCTTTTTCCTTGCATTGTGCGTAGAGTTCTATTACTTCTGGAACTCTAGCTGTACCTTCCTTTTTTTAACAAATTATTGTACTGAGAGAAAATAAAAGTCAGCTGTGTTGTGTGCCCCATCTGACTTGTTCTTCAGCAAGGGGGAGGCCTCATGTGTCTGCGGTGCATTTGCACAATTTTATTTTCTTGAGGCAAAAAATTTCCATTCCTCAACACATTTCTTCTCTGTTGAATGTTGCCTTTAGGTCTGCATTTTTGATCCAGCGCAATTTCTTTCTCTTTCACCAGGGTTGGGTACTGAAGGTATCTATCGGGTGAGTGGAAACAAGTCTGAGATGGAAAGTTTACAGCGGCAGTTTGATCAAGGTAAGTCTCGTCCATTTTCTCTTAGGTGGGATGGAGCAAAGCATCTTAGAACTATGCACATGTGTATTTCTGGATCTCTGCACAACAGTGGAAGAAATGCAAGTCTCTGTGGTCATTCTCCCAGTCATATAAGCGCTGGTTACAAATCTAAAATGTTAAGTGGTGTGACCTCATTGACTATCACAACGGTATCTGAGTTTGTGTGCACTCAATATGCAGTTCTAGATGTCTCACTAGTCCCAAGTCCTAACCTGCACCCTACGAACACAGATAAATGTACCTCTGCTGTACTACAGTAGTTGACATAATTCCCTGGTAAGTAGTCTCGCGATACCAAGGACCACCCTCTTTCACTAATTAATTGATCTGATACTTGTAACAAATCTCAGAAATGTGTGCACCTCCGTGGCAGCACTTTGCAAGGTGTAACCATTAAATTTGCTCCTTGTAGATCACAATCTGGACCTTGTAGAGAAGGACTTCACTGTGAATGCCGTAGCTGGAGCCATGAAGAGCTTTTTCTCAGAACTGCCTGACCCTTTGGTACCTTACAACATGCAGAATGAACTGGTGGAGGCCCACAGTGAGTATGCAACAGTTTGTGATGAAAAGCATTGTTTTTCCCGTATTAGAGAGCCTTTTAATCTTCCTCCACATTTCTCACTTAGCGTCAGATTTGGCATTCCTTCTGTTTGGGAACCCATGTTCATAACTGCTGACTCACGTGTGCAGGTTTTAATTCCATATTTCTCCATCTTATTTCACT
This sequence comes from Lacerta agilis, assembly GCF_009819535.1. Lineage (NCBI taxonomy): Eukaryota > Metazoa > Chordata > Lepidosauria > Squamata > Lacertidae > Lacerta > Lacerta agilis. Next base: position 76,603,922 of record NC_046319.1, on the reverse strand, counting down.
TCTGTGATGTTGCCAACATCATGGGTGCTTATAGCAAGTATGTTAGGAAATGGTTCTGAAAACTCTTGCTGTCCTATTAATGCATCCTTTTTGCTCACCAGTCTTCTATTCTTTAGACTGTGGTGTATTATGGGATGCTTTCGTTGATAAAATATTGGCAATACTTAATAGGCTGCCACCTTAATAGGGAGGGGGGAAATCACAGATGATAGGGTGGGGGAGAGACTCAGGGTCTACATTTTAAGACAGTAGGCTGATGGAGTTGCAGAATTTCCTTTGAGTCCTGTACATCCCAGTGCAGTGAGTAAAAAATCCTTGGAGGACCACTCTTGACTGCTGCACTCTGATGCCATCAGTGAATGTGCTATTTAAAAACTAATGTCTCTTTCATGTTCCTATTTCAAAATCAGGTGTAATGCTGTGGTTCTTTCTGAGTTGCATGCACAAATTATTGGGGGGGGGGGAGAGATAGTGGATCAACTTTAAACTTGACCCCAAAAAAAATTTCTCCCAAAGAACTGTAGTTCACTATTCCTGACAGGGCTATTTAAAATATTTCCTTTTAAAATAATGCTTTCTCCCTAAGGGGATTTAGTGAATGGATGTGAGCCTTGCCATGGCGACATCTAGAGCGAGAAAATAAAATAGCATGGCAAATAGTTCCATTGTGTGTGTGAATGCCTGAAGCAGCACCTTTTGGATTTCTTTCCTTTTTTTACCAGTCTTAAGAAGAAATGGCTGTCGCTTGGTTTTTGTCACGTATCCGTTTACACAAGGGGTGGCCCTCTGGATGTGTTGGGACTCTGACTCCCATCAGACCCTGCAGCCAGCATGGCCAGTGGTCAGGGACAATGGGAGTTGTAGTGCAACAACATCTGGAGGGACACAGGTTTCACATCCCTGGTTTGCACTGATTTTAAACCTGAGGTGTGGTTGCTATATTTTAGACACTGTATGAAGGGCTTCGAGCAGAAAGGCAACAACTCTGAAATGAGGAGCTAATCCACTTAATAAATTCTCCTGTCCGTGCCCCTTTGAGATGAATGGGATATTTAAAAAATTGACACCCCCCCCCCCAAAAAAAATAGCCTGCCAGATGAATGCCTTTTCAAGACTATTTGACACATTTTGATAACATGATAAAATGAGCTTGCTGGGGCATTTGGTAGCCTGCTTTGAACATGCTTGGGAATAGCAGGATGTACGTTATTTAAACCTTTTAGCACATATATAAGCCTTTGCTAATATTGTTAAGGTCAGCAATGCTGGACTGCCCTGGCACAGTCCTGTTACACAGTCTACAACAGAGGAGATGCCATGGTCAAAATATTTTTGGAAAGTGAGGTGGGGAGGGGCAGGTTAAAGCAAGATGGCTTCTGATACTACATGGGGCTGCCCCAAAGGAGAGAGTCCAGCTGTTAAAAGAGAGGAGTGGGTCTGAATGACTGCTGGGTGACATTTTACTTCAGGCCTTTGGATGTAATTAGTTTAGACCAGGGGTCCCCAAACTAAGGCCCGGGGGCTGGATGCAGCCCAGTCGCCTTCTAAACCCAGCCCGCGGACGGTCCGGGAATCAGCATGTTTTTACATGAGTAGAATGTGTCCTTTTATTTAAAATGCATCTCTGGGTTATTTGTGGGGCATAGGAATTTGTTCATATTTTTTTTCAAAATATAGTCCGGCCCCCCACAAGGTCTGAGGGACAGTGGACCGGCCCCCTGCTGAAAAAGTTTGCTGACCCCTGGTTTAGAGGGCAGTAATTATTAATTGGTTGCACAGAGTCCCATGTGGTAGCACTGGTGGAGGAGAAATTGAGATACTTGTTCACATAAAACAGAGCCTTTTACACCTAGTGAGAAATGCGAAACTTCTCCCCACTAACACGATTGTATGGATTGAGGTTGCAGGTGTGTCACAGGTCTCTACTGGATTTGTGCATTGGTGTAAATAGTGGCCTATGACTGTATTTCGCTATAAAAATATGAAGTAAGTTTCCAGCCTTCTGACTGGATGATTCCTCATGACAAAAACAGATATTTCTACCCTATTTGGTTCTGTTTCACAACATGCTCGGTTAATTAACAACACACTTTGAAGCAAATTGGCTCAGCTATTAAGTGTCCAACCCAGAGTGGTTTTCACAGTAGAACCATCAAATACAGTAATTTAAAAAATGCAGTAATAAACAAGCAGTTTAACAAATACAGTTAAAACCCACATGATACAAAATGAGCAAAAAGTGTGCAAAATTCAGCAGTTGATCAAAGCAAGCCACAGAACCAGATTAGTGAACCAATAATACGTATGTGCATTCTAGAGATGTTTCCCTCATTTGAATTTAACACAAGCAAAGGCTGGGCAATCCCACATAGCTTCCCACTCCAGAGATTTCTCTTGTGAAATCAGGTTTTACATAGAGCTGCTCTTCTGATTATTTTTTTTAAAGATGGGGCAGAAAAAGCCATAAGACCAAAGAGTCACATTTCAGTCACAGAAATACTTTGAAAAGCAACTTGGTGCTCTCCAGGATTCAGTTTGGTGCAAATTTAAGACACTGCCTTGGGTCTGAAATGTTTCTTCTGTCCATTTCAGACGTGTTCAGAGTTTGGGAAAGACTTTGTACTGAGCTTCTGTCGAAGTAGTGTGAGGTTTGGGGCCCTTTGCTTTAGAAGTAATTCCCAGAGGATTTCTGAGAGATGGTGTTTGCCCCTTTCTTATTGTGGCATTGTGACATGTATAAAAGTAATAATCTTCTCTTTTCAAGTAAATTGTTGCCCAGCCGTTAGATTTACCCCTGTGATGCTTGCATACCATAAGAGAACCGAGGCCTTTGTAGGAAAGTTTGCTACCTGTGTATTGACATAGTTATGATTCCACATTGGAAACCTGGAAACCAAACAGGAAGCAGAGATTTTCTTACCAGTACAGTGGTACCTCGACTTACGAATTTAATCCGTTCCGAATGCACATTCATAGGTCGAAAAATTCGTAAGTCAAAAAAACCGATTTCCCCATAGGAATGCATTGGAAACGAAAAATTCAGAAAATTTCATAAGTTGAGTAAACCGCATCTAAAATTCGTAAGTCAAGTAAACCCCATCTAAAACCGCCAACGGATGTCCTTCGGATGTCGAAAAATTCGTAGGCGTGCGGGCACTTTTTTCATTCATAAGTCGAAAAATCCGTATGTCGAGTAATTCGTAAGTCAAGGAACCACTGTATTTGGATCTTGAAGTAAAACACATTATAAAAGATTGACCTGTCAAACTGTTTAATGTTAAAAGAGTCTCTCTTTAGAATAGGAATGAGTAATAGCCCTGTGGGCCTTGGTTATTACCCTGATTATTTAATCTTTAATTTTTTTCTTTCTTTTTTAAAAAATGTAAGTTTCTAGCCTTTGTGGTTTAATAGAGCTGGTTTTAAACTGAAGCAAGGAAAAGGAACCTCAGCTTCATTGTATTTTAACTCCCCAGTAGTTATCAGCCCCAAATATGAATAACTTGGTTCAAACTTAATATGAAGATAACAATTGCAAATGGAGACTGTTGCAGAAGAAATGCAGCTTGGCATAACTGAATGTGGTCTGGTACCTGTCATGGTAAAATAGAAGGAAATTATTTTAATGACCTGCAAATCAGCTGTGATCCTCTATCATGAATCCTGTGCTCTTTGGGTTTGATGGATACAAAGGACCGTTGAGTGCCGTTGGTGGTGGTGGTGGTTGGGCTTGTGGGATTTGTGTTCCTGCATTTACTCCTTAAACATCAGTTGCAGGCTTTTTGAGTTTGCATTTGGATAGTTGGAGATCATGAATGCCTGTTTGCACCTTGTAAAATTGTGAATTCTGGTCTGTTTCCCTTTAAACAGAGATCAATGACAGAGAACAGAAGTTGCATGCACTTAAAGAGGTGCTGAAGAAATTTCCCAAGGAGAACTATGAGGTCTTCAAATACGTTATCTCTCACTTGAGCAAGTATGTTCAACGCATGTTTTTTCTGTCCCTCTGAGATGCAAGTGGAAGGGGGGGGACACGGGTCTCACCTTAGTTTTAGCTGTTGGTTTCTTAACAAGCACTGGAGCTGTGTAAAGCTAACGTTGGGTCATTTCACAGCCACAATGGGGCAGTGGAGCCTGCCTGAAGAGAATCTGTTCCCTGACGTTTCTCCCAATTAAGCAAGCCTCCATTTATCAGGGGTCTCATTAAATTTGGTAAATCCTGCTCCTCCAGAAATTGGCAGCCGTGCTCTGGCAGAGGTTGTGTTAGGCCTGCTGTCTCCCCAGTTTCATTAGCCATGGCCAGGGGGCATTTGCTGCTTTCAGAGGTCATATTCACAAGGCTGCGCTCTTAAGAGTCCCAGTTAATGAGCCCAAATCACCACCAGCCCTTTGGTTCGGTTCTCACAGCCACTGATACAGATTGTCGTGGCCCTATAACACTTGAAGGTGTGTTCTTGGCAGCGCTCTTGACTGCTCACTAGTTCGGGGAAAACAAGATGACTAAAGGATTTTGAGGTTTTCTGCTCTTCTTGTATAGCTTTGAGTGTATCTTTGGAGTCCTGTTTTAATCTGAGTGTGTTTCAGTTCTGGGTGCATTAACCTGGAGTGATTTTGTAGTCAGCCCTGTTCTACTCTTAGAAAGAAAGGAGGCAAAATAATATTATTGCCCTTTTTTTAAACCATTCTGACTGGCATGAGTAAAAAGTGATTACCGTATTTTTCGGACCATAACATGCACAGGACCATAACACGTACCTACTGTATATTCTGGCGTATAAGACTACTTTTTAATCCAGGAAGTGTCGGGGGTCCTCTTATACGCCGGGTGGAGAATCTGCAGTCGAGTATATCTCAAACTCTATATTTTAATTGGAAAAGTGGGGGTCGTCTTATACGCCCAGTCGTCTTATACGCCGGAAAATATGGTAGTTTTTAGACCAGGAAAACAAGGAAAAAAAAAAATCTGAATCACAGCCTCCTTGGGAGGAGAGCAATCCCCACAGAGGCTTGGGAGGGAAGCTGCATGCCCGCCAGCCATATGGTTGGCGGGGTGCAGCTTCCATCCTAAGCCTCTGCAGGGATCACTCTCCTCCCACAGAGGCTTGGGAGGCTTTCCTTCTCCCCCGCCCCCCCAAGCAGCACAGGTCCCTTTTCCAACCTCCTCCTCTCCATCCCTTTCGCCCAAACTCCTCAGGCGACCTTCGCTGCTGCCTCTCCTTTGCCCTCTCCTTCCTCCCCCTTCGCCCCGCTTCTCGGTCCCCCTCCTCTTCCTCCCCTCTCTTGGTAGCTGCCTCTTCTCGCCATCCTCCGGCCAACATCCCCGGAGCCATCAGGGGAAATGGGAGGCTGTAGGCAAAGCCTTCCCACCGCCCATAAGCCTTCCTGGGGCTTCAGGGGAAAAGGGAGGTTGCCGGCAACCCAGCAGGGCAGGTCAATGGCACCCGCCACACTGGCGATTCTGCTCCAGGGACCACACATTTGCTCCATAAGGCGCACAGACATTTCCCCTTTTTAGGAGGAAAAAAGTGTGTCTTATGGAACAAAAAATACGGTAATGTTTAGGACCCTCTTAATTTGCCAGCTGCAGCAAATCTACCTGTCACCTTCTACCAACCCTGTCTCATCTCTCCCCCTGCCCCTGCATTGCTCCAATAACTGTCCCTCCTGTTCCTGGTCACTACCAGCACCACACTCCTTGCTGCTGTGTTTCCTTGCCTTCCTACATATGTGCAGTAACATAAGAGCATAACTGAGATACCAGGAGAAACACATGCAGCCGGGAAGGCAGTTGTTCTGCAGCAGCAGGCTGGGTTGAGAGTTAGCCTGCCACACAACTAGCCCCTGATGTGTGCAGCTGCCGCCTAGACCCTTCTGTCCCTGCTTCAGGAAGTGTAGGGTGTGCCTTCCACTTAGCACAGTAGCCCACAGCTCCCCTGTGGTTTTGAGCAGGCCTTGCTAACCTTGTGCGGTGGTGTCTCCCGTGTCTTGCAGAGTAAGCCACAACAACAAAACCAACCTGATGACGAGCGAAAACCTCTCCATCTGCTTCTGGCCCACCTTGATGAGGCCCGACTTCAGCACCATGGATGCTCTCACTGCTACTCGTATTTATCAGACAATCATAGAACTCTTCATCCATCAATGCCCTTTCTTTTTCTACAATCGGCCCATCATTGAGCCTCCTGGGGCCATGCCCAGCTCTCCCTCTGCCATTCCTGCCAGCACGCCTTTCCTGTCCTCCACACCTGTGATGGCCCAGCCGTCCCCTCCACAGACTCCTCCTCCCCCCTCTCCGCAGTCTCCCCTCCAGCCCCTTCTTGCCCCACAGCTTCAGGCTGAGCAGCACACACTGTGAACCCTGGGCACAAGAGGACATCGAGGTCTCCTCCTGTTCTTCCACGCGGAACAGAGACTGGAAACTCAACCCCGTCATCTGTCGCCCTCCCCCCTCCCCCTCCCCTGCCACTTGGTTGCAAACTTCAGCTGGGCAAACTTCAGCGGCCTGATAGGGCAGGGGCGAGCTGGAGTATTGGACACATATGACGCCTTGGTTCTGCCTCAGTGCCTGGCACGGAAGGGCCTGCTGCGTCAAGGATGACGTCGGACATTCCTTTGAGCAGGAGGGGTCTGTATCTCTCTTTGAATGCTGGATCTGATCATTTCCGACCGGAGCAAACCTGTAGAACTCACGTGAACACTGCCACGATCAGCTGGGTGGGTGGCTTTGGACGAGTGTTTGGGGATTTCTCCTGTGCACAGACAGAGAAGACCTGCTAGAGCCTGGCGAGATGTGGAGCCCCTACCCCCAAACACATTCCATGAGCTGCAACCAGGGGCCTGTTCTGCACCGCTGGGCACCTCCTCACCTATTTTGGGGAGACCACCATTTCACCTTAGACCAACTCTCACCGTCCCAGCGTAGCTGCTCAGAAGGTCTGGACCAACACATCTGAAAGAGAGGCTTTTTTATGTTTTGGCAAAGGTGGAATGTAAATTTCTCCTGACTTTTAAGTATCGGCCAATCGTAAAGGGGGAAGGAACTAACCTTGAAAACAAACAAATGGCGAGGAACATTAGAAGAAATGAAAACATCCCCATCCGCTGGTTGGGTTGTTTTTAATCTGGCAAAGTAGTAGTTTGGGACAATGGCTCCTTTTTACTTGAGCAGAGAATTTGTGTGTGGCAGAGGCTCCCTGGCAGGGTGGAGTGAGGGCAGTCCAGGTTTGATCTGGCTGGTTCCGCTGTCTTTATTTGACAAATCATTAACATATCTCTCACACTACAAACACACCCACACTTTCCGCCTCACGCAAAATATTGGTGTTTGCACTTAATTGAAGGGAGAGTGTGAGGCAAGGGCATGTGTGTGTGTGTCTTTTGCAAACACAAACGACGATTTGCTGTCTGACTTGGGATTTAATTCCTCTAGAACACTATGTTGACAGAAACACTGTTGATAATCTTCGTGCGCGAGTGTATGTGGGCCGTATGGGGTTGGGGGCAAGTGGTGCGGCTAGAACAATGGCTTTTTTATATATAAAAAAATGTTGCTGGTGGAAACATTTTCAAGGGTAAAAGCTGATGCAGGAATGAAGTGGAGGGAAGTGCAAGTGAATTTCACCCCCCTCTCCAAACCCAGAGTCAGAGGCAGGCAGGCTAACAGAAGAAAGTCCTCCACTGCGGTCTCCTGGAGTGGCTGGTCCAGTCATTCCTTGGGAGTTTGGTTCACTAATTTCTGCGGTTTGCTGCCATTATAAAGGTGGCTTGAGGAGTGACCATGCCACGGGATGGTAGGATAAATCTGACGGCAGGTTCTTAAAACCTTCAGGCACAACCTTGAATCACTAGAATTAGCTGCCTTTCCCAGCATCCCTGAAAATGGCCATGAGTCACTAGCGCCATGCCCAGCTCTCCCTGGACCTTGGAGCCTGGAACTTCATTGTAGGCTGTCACTGAGCTGCTTCTGCCCCTTCCCTCCCTGCCTCTCCCCATGCGGGGTGTGTCTCTCTCTGCCCTGGCTCTGCTGTTTGGTGTATCCTGTCTCCGTGCACGACCCCTTCCCCTTCTCCCACACCTGGAGCCACAGTATGCTCATATCAACCCTTAAACCTGTGGTCTTTTCCTAGCCGGGGAGCATGTTGGGCATGCAGTGCCCCCCGGCTTTGCTACTGTGTGACCTCGGCTTCTTTCCTTGCATCGTGGGGGTGGGGGGGCATTGTGCAGGGAAGAGGCAAGAAGTGAAACCACTAGGGATAACCAATCAATATTTCCTGTGCAGGCACCATTGAGAAGAATGGTGGCTGTGCATCAGCAGTGCCTGGTAAACTGTCCTGTAGAGTGAGTGAGTGAGTGAGTGTGTGTGTATGTGCGCATTTGTGGGATGGGGGAGAGGGAGGAATCTACTTAGTAACAGGGCAGTTTTAACTGGAGTTTCCACGGTACCCCTGGGAGGTCACAAGGGAGCAATCCCCTATGCCACCCTTTCTGTCTCTTCGCACTTTAAAGCAGAACCTATGGTTTTATTGCTAGTTTTAGCATTTCAAGGATGTTTGTGTTAATTTCAGTAGGATGGGGAGAGAAACCCCAGTCCTCCCCAAAATTAAAAAAAACAAACAAACAACCCTCCACCTTTATCCCGCCTCTTTCCGGCATCCAGAGCCCAATCTTCAGCAAACTCTCTCTCTCTCCTATAAATAAGCCGAATTATGTACTCCTTATTTTAGAACCACATTTAAAATTTGTATCTATGTCAGGATTGTGTGCTTGAAAGCATCCCTTGCGAGCATTCCTTACAAGTTGTTGTTTTTTTTAAAAAAATATTCTCATGCGTTAATGAAGCTTTTGTGTAAATAACAAACTCTTTTTGGTTTGTTTAGACTGTTAAAAGGAAAGCAGACCATTTTGCCATCCTTTATGCATGCATAACCCTAAAGAAAAATCCCACAGGGAGGAGGAAGAGGAGGATGAAAGGGCTGGGGAAGACCCCCTCCAACCTTCCACCTTGCTTCAGCCATGTTTTGCTGTGGTCTTGGGCTGGGTGAGCGTTGACTCCTTGCAACTAATAATGTAGGCTTTCTAACTGGGACAGGTGGGTAACTTCTGCTGCGTATGCAGTGTGTTTTCCTGTGCCTTTTCTTAGGGTCTAACACCAAACACCTCTCTCTGAAGGACCTCTAATTAACAGGTGTTTAGATTCAGGGTGCTCTTCCTTGCTATCTTGATCAACGAAGGGTGGCTTAACCTGCCTCAAACCCCATCAGTTTGCTGCACCTTGAAACTTCCCATACAGCCTCATCATTGCCTGCTGCTGCTGCAGGATGATACCCACATGCTGTTGTTTTGTGAGGACAGCAGCACACACAGAATTGGAAGTGGGCGGGGCAGGCACAAAGGGTTGCAGTGTGCTGGTTGGCGCTCTGCTGTTGTTGATCTGGCCTTGTGATTCCACCCTCAGTTGCTGCTCTCGAAAGGGGAAAGGTGCAGAGTAAGAATATTTGTGCTTTTTCCCGATCCTTCCCCTTCCTCAGAATGTGTTGTGTAGAAGGGAGAAAAGCTGAGTGGCTTCCCCATAATCCCATTCCACAATCCACGATCTTGTCGTCTTAAAAGTCTGCTGGAGAAGTGAAGTTGGTGGTGCAGCCCACTGGAAGGCATGTAGACTGCAGAACCAAGAGGCCATTTTTTAAAATGTCCCTGCGGAGGGTCAGACCAGGCAGCCCCTGCAGATCTACACAGCAAAGTGCTTCACATGTTGCCATTCCTCCTTTTGAGATAAGTGACATCTAGTTCCCACTCACACTACCCGTGTTTAAGTCTCTTTGGTTACAAGTGACGGGTTGGGGGTTTGTTTTTGTTTTTTTGACTGGTTATAACTTGCTAAAAGACTTGAGATCCTACCCCTGACACCCCTGTTTTGCCTAAGCTGTGCCATTCCTTTGCACGCACTAGTGCCCCACTTTGGTGTCCAGCATCATGTCACGTGTGCGCAAATATTCCCAGCTTTTTCTGCAGTTGAGACTACATGCATGCTTGGGCTGTCATACAGGCAGGGAGGAGCAGTCACAAAAGGATTGGAATCCCGTAGGGGCATTTTCAGTCGCAGCCTTTTTAAATCTAGCATTCTGCCCAAGGCTGCAAAATACTGTCCCATGCCTCCTGAAGCCCTCTTCTTTCTTCCCCAGCCTGTCGCTCTTCGGATTGCAACCTCTGTGTCAATCGGCCAGGCTGGCTGGGGACTGATGGGAGCTGCTGCTCAAAACATCCAGAGGGCGCCGGGCTGGGGAAGGTTGCTCTGAAATGTTCACCTGCCCTAATCGGAGGGTGGAAACTCACCGGGATCTGCTTTGGAAGGCCACACTTTTGGTGCCAAAGGTTACTCCGCTGTACCCCTCGCACCCCCCCCCCTTGGAGAGGATTGCTGGGCTTTGCTGTTCTGTGATTATTTTAAGTGGGAGACAAGCGGCAAAAAAATTGTGCCACCCGACCTTCATTTCAAAACACACGCAAACACTACAATCCAGCTGCTCCTGTGGTTGAAAGGACAAACATTTCAAGGCTGCCAAGGCCCTGCTATCAGCTAACTTACATGTGCATTTTTATTTTTATTTTTACATTCGCTAAAGGAACCCCACTGGGCAATTCTTTTTTGTTCTTAATTGCTTGTCCGGATCTTTCCTTTCCTCCTTAACTTTTGTGACTCAGCAGCCAACGTTACTAAGCCTGACTTAGCGTTTTTGTACACCTGGCCTTGGTTTCTCCTCCTCGGTTTCTGATGCCTGGCCGGTGGGATATGCTTTGGTCTGCAGACAAAACAGTGACCCCCAGCAACCCACAACATCTGTCTCTGTCTAAAACTCTGAATAGTCTTTTGTAGAGGTCCAGGGGAGGAGAGGGGCACTGCCACCCCCTCACTGCCTCTTATCATAGGTCCTAGTTTAACTGTTAGGTTTAACTCTTCCCCACCCCTTGTTCTGTAAAATCGAAATACGATAGAAATATTGTATTTTTAAATGTAGTTTAAGGCAGGGCATAAGTTATTGTTTAAATAAATAAAAAGCTCCCCCCCCCTTTGTGTACATTAAAAAAAAGCCCGATCTGTTTCTCAAATTGTATGGGAATTAAACTTGTCCTGAAAAGTTGGGTTTAGTTTCTGCACTCAGCTTATATAATTTCCCCCCGGTACTTGTATTTTCACATGTAAAATTACCTCTATATATGTTGAATTAACAATTTTTTGGAATCGGAAGAGGAAGGAAAAAAAATATTAATGGTAATAAAATGTGTAGTTGTTCCAGCTAAGTATGTGCCCAAAACACTCTTCACAGAAACAAACAAGAAATATTGAAAGATCTGTATGTAAAGAAAAGTATAATGCTTATTTCTCTGTATTTTTAGGAGCCTAACAACATCCTTTAGTTATTGGTGATAGAATATTTCCTTTTTATGCTTCTTTTAAAAGACATTCTTAACAATTTGTGGTTCTTTTTCCCCAGGCCAATCCAATTAGTGCATGATAATGTTGAAAGCTCTGGGCAAAAAAAGAAAAAGTAAAAAAAAGAAGGCCCTTTTTCTGCTGAGTTTAAAGAAAAAAAAATCATGTATTTGCTACAGAGTATTGTATGTGTCTCAATGGGAATGGTGTAAAAACTTAAAGGCCTTATGTGATATGTATCATAGTTAATAAACCAATCTTGTAAAAAAGAAAAGAAAAAAGGAAAATACTCCCTCCAAACCATGTCTCTCGGCAGGCGCCCATATACACATGCAGGCACACAACATCACATGCATGCATCCTTTGTTTTGCTCCTGCCTCTTTGTCTCTTGCGGAGAAAATGTTGCTAGCTGCAAGCTGTCTTTCGGCACAGTAGGGGAACCTTCGCGTTTGCAGAGAGGGGCTGGCAACATGGAATACAGCAAATGGTTTATAAGGCATCCAAAGGAGGAACAGGTTTCCGCCACCTTCCTTTGTTTGATCCCACCAACTCCTTCTATTGAACTGGGTGGTCCTGGTTTAAATGTGGATCTGCTAGATGCATGTCTAACATGTGGCAGTGTGCTGTTTTGAGGGCCAACCGTAAGCCTCTGCTCTCACATCTTTCCCAGAAGAGTGCTGAAATTTGCACTCTGATTCTTCCTGCAGAGAACTTGTTAAACTGTAAGATGCAGGTCTCTAGCCCTTGTGATTGTAAACTAAAGGGAAGGTGCTGTTTTCAATTCTACCCCGAAGGAGATTCATTCAGAGCTTAAATTGCTTAGCTACGATTACTTTTCTGGAATTGTGGAGATGGGGGAGGAATTGAACTCCCACCCGCTCTGATCTCTTGGCTAACATAAGCGCCATCTATTAACAAGTTCCTGTATGTTGTGGGAAGTCAACCAGGATTGACAAAAGTTAGCACCAAATACCCGCACAGAAAATTATTGAGCCAAGCTGTAGGTTTCAAACTCAGTTTCTGATTGTTTGATGCTGCGATCTGCTGAGCTGGAGAGAAGATGGTGCTCACTTTCTCAATCTTAGGGCCCCAACAACGGACTACAACTCCCATCATTCCTAGCTAGCAGGGATGATGGGAGTTGTAGTCCAGCAACACCTGGGGCCCCAAGATTGAGAAAGGCTCGTCTAGAGTCTCGACTTGGGTTTTTAAGAGCAAATGTCAGACCCAAGAGTAAATGCTACAGACAAGCGCCTTTGTTAAACCGCTTAGAGGTTTTACTTACAATTTTAGCGCTATACAAATTCTGTTGAACAAGTGACAGATAATTTGCAGCCTGTTTGATGACCCCAGATGCGCAAGCACTGAAGCGTGCCTGGACCAAAGCCTGTTTTCTTCTACCCGAAAGGTAGCAGGTGTGGGTACGAACCCTACATTTGAGGGCTAAACCAGCCTATGGTGCCCTAGCAGAGAACTTTCAGGAGCGGAGGCTGTATATGCAACAGTTTTCACTGTCAGAGAGGAGCAATGCCCTCTAGCCTTAAAACATCCAGAGCAAGATCCTGCCCAGGAAGGGATATTTGGCGTGCAGAGCAGCTCTTGCACTAAGCTTATCTCCACTGGGAAGGCAGATAGCATCCCAGGCATGTTGATGTGAGGCTCAGCTGTTTCTCCCAACACACAACTAAGCTTTACTCAAGAGTAAGCCCAGAGAAATTAATGAGCATGACTAAGACCCATTAATACCAGTAGGTCTGCTTGAGTAAAACATAGTTGAATAACCTGCCCCCAAAGCTCTGATTCTGCTGCTACTGAAGTCCTTATTTTTTAAATGTACATAGAATATCCTGAAGTGTATGGTTCTTTTGAAAAGGACCTGTGTTTTGACAACCATAACTGGGAAAGCTGTTTTGGGGTCCTTGGTGTAGATTGTTCCTACAAGCTTATTCAAAACATTTTTACTTCCCTCTAAAGCCAAAGAGATGCTTACAGATTAATACAAAAACAAAGGCGGACCCTGTCTTCAATCTGAAAGGCGTAACACGAAAGGAAAAAGGGATGGGGAGGGAGGAGGAAAAGAAGCAAACTCAGCCACCAGTTCTTAAAGTGAAGGGAGCTCTTACGCAGACCAGCTGGGATGGAAACGGGTTCAAGGAGAAGAGGAGCCGAGCAGCTGAGGGTGTGGCCTGCTTCCCTTGTCCCTTTGTCATTTCCAGATGTCCTATTTTAAGTTTCCTATGCAGCGTTCTGTGTGTGCAGCAATTTCTGCTAGCAAGAAGATGTCTCTTACAAGGTTGAGCTCTTCCTGTGAGCACTGAACAAAGTTCTTCTGATGGCTTCCTTCACTCCTTGCCTGGTGAGTATTCTGTAATGCAAGTGCTGCCCCCTAGTGCTCAGCGTTCAGCACCTGTCGCATACAGGAATCAAACCTGCAACCTTGGCATTATTAGCACTCCCCTTTAACCAACTGAGCTATCCAGGATGGACCAGGGTGGTGCAACTAGTAATTCCTCTGTCTTGGGCCAGCTGCCTCTTCGATATCTCATCTTCCCAACACTACCCTATGTATTTATCGTGATTTAAGTTTATTATGTCGTCCCAGGGCAGGTTGCAACAACTTAGAGTCTGCGTTAAAAATGGTTAAAGCAATTGATGGTCACAGGAAAACGCCAGGCAATTCAACTGTCAAGAAAACTTGCATTTAGGGGCTGAAGCCTGTTATGGTTCTTCATCGCCGATTGTTTTTTTCCCCGCCGAGTGGTTTGTTTAAGGACAGGTGACTAATCACTTAATTGATTGCAAAATTAGCAAGCAGCCTATGAAGGTGCTCTTTAAAGAAAGATACTAAAAGAGCAAGATAAAACTTCACCATTTGATAAACCAGAACTCCCCTATTGTATCTTTATGAGACTCTTAATCTCTGAGTCATGAATTCAACTCCTTCATTGGGTAAAAGCTTCCAGCATTGCAGGCGGTTGGACAAGACGACCCCTGCGACCCCTTCTAACTCTACAATTCTATGAAAGCAAGACACTATCCCTAATTTCAAAGATGTAAGCCCAGTGAGGTACATTAAGGCTAAATGATTGGGAATGGTGGGTGAACATTGGTCTTCCTAGCCTAACCAAGCATTCTGTGTCCTGGAAGAAGGGACTAAGATGCCGTAAGTGAAGACCAGAAAAAGAGGGGGGGTGGTGGAGAGAGACAAGGGGGTGGGGTGGGGTTGGCAACTGACTGAACTCTGTAGATCTTGCTTCTGCAGCACCATCAATTCACAATATGCTTTTTAGAGCATAAGCAAAAAATAAAAAATGAAAATGAAAGCAATATTCATTGCCCCTGGGTGCTTACAAACTAAAATACCCTCCCCTAAGCTTGCCCCCTCCAGGGGTTGTGGACTACAGTTCCCATATGGCAGTGCTGGTTGGTGCTGATAATAATAATAATAATAATAATAATAATAATAATAATAATATTTATTATTTGTACCCCGCCCATCTGGATGGATTTCCCCAGCCACTCTGGGCGGCTTCCAACAAAAATCAGATACAAAAATATCACACATTAAAAACTTCCCTGAAAAGGGCTGCCTTCAGGTATTTTCTGAATGTCAGTTACTGTAGTTGTTTATCTCCTTGACCTGTGATGGGAGGGCGTTCCACAGGGCGGGCGCCACTACCGAAAAGGCCCTCTGCCTGGTTCCCTGTAGCTTTGCTTCTCGCAGTGAGGGAACTGATGGGAATTGTAGTCAGAACATCTGGCAGGCACCAGGTTGGGGAAGGCCGATCTAAAGTTTGATGGTGACAGGAGGGCAGAGAAAAGAGATGTGAAGGCACTTTGGACTTTGGGACATCAATGGCAGGTCTTGACACCCTGTGCCTATTTTCCTTCTCTTCCTTTGCTCCATATCAGGCACGTCCAACTCCCAAGAGACTGTGATCTACCCATTGTTATTGCCAGGAGTTGCTGAGCTTTTTTGGGGGAGACTTCTTGACCTGTTGGACACGCCTGCTCTATATAAATACTTGGCTGCAGATGTTTTAGAGTCCAGCAGGTGGCAGACAATCCCCACATTCTCCCCACCTGTCTTGATCATTTTCATTTTTTTTAACTCTTCCCTTTCTCATTTCTTCCAGTGTGGAGCCAGTGTGGTGTAGTGGTTAAGAACGGTAGACTCGTTATCTGGGGAACCGGGTTCGCGTCTCCACTCCTCCACATACAGCTGCTGGGTGACCTTGGGCTAGTCACACTTCTCTGAAGTCTCTCAGCCCCACTCACCTCACAGAGTGTTTGTTGTGGGGAAGGAAGGGAAAGGAGAATGTTAGCCGCTTTGAGACTCCTTCGGGTAGTGAAAAGCGGGCTATCAAATCCAAACTCCTCCTCCTCCTCCTCCTCCTCTTCTTCTTCTTCTCCTCCTCCTCCTCCTCCTCCTCCTCCTCCTCCTCCTCCTCTATTCATTCATTTATTTCTCAAAAACATCTCTGCTTTCCATTTGACATGCACGGGGATTTTGTCTTTAAGTTGGATTGTGGAAGGGAGACTTCTCCCTGAAATACTTGCCCTCTCGCACGAGCCTTCCATCTTTCTTCTCCTCCATCCCTCCCTAGTGAGGAAGGGAAAGGAGAATGTTAGCCGCTTTGAGACTCCTCCGGGTAGTGAAAAGCGGGATATCAAATCCAAACTCTTCTTCTTCTTCTTCTTCCTCTGCCAAGCAAGGAGATCCAGCTTCTGGGAAGGAGGGCTGGGAGATCTTTGTGCACACAGTCTGAGTTCTCTTGGCAGAGTTGGCCATGTCCTCTAAAAATCAGCCGCCGGAGCACGGGCATAGCTAAGATTTTTGTTTGGGGTGGAGAGGCAACCAAAGTTGTTGAGGTTTTCTTGGGAAATCACGGATAAAAATACCCTGTGAATAGGACATTGCAGGGGGCAGGCTTCTGCCGGGGGAGACAGATAATTGTGTGCTTTCAATGCTTTTCAATATTTGTGGATCTGGGGGGGGGGAACTACCTCCCCAGCTAAGCCCATGTACCGGAGGCATCCAGAGCTGCTCCTGACATTAGGCAAAAGTGAGACGACTACCTCAGGTGATGGGGGGTCAGCAGCAAACACTCGCCCCTCCCCGTTCATCCTCTGCCCTCAACTATTCCCTTCTGTTGCTGCGTGGTCTCTCCTGGGCCCTCAATCTGGTTTGCAGCCTCATGTGTAGTGGCACATGTTTTCACGCCACCAGCTGCTGCTGCTGTTGGCATCCGTCTGTCTCGGGAGACGTTGGAGGAGTGCCTCTTCGGGGGTGAAGTGAAACCATTGCAGAGTTACAGCGCCTGCTGTGGCTGTAGAGACCGATGCAGGAGAGACATGTTCGTTGCAGCTGGGGAAGAGGAAGGTGTCCGGTTGTGCTGCTGCAGACGCACCATGGCTTTTCTACTCTTTGCTCTCTCTCTCCCAGCGGTCATTCCTCCTGTGGTGACTGCTATGGAAGCACAACCTGACTGTCTGTCTCCAGGCCCTGCAACCGACTGCAAGGGGTTTTCATCTGGCAGAGTTAATGTTGCCAGCCTTCATGCCACATTTGCAGACATCTTCGTAACGGAAGAGTTGGTCTAGTGCCTGAAGCCAGCTCACTGGAGAGCACAGCCTTGGGGATCCTTCCATCTTAAGATTCAGCTGGCAGTCCAGTTGACTTTTGTGCACGCAATGGAGAGCCGGGTGCCATCTTGAGCTTTGCCTCTGGCAGCAAAGTACGTCAGGCCAACCCAGAGGCAGCTGCTTAATGGTAAGGCCTGAGATAATAAAATAAGCAGATTACAGGGGCTACAAGGAAGGGGTTGGGTTCCTCCTTTAACGCACCGCCAACTGATCACCAATGAAACCTTGCAGCAGCACCATATTTTAAAACGAGTTTGCCTCCATTGGTGGATTAATTTATCGAACCTTGCTGATGCCTGGAGAAATAGCTCGCCACCAATCATTTCTGCAAACAACATCCTTGTGGGGCCTGCCTTTTTTTCTCCTAGAGCAGGCATAGGCAAACTCCGGCCCTCCAGATGTTCGGGACTACAATTCCCATCACCCCTGACCACTGGTCCTGTTAGCTAGGGATGATGGGAATTGTAGTCCCCAACATCTGGAGGGCCGGCGTTTGCCTATGCCTGTCCTAGAGTCATTGACAACGTGAGTTAACCAAGGGATAGGGCACCTCGGGCTCAAGGGACAAGTGTGGCCCTCCGTGCCTGCCTACCCGGCCCTCGGAACACTCCCTGAGCCACACCCCTCACTGCCTCTGCTTCACGTCATGAGTGCTTTTCCTCGAACACTGCTCATGCCTCTTGCTTACCTGAGTAGAGGCTAAAGAAAAGTGTAAGTGTGTGTGTGTGTGTGTGTGTGTGTGTGTGTGTGTGTGTGTGTTTAGAAACCAGCCTATGGCAAACAGGTCAAATATATGTTCCTTTCTCTGCCCACTTTGGCCTCTGGCCCCACCCACCCCTGGCAAGAACATGTACAGGTGAAACTCGAAAAATTAGAATATCGTGGAAAGGTCCGTTTCTTCAGTAATTCAACTTAAAAGGTGAAACTAATATATGAGATGGACTCATGACATGCAAAGCGAGATATGCCAAGCCTTTATTTGTTATAATTGTGATGATTATAGGGTACAGCTGAGGAGAGACCCAAATTAACAATCTCAACTTTGGGGTTTTCA
The DNA here is from genome assembly GCF_009819535.1 of Lacerta agilis. Classification (NCBI taxonomy): domain Eukaryota; kingdom Metazoa; phylum Chordata; class Lepidosauria; order Squamata; family Lacertidae; genus Lacerta; species Lacerta agilis. The sequence goes on along the minus strand of NC_046319.1, from coordinate 76,585,793 downwards.
TCAGCTGCACGCCACAATCATCACAATTATAACAAGCAAAGGCTTGACATATCTCGCTTTGCATGTCATGAGTCTATCTCCTATATTAAACTCCAGTAGCTAATGAAAACAATTGCTTACATAATGGACTTTTCCACGATATTCTTTCCCCCCCGATTTCACCTGTAGTAGTGCTCTGGCTAAAAAATGTTTTCTCATCTCATTGCAGCGCATTGCGCAGTAACTACATGGCCAGCTGGTGGCAGTGCTGCTTTATTTTGCTTTGGAGATTGAAAAGGAGACGCATCTACATCAGATTTACTGATTAGTTTGCATTTCTAGACTTCTTGTGGTTGGCATCCATCTGTCTTGAGAGACAATGGAGTGCGCCTCTGGAGGTGAAGGCAAACCGCGAAAGAATCGCAGCACCTGCTGGGGCTGCAGGCACTGGTAACTGCTGCCTCCTGTGTTGTTTTTACCACCTAGCGCACAAACTTGGGGTAGTGTGTAGGGAGGCCGTGGGCTGCCCAGATGAGGGGGGAAAAACCTTGTGTTCACTGCTGGGGTCCAAAGGAAAGACCAAGACTTTTGCCACCAATCTGGGCTGCCGGAAGGAGGCATGCAAGGCGCCATCTGTCTTGGGGACTCCACTCTGTATTTGTGTAGAGTCTACTTCTCCTGGGCTGGGCTGGATGAATCCCAAACCGGAATTAAGATTGCCGGAAAAAAATATCAACAACCTCAGATATGCTGATGACACAACCTTGATGGCAGAAAGTGAGGAGGAATTGAAGAACCTTTTAATGAGGGTGAAGAGGAGGAGCGCAAAATATGGCCTGAAGCTCAACATCAAAAAAACTAAGATCATGGCCACTGGTCCCATCACCTCCTGGCAAATAGAAGGGGAAGAAATGGAGGCAGTGAGAGATTTCACTTTCTTGGGCTCCATGATCACTGCAGATGGTGACAGCAGTCCACGAAATTAGAAGATGCCTGCTTCTTGGGAGAAAGGCAATGACAAACCTAGACAGCATCTTAAAAAGGCAAAGACATCACCTTGCCGACAAAGGTCCGTATAGTTAAAGCTATGGTCTTCCCAGTAGTAATGTACGGAAGTGAGAGCTGGACCATCAAGAAGGCTGATCGCCGAAGAATTGATGCTTTGAATTATGGTGCTGCAGGAGACTCTTGAGAGTCCCATGGACTGCAAGAAGATCAAACCTATCAATTCTTAAAGAAATCAGTCCTGAGTGCTCACTAGAAGGACAGATCCTGAAGTTGAAGCTCCAGTACTTTGGCCACCTCATGAGAAGAGAAGACTCCCTAGAAAAGACCCTGATGTTGGGAAAGATGGAGGGCACAAGGAGAAGGGGACGACAGAGGATGAGATGGTTGGACAGTGTTCTCGAAGCTACTAACATGAGTTTGGCCAAACTGCGAGAGGCAGTGGAGGATAGGCGTGCCTGGCGTGCTCTGGTCCATGGGGTCACGAAGAGTTGGACACGACTGAACAACAACAACCACAACTTCTCCTGAAGATATACCACAAGGCAGCGGTGGGGGTGGCAGCGTTGGAGGAAGCCGATTGAGCGCCTGGGGCGGCGCGCCCAGGAGTGGGGCAAACCGCCCATAGGGGTGGGGCGCATTGTGGGGCCTCTGGAGTCTGCCTGCCTCCTCCCACTCAGCCGCCCTACAGCTGGGGGGGGGGGAGACAGCGGGCAGACCGTTTGGGCAGCACAGACCCTACACGCGCCAAGCACTGTGTCTCTCCCAGGAGAGACACAGGCTTGGGCACGCTGCAGGCCCACGGTGAGTGCTGCCCGGCATTTTGTCACACCCCCCCCCCTCAGTGGTGACACCGGGGTGAACCGCACCCCCCTTCTTCTGCCCCTGGGGGTGTTTATGGCAAGACATAGAGGGGGAATTCCAGGCAGATCTAAGCTCGCTCCTTTCTATTTTTTACAACTGAATTCCACCAGCCCTAAAACTCAGGTATGAATCTGGGATATGCCCTGAACTATAAGCAAGGGGTTTGTCTGGATGACCTTGGAGGTCCCTTCCAAGTCTACAATTCCATGACAATTTTACCAATGCACTAGATAAGAACATCAGGCGCTGGATCAAGGCGAAGGCCTGCCTAGCCCAGCGTCCTGTATGCACAGCCAGATTCTTTGTCGGGAAGCCAGGAACAGGACCTGAATCGATGCACACTCTCCCCACGCGTGAGGAACGGGTATTTCACCAGTGGAGGGAAAACAGAGACGCCGCGGGCTCCACCGCTGTGCTCAAAGGGTTAACTCCAGAGCCAGTCTTCTTCGGGTCTCCTCTCTACTCCCCCTCCCACCTCTATCCTAGCCATGAAAGAGTTAACGGAGGTCAGGCATGTGTAAGCGGCTGGCAGTGTCTGGAAACCGGTGCATGGTTATGAGGCAGCACAGGGGCCCCCCCAGGGATCATCTGACATGGATTGAAAACTGCCTGATTGACAGCCATGGCTCCGTCGGAGTCAAAGGGCTTCCCAGCGGAGCCACACGGGTCAAGCTTGGGCCTAGTCCCTCCAGGCAGCTCTGGCGATGGGTATTTCCACAGCCCCCCCTCCTCCTCCCGTGCGCACCCTGCATCACCAAGCGCCTCCCTTCCCCATTCATCTTCCTGATCACGCTTGCATTCCTCTGCTGGCCAGGAGCCTCTTCAAGTATGCAGGGAAGGGAGCCTGTGCGCACACATACAGACGCACCCACACCCGGCGATTGGAGACGAGGCCCAGCTGGAAGGAAAACCCTTGGCAGAACCCGAAGGAAGCAGACCTCATGAAACCCTCCAAGTACCCCAATTTTCCAAGCACAGTCCCAGATTTACAGAAGCCGTCCCGGTTTCTGATTTGATCCCGGAATGTCCCGCTTTTCCTTAAAGGTAAAGGTAAAGGTACCCCTGACCATTGGGTCCAGTCGCGGATGACTCTGGGTTGCGGCGCTCATCTCGTTTTATTGGCAGAGGGAGCCGGCGTACAGCTTCCGGGTCATGTGGCCAGCATGATTAAGCTGCTTCTGGCAAAACAGAGCAGCGCACCAAAATGCCGTTTGCCTTCCCGCCGGAGGGGTACCTATTTATCTACTTGCACTTTGACGTGCTTTCGAACTGCTAGGTTGGCAGGAGCAGGGACCCGAGCAACGGGAGCTCACCAATGGGAGCTTGACCCCTCGCGGGGATTCAAAACGCCGGCCTTCTGATCGGCAAGCCCTAGGCCAGTGGTGCCGAACCTTGGCACTCCAGATGTTTTGGGACTACAACTCCCATCATCTCTGACCACTGGTCCTGTTAGCTAGGGATGATGGGAGTTGTAGTTACAAAACATCTGGCGTGCCAAGGTTCGCCACCACTGCCCTAGGCTATGTAGTTAACCCACAGTGCTACCTGCGTCCCTATTTTCAGCTGGGACTCTTCAGAATTCTTTTTCAAACTGGGACTCTCGAGAATTCAGTTCTCAGGTGGGCTGCCATTGCCATTCAAAGAGAATGAAGGAGGTGAGTTCTGGGACATCATCTTCTATAAGAACGGCGCTGGACACCCCTATTTTCATTGGAGACATGTTGGAGAACATGATCTGTCGTTTGAGGGTTGCAGAATCGGGTGGCAGCTTTCTGTGCGGTGGGTGTGAATGCCCTTTGCAGACCCACAGCATTGTGCAGCTTCCACACTGCTCTGAACACGGTGGGTCATCTCTGGTCAAGTTTTCTTCGAGTAGTCCCACTGAAACGGCTGGACCCAGCTTAGTCATGTTCATGGCCTTTCATGGGCCTCCTCCGAGTAGCCCCAATGATCGCAAAAGGAGTTGATTCACAGAGTACCGAGAAGCATTCAGACATCACACAATGTTCACTGGACAGGGAGCAGGTTGATTCATCTGCATTTATAGGCAAACTCATGTGATTTGTGCTTTCCAAACAATACCGGAACTGAAACACAGCCTGCCTTAGAATCTGTACTTCTCCGGATTTCACAATCATAGAATTGTGAAGTTGGAAGGGACCCCAAGGGTCACGCAGTGCAGGAATCACAACTAACAATATGGTTCTCCAGTCAAGTAATGTGTACATAAAAGACCACGAAATATATATATATGCAATACCCATCTCATGTTGTGTCTTACCTAATCACTCAACACGGTTCGCTCAAGACAAAAGATGACACAAAAAATAGGATGCAAGACTCTCTTAACAAAATGAGGTGGAGCAGGGCTTGTTACTTTCCCACATCACTCCTGGCAAAGGAATGTTGCAAACCCAGTGGTCCCTGAACTTTTTTCCCAGGCTCTTTGGTTCCACAAACTCCTCTCCAGTGCCCCCAGTCCCTGTAAAAAGCATTATTCAGAATACTGTAATGCTTTTCATGATCCACTATGGAAGAGAACACAAGTAAAATTCAAAACAGTAACAATTAATTGCATATCTATTCAAGTCCAATTTGTAGCCCTGGATTCCCAGAAAAACTAACTTGTAGGCATGAGTGTATGACATTGATGTTCGCAAAAATAAATATATGCTCTGATCTAATATTGTAGCACACACACACACACACACAACACAAACAAACATATATGCAGCAAAGAGAGTGGCATGAAAAATATTTTCACACATTCTTATAGAACATAAGGTGAAGGAAAGTCATAGCATAAAATATTGTTGGAAGGGACCCCGAAGGTCATCCAGTCCAACCCCTGCAATGCTTAGAAACCTCCGGTGAAGGAGCGTCCACCAGCTCCCAAGGGAGTCAAACAGCTCTTGCTGCCAGAAAGTTCTTCCTGATGTTTAGTCGGACTTTCCTTTCTTGCCGCTTGAAGCCATGGGTTCGGGTCCTACCCTCCAGAGCAAGAGAAAACAAGATTGCTCCAACTTCCGTGTGATAGCCCTTGAGATATTTGAAGATGGCTATCATATCTCCTCTCAGTCTCCTCTTTTCCAGGCTAAACTTCCCCCAACTCCCTCAACCATTCCTCACCAGGCTTGGTTTCCAGACCCTCCTCTACAAGAGCCTCTCCCCTTCTGCGGTTTCCAGAAACTGGTATTCAGCCAGAAGCGGTTTAGTCATGCTGGCCACATGTCCCGGAAAGCTGTCTGGGACAAACGCAGGCTCCCTCGGCCTGAAAATCAAGATGGGTGCCGCACCCCATAGTCTCCTTTGACTGGACTTAAGGATCTAGGGGTCCTTTGCCATTTTTTACCTTTATTCAGAAGCATTGCTGCTTCAGTTGTGGAGGCAAACAGAGCCTCCATCGTAGTTAATAGCTAGATCAGGGGTCAGCAACCTTTTTCAGCCGTGGGCTGTCCCTCAGATCATGTGGTGGGCCGGACTATTTTTTGGGGGGAGGGGAATGAACGAATTCCTATGCCCCACAAATAACCCAGAGACACATTTTAAATAAAAGCACACATTCTACTCATGTAAAAAGCACGCTGATTCCTGGACCGTCCGTGGGCCGGATTGAGAAGGCGATTGGGCCGCATTCCGGACCCCGGGCCTTAGGTGCCTACCCCTGAGCTAAATTACCTCGTGGTCCCTTTCAACTCTGATAAGAATAATAATTTCATTATTTGTACCTTGCCCATCTGACTGGGTTGCCCAGTCACTCCCTGGGCCGCCATCACTGCCTCCTGTGGGAGGGAATTCCACATGTTAAAATACGTGTTGTGTTTGTGTGTGCCCACCATGAACTTCCCACATCCAGAAGTTCCTCTGGCCCTTTGACTGACCTGCCTGTCACCGACGTCTTTTGGACTGTCAAATTCTATCCGCTGATGGGGGGGGGGGGGTTTGGAAGGAACAGAGATTTTTAAAATGCCTGCGTTGTTCATTCCAGGACACGGAGATCCACGATAAAGGTGGACGTGGACTCCCCCCCCCCCACCCGCCCACTCCGCAAAACTAGGAAATGACAACAGCGTATCTGACAAGTTGATTTCGGAGGGTTGAGTTGTCAGAAAAATTGGGTGGTGGTGGGGGGGAGAATTCTCCAGATAGGGTTGGAAGCGGTGTGCTGGGTACCAACAGCATCCCAAGGATTAGCAGCATGTTCTGCCCTCACTGAACCACCGCAAGCATGTGGGGCGGCCCCCTCGCCCACGTGGCTTCTCCCACCCCCCACCCCACATGCAACGGCCTGTCAATCAAGCACAGGGTGACATGGCAAGCCGTCCTTGGTCATTACGGCTGACAGATGTCCATTATCTCCTAATCTCTCTGCATTAATCAGGTGTTTGCTGCCATCACGTTTGCTGGGGGGAGATGTGTTTTTATTTGCATCTGTCAGGGCCAATTACTGCTGTGCAGACAAAAGCTTGCCATGTTTCCCCCCCCCCTCCCTTTCTGTCATGGATTTCATCTTTTCTCCTGCAAGGGGGAGGAAGGCCAGAGGGACCTCTGAAAGTTGCAGGATTTCCACAGGCTCCAGAAAGGGGCGGCGCCCGGCGATCAGGAGGTGGGGGCAGAAAATTCTACAGCGCCGGCAAACGCCCGGTCAGCAACTAGGGACTCTGCTGGATTGGTAACGAAAGGTGTTTTATATGCGTTGTATATGCAGTATAATACCGCGACACCAGAGGGTGCTGTGGAGTTCTGTTTTTTGCCAATGCGATTTCTCATACAAAGTTTAAAGGGAAAGGGACCCCTGACCATTAGGTCCAGACGTGGACGACTCTGAGGTTGCGGCGCTCATCTCACTTTATTGGCCGAGGGAGGCGGCGTACAGCTTCCGGGTCATGTGCCAGCATGATTAAGCCGTTTCTGGCGAACCAGAGCAGCGCACAGAAACGCCGTTTACCTTCCTGCTGGAGCGGTACCTATTTATCTACTTGCACTTTGACGTGCCTTTGAACTGCTAGGTTGGCAGGAGCAGGGACCGAGCAACGGGAGCTCACCCCGTCGCGGGGATTCGAACCGCTGACCTTCTGATCGGCAAGCCCTAGGCTCTGTGGTTTCGACCACAGCGCCACCCGCGTGAACAAAGTTTACAACGCGCTTTTCTGAAACACTCTTTGATGTGTCTGGATCCAGCCAAGGTTTCATGGTGAGCTGCTTGTGGAGGAAGAAGAGGCCTGAGACCACCCCAAAGTGGGTGCCATGCCCTGTGCCAATGTTTTACTATATTTACTTACTGCAGTTAGAACCCCCCTTTTCTTTGAGGACCCAAGGTGGCACAACAACCCTGTGAGGGAGGTTGGGCTGAGAGGCAGTGACTGGCCCAAGGTCATCAGTGAGCTTCATGGCAGAGTAGGGATTTGAACCCTGGTCTCCCCGGTCCTAGCCCAACACATTAACCCAGGGTTTCCTCAAACCTGAGTCTCCCGCAGCCCCCTACCAAGCTAGCAAGGATGATGGGATTTGTAGTCCAAAAACAGCTGGAGATCCAAGTTTGGGGAACACCGCTCTAACCGCTACACCACACTGCCTCTGGCAGTATTGGTGGATGGGAGCAGGAAAGAGACAATTCCTTCCTCAACCTGGTGCCCCCTAGCTTTCCCCCCTTTTTTGGACTACAACTCCATCAGCCCCAGCCAGCACACTTGATGGGAGTTGTAGTCCAGCAGCTGGAAGCCCACCAGCCTTAGGTGGCTGATGTATGGGACCTGGCTCTTCCAGTCTCACCATTCAAATCAGTGGTTCCCAAAGTGGCAGCAGCGCCCCCTGTGGGGTTGGTAGGGTTACCCAGGGTGGGTGCTAAGAAGCGAGGGCAATGCAGATGAAAAAGACCAGCAGACTTTTGCAGAACTTGTATCCCTGAGTCAAGCTCGTGGTTTTGTCGAATTAATTTGACTAACCAGTGTGTGTGCTATCACAGCCTAGGACAGGGGTCAGCAAATTTTTCAGCAGGGGGGCCGGTCCGCTATCCCTCAGACCTTGTGGGGGCTGGACTATATTTTGAAAAAAAAAATGAAACCAATTCCTATGCCCCACAAATAACCCAGAGATGCATTTTAAATAAAAGGACACATTCTACTCACGCTGATTCCTAGACCGTTCCGCGGGCCGCATTGAGAAGGCGATTGGGCTGCTATCCGGCCCCCGGCCTTAGTTTGGGGACCCCTGGCCTAGGACTTCTGTCAACCTCGACTAACGGTTTTTCTAACTTTCTTTCTGATTTTGCATTTTATTTTAATAGTTATTGCTATAAAATCCAAATCCTAAATAAACTCCTCCTTAGTCCCTTTTTCACATTAATTCATATAGCTCTCCTACAAAACTTCTGGCAACCCCACGAGTGATGTCAATCGATTACAATTGTCTCTCAAATATATCATAAATTTCTTCCAATCTCCCAGGAAAGTCTGGTCCTGCTGGTTCCGAATTTCCCAGTTCATTTTGCCAACTAAACGGTTTTAATTGGAACAAAATAGAAAATTCTTTCCAGTAGCACCTTAGAGACCAACTGGTTTGTTCTTGGTATGAGCTTTCGTGTGCATGCACACTTCTCCAGATAGGTTTTAATTGGGTTTGGAATAAAATGTGGAATTAATTGTTACTGCTTTGGATTTTGTGGTGTTATCTTTCTTCGAGGGTTCTGCAAGCAGCTATTTGGAATAATGCTTTTTACAGGGTAGGGGGATGTGTTTATGGGACCAAGAGGGCGATGTCCGTCCGTCCGTCCCCCCAAAAAGAGTTGAGAACCATTGATTTAAATCGAGGGCTGGAGGACAGAGGGGAATGAGGCTGGGAATTTATCTCTGTGGAGGAAAATGAGCTTAAGATGGAATGGAATGTTTGCAAATATCGGGAACTTCCCATTCAGATATTGCAAGATGCTGAAAGGTAATACAGAATGAGACACTGACTCTCAAAATGTGGAACTGGTATTAAAGTTGGGAGCAACGGTCAATCAAAATGTGTTTCAATTGAATTAAAATTGAAATCTTACAAGCTTTCCATGGTCAAATACTTGATGCCATTAGTCAGCAATTCAATGCTGTTTCATTCTATTAGTTTGTTCTTGACACATTGGAAAAAAGTAATGCTTGGAATATCAAAAGACAAGGTTGGGTTAAATAAAAAAATACCGTCTTAATATGGCTATCATACATTGGGAAGAGTTCCTAAGGCAAAAGTCCCATTTTACAAAGTGTATGGAAAAGTGGGTGATAGCCAACTCAGGTCTAGCTATTGAAATCAATAGGCTTAAGTCATGCCCTTTATTTCCAGTGGGTCTTCTCTGAGTAGAGGTGGCATTACCCATAACCTACGGTAGGTTCTAGTCTCTACTTAAAAAGCTTGATTATTTCAGTTTTTATTTTTTTCATGTTGAATTTCTCGTTATGATTAATTGCTACGTATAAAACTGGAGGGAAGGTAAACGGCATTTCCGTGCGCTGCTCTGGTTCGCCAGAAGCGGCTTAGTCATGTTGGCCACATGACCCGGAAGCTGTACGCCGGCTCCCTCGGCCAATAAAGCGAGATGAGCACCGCAACCCCAGAGTCGTCCGCGACTGGACCTAATGGTCAGGGGTCCCTTTACCTTTATGCAAACTAAGGCCCAGGGGCTGGATCTGGCCCACTCGCCTTCTAAATCCGGCTCACGGACGGTCCAGGAATCAGCGTGTTTTACATGATTAGAATGTGTCCTTTTATTTAAAATGCACCTCTGGGTTATTTGTGGGGCATAGGAATTCGTTCATAATTATTTTTTCAACATATAGTCTGGCCCCCCCAAGGTCTGAGGGACAGTGGACCGGCCCCCTGCTGAAAAAGTTTGCTGACCCCTGTTGTATACTAACTTCCATAGGAAAAAGAAACAGGAATTGTAAGCTGTAATATGTGGAACTCATAATAACAATAATAAGAATTAGAATAAATAAATAGAAAACCCCGACAGGAGATACTGAGCTTCCTTACCTTAACACAAGGGACAAACCTTTATACTGTAGTGAATAATGATTCATTCAAGAGCGCAAGTTAGAGGAATATTTGGCAAATTTAATGTAACTAGCCAGAAAGGGGAGCGCCATGATCCAGCAGAAGCCTATGTTAAATTCATGTCTTTGAGTGAAAACTCTTGGTATGCTCAGAGGCAATTCCAAAACTGGCTTTGTACAAAAGTAAAGAATGATTAAACACCTGTAGGTGTTGCTTCTACATTCCTACAGTGCAGAGGGTTGGACTAGATGGCCCTTGGGGGTCCCTGCCTACTCTACAATTCTGATTCTATGGTGTGCCTGCTCTTTAGCTTCTTTCAATGCATGGACACTTTCTGGCTTTGGTCTGCACGCATTTCTTCTTTCTTCTCTTCTTCTTCTTCTTCTTCTTCTTCCTCTTCTTCTTCTTCTTCTTCTTCTTCTTCTTCTGCCAAATAATATTTATTAGTTTTCCCAATTTTGGACAACATCAATGCCAAATCACATCAAATTTAATACAATCTTCCCCAAAACTTGACTTCCCGCTTTTCGTCCTAGACGCGTCCCTGCTTCCCCCATTGCTTGCTATTACATTTTTATTTCTGACCCCCAATTCATTCCTTATTACAATTACTATTTTTCATCATCATCATCATCATCATTATTGTTTTTAAAAAATCCCTTTCCCATTATCCATCAGCTGTCGATTGATCAGCTCCTGCTGGTATATATTCCCACAACAATAACCTATTCCCTTAAAGAACAAAAGGCGGCTATCCATCTTCCTTGCCTGCCCGCTTCAAATCGTGACTTCGCTCTGCGCGCATTTCCAGAACCGAGAGGCGGGCTTGTGTGTGTGTGTTGGTTCGTGCGTGCGCGCGGAGACAAGCGCCCCTGCGCGCGTGCAGAGCGCCCTGGCCGCTCAACTTCGGCTCGGGCCGACCCCCCCTTTCTCCTCCTCCTCCCCGCCCCTCCCCGCCCCCCCCCCGTCCAGTCGGCGGAGGGGCGGAGGCGGCATCAGTATGCGCAGCGCCGCGCCCGCTCATCACCATGTGAAAGGCAGCCGCGCCGGCGGCGCCTGCTGCTCCTGCACCCGCTCCAGCGGAGCGCAGCGCAGCCGGGTTGCCGGGCGTCCGGACGCGCCTTCGCCGGCCGGCCGCCCGCCTTCCCTTCCCTCCCTCGTGCGCGCCTCGCCCGCCTCGCCCGCCTCGATCGTCCGCTCTATGGCGGAGCCTCCCCGCCGGGCCGCCCCGAGGCCGCGCTGGACGGGCAGCTCCCGGCGGGGGCGTCCCGGGCGGGGGAGGAGGAGGAGGCGGCGACGGGCGCTGCCGCCGCTTCTTCTGCTTGTGCTGCCATCATGCGCGCCCGGTGAGTGAGACGCCGTCGGCGGCGGGGAGCTCGGGCGCCCCGACGAGCCCCCCGGCAGCCCCGGAGCGGAGCACGTGCGCGCGCCGGGCGAGTTGGGGTGGGGTCGTCGCCGGGGAAAGTTTGGGAGCGGATAGGGGGGGGGGAGGTCCGAGAGCGCCTGAGCGGGAGGCGAGGTGGTTGGGGAAACCCCATCCCCCGAGGGTGAGGGTTCAGGGACGAAGAGGGAGAAAGTTTTGGGGGCCCCGTAGAGCAACGTGTTGTGCGTGTGGGTTTTTTATGGGGGGGGTGAGAAGAGTCGGGGGAGAGGAGGCACAGAAAAGCTTTTCTGAAGGCTGGAGCCTCCTTTTTGGGGGAGCCCCTAGACGGGGTTTGGGGTGGGGAGCAGAAAGACAGTTGTGGAGAAAGTGGGACGGAGGTGCCAAGTTGGGACTGGATGGAGAATCTAGAACGGGACGGGGCCCCAAAGGGTCATCCAGCTCAACCCGCTGCAATGCAGGAAGCGAGGGGGAGGGTTTAGTTGGAGGCGGCCTGAAAGTGGGTGCACATGGGGGGGTGGTGGTGGAAGGAGTGGTGAGGCTACCCTGAAGCTGTGACCTGGCATGAGGCTTCCTCCTCTGAATTGTCTGGAACAGTGGTGATGTCTCAGATGAGGGGCGGGGAGAGAGAACCACATATAGGAAAGGAGCACAAAGTTCCTGGTGGGGTGGGGGTGGATGTTCTTGAAGGGGGGGGTGACGCTTGATGAGAGGTTCCTGGGGTCACGTGACTTGCATTGGGCACTGGGTGGGGTACCCATAGATGGGGCAAGCTGGGGTGAAGGAATGTCGGTGTCTCCTTGGTTTGTCTGGGGATGCAGAGTCAACGGCTTTGGGAGTCCAGCCTCCTTGCATTGTCCCGGAGCCAGATGGTGGCGCTTGGCTGCTGCCTGGCTGCGTTGCTGGGTCCCTCCACCCCGTGCTGCCGTTGGCAGAGATGCTCCCTGCCCTTGATTCTGTGGGGTGCTCCTTCCATTTCCCCCAGTGTGGGGTTTTCCCACCATCTAGCCCTCTTCTTCCATCTGGTGCTTTCCCTGTGTCTGACTTCCGATAAGACTTGGGCTTGGAGGGCTGGGGTGAGTCTCCCCCCACTTCAGAAGAAGCAAGGCCACCCCCATAAATCTTGCTTGAACCCAGGGTGGGTGGGTTCAGTGAGTGACTTAACAGGAGCTTTTTACAGGATCCAGCCAAAGCGAAAAGGTAAGCGTGAAGTTTGCTTCCTGTGAATTGTGACCTGGGATAGTTATCTTTCTGGGGTGCCAAAGAGCAAACGGAGGGAATCTTGTCTGGAGACTTCTGTGTACTGATTTCCCAGAGTGGGCTACATGGTCCCAGCCTTGCTTTGTGCCAAACTTGAGGGCTTTTTTTCCCCTGGGCGGAGGAGGGTGGGGGAAACAATTGTTGCTTGTTTTTGCTCCACCAGAAGCAAAAGATGGGCATGACAGCAAATAAATAAACCGACTCACCGCTGGACAGTCAACTGGGCAGTCACCCGGATGAAATCTGAATCAACCAAGAAGTGCATCCCCCCCCCTTGCCCCCAGTTTGGCCCTTGAGGTTCTGAATCATGGCCACTGTTTTCTGTGATGCCTTCTCTGCACTGAGCCAAGAACTGGTCAATACTGTGAAAGAGGCGCTGGGGCTGAAGCTCCCCATTCCCACCTTTGCTGGCTGCTTTCTCCCCCCTCTCAGCTGCAGGTGTCTTGAGTGTAGTGCGCACGGAGGGGAAAGGCACTCTGCATGTGTTCAGAGGTTGCAGCCTCTGTTCACCACAACTTTGCTCGTCCAAGAGCTGACCGCAGAAAACAGGTTTGCAGGTCTTGAGTGCTGGGGTCAAAGGAGCATCCAGCTGCTTGGGGGGGGGGGTGGCTTTTCTTGATCTGATCTCTCAAAGTCTCGCTGTGCCTTGCAAAAGGGTTGCAGCAGCAGCGTTGGTGACTAGTTACATGGGTTTTCAGGAGCCCGGCCACAATTGCAAAGCTCAAGGCCGGACAGGGGTCTTGTTGGCTGAGTTGCTTAGATCCTCACAAAAGGAGATGTTGTCCCGACAGAGTTTCCAGCTTTGGAAAGGGATGCTTTTCGGGGTTTTTTGCTTAGGGCAGAAGCAAAGCAAGGGAACACGGATTAGACCTCGCAGTGCGTGCATTTGCTCCTGAAATCCAGAGGCGACGTTTTGGAAACGGTGCTCCGGGCTTAGCTGGGCTTTTGCCGAAGGAACGCAGGTGTCAAAAGGTGTTTGGGTTGCAGAGCTTCAGAATCTGGTTGCACGCAGGTATATACAGCTTGGGCGTCTTGTGTGGAGCATCTGCCGAAACCTCGATGTCGAGGGCTTTGGAGAGCTCAGGGATAACTAAAACCAGAGCAGAGAGCTCCTGAGAGTCGCCTTCGTCCTTCCGGCTGTCATTTTCAGGGACTCATTAACACAGGTGTGTGTCCCCTTCCTCGCTTTCACACCTTTAACTGGGCTTGTGAAACAGCCACATACCGGACTGCTTTTTGGCAAGCTAATATTACTTCTGGCCAAGAATGTAGGAAGCCGCCTGTTGGTCCACGTAACTCCGTGTTGTCTACAGTGACCAGCAGTGGCTCGGCCAGGAGTCTTTTCCAGCCGTGGATTGAACCCGGGACCCCTTGCGTGCCCCAGGGTGGGGTGGGGAGGAGGGGGAAGCCTCCTCATGTTTCTTTCAGGCCTTCAGATGTGCTAGAACTGATGGGCGGTGTGTTTGATGGTGGATGGTTGTATTTGAATGGTTTGTATTCTTAAAAAAAAAAAAATCCCCCTTTCTTACTTGCCAGGTTTCAAAAGGAAAGGGTTTGCCAGTTTTTGTTGGGGTGGGGGAATCGGTGCAGGTTGTCTCAGGGCCAGGTTGAAGGCAAGCTGCGGGCCATAGCTCAGCGGTAGAGCGTCTGCATTGCATGGAGGAGGTCTCTGGTTCAATCCCCGGCAGGTGAGACTGGGAAAGGTCTTTTCTAATTGCAACCCTGGAGAGCAGCTGCCAGCCTGTGTAGGGCAGTACTGAGCTAGGTGGACCCAAGTCTGTGGGGCAGCTTCTAAGAGCCGAATGTGGTTGAAGAGATGCTTTGCTTGCACACGTCTTCCTGCTAATTAAACAGGTTTGGCAGGCTTCCTGAAACCGCACCAAAACCTTCCCAGCCAGCTTTCAAATCCCCTCCGGTTTCAGGGCACGGGAAAGGAGACCCTGACATCGCTGAGCTCTCTGAGACCAAAGCTGCATCTGAGATGGTGGGGCACCTGTTCACAGTGGCCCCAGGAAGAAGCCAAATGCATCAGAATACTTTGAGGGGCTCTATGCGGAATGAATGGTTCCTTTGTAATGAATGGGAGATCCTTGTCCTTCAGGGGCTTCGCTTCGTTGCTGCTGCTGTCAGAGATGGTGGCATTAATGGTTTTGGTAAAGTGCAACCCAGCGTTTCCTAATCCCTGTTTCTCAGCTGTGTTTCTTCTCTGCCACTTGGGACGTGTTTCTGGGCAAAGGGGCACTTTTCGTTTTCTGCCTTGTATACCGATGCTGAATTTCTCTCTCTGAGTGAAAGTCTTTATGCAATTAAAACACCACCAGATCCCTGCGTGAGAGGGAGTTGGCAGGCAGCAGGTTACGACACGACCGACCCCTGATTTGGAGGGGCAGAGTAGACTGAAAAGTAACAGGGAGGAGAGATGCAATGGAGTGTCCTGGAAGAAGGCATGACTGGCTGGACAGCAACACTCTGCGCTGCAACTTTTTGTTGCAGGGCCCGCCTGTTTATTTATTTCCATCAAATCCTGGCTTTATACCACAAGTCTTTTTCAAGCCTTGCATGTGTTTTCAAAACCGCTTGGGCTTCCTTTCATTTCCCGTGTTGTTTGAACAGGTCCCCCCCCCCCAAACTTTCTCTGCCGTGCCTGGGACAGTCTTTCTGGAGGTCTGGCCCCATCAGCTGTGGGCGTTTGGAGGGGTGCTTTTCAGATCCCTCTCAGTGTTTCAGAGGATGCTGCCGACTGAGCAGGTTCCGCAAATTGCACTCTCCGTTCTCTGTGGCTTTGCATGGGACGATGGGGGGGGGTGCGCAACCCAGGGATCGTGCTTTGCTCCTCTGCACCCCCAGAAAAGCTTGTCTCGCTTTAGCGATAGCCCCGGCGTTGCTCGTAAACCTGGGGAAATTCTGGTCTTGTGGCTGCTTAAAATGTTTGCTGCCAGGAATGCGATACCGGTGTTTCAAAGAAGGTTTTCCTTCTAGCCCTTTTATCTGTTCTCGGGGTGTTTTTTTTTTTTTTTGGTGCAGTGAAGCGCTGCCGTGCCAATAATCTTTAAGCTGCCTACTTACCTGAACTCTCCTTTGGAAACTAATTTGTGTGCCCTTCTGCTCTTCCTCGGTGCCCTCTGCGGGGTGATCTCTCCCAGTTGCGGGCTGCCTTTCCCCCAGTCCTCTCCCTCGTCCTAGTTAATCGCTTCCACCCCTTTTGTTGTCATGGCTGTCTCTGGCGCACCAAACAGATGCACCTTTCCCAAAAAACCCAAAACCCTCCACCTTCCTGGCCTGAAAGTTTCAGGCATGCACAAGCCCGCCATGGAGTGTGTCTCCTCCTCGTGTCTCCCCCTTCCCCAAACACCCCACGTTCTACTCCCAAAGTCTCCTGGCGCCCCTGGCCCTGTTCCATGCCACCCTCAACATGCAAAGGTGTTCAAGAGGCAGGCCTGGGCGTTCTGTGAGGGCATTGGTATGCGCGAGGCACAGCGTCTATTGATGATCTCGATTTTATATGCGAGAGAGGTGTGGGTTTTGTATTGGTATGTGCGAGAGGGTGCTGGTGCAGTTGTGCGTGCCTCTGGATCGGTATGCGTGGGCACTCACGCATTCGATGCGGGGGAGGAGGAGGAGGAGAAAGGAGAGGCTTGGGGTGTGTGGCACACCGCTCCCCCCCCCCAGCCTGCCTGGTAGATGCTTGCAAAAGAGCCACTTATTGCCTCCTGCTTTCTTGAATTCCCAGCCACTGCAGATAATACTTATTTTCAGCTTTCCCTGTTATGCACAGCCGCGCCGAACTGGGCATCTTTCCTCCTCCTCCTCCTCCTCCTCTGGTGAATTGTACCCCAGGGTGAGAAGTTTATTTGGCACAGCCTGAGGGGGCTTGGATGTCGCCCCAGGGAGTCTTTTCTTGGTTTGCTTGTCGCTTTGAAACCGAGGTTAGCTGAGGTTGAGCAGAATGAGGAAGCACAGTCCGTTTAAACCAGGCCTTGGCAACCTGGCGCCCTGCAGACTGTTTGGACTACAACTCTCACAGCTGGGCGCACGGCCAATCCTTAAGGTACACTGCCTCTGGTCTTGGAGTCTCTATTCTTAACCAGTGTGGCCAGTCACTTAAGTAGAGTCCTGCTGGAACAGGCAGCGTTAGAAACTCAATATTTAAAGTGACCGCCAAACGGCATTTTAGGCCTGGTTTACGGTCCCAAAACGGAATGTCTGGGCACTTTTTTAAAAAAACAACAACAACTATAGACTTTATTATTGTATTATTATTCATTTCATTTCTATACCGCTTTGTATTTTTTAAAAAAATCTCAAGCCAGGTTACAGCACATTAGAACGTCAAACAAAAAAATCCAGAATAAAACAAATTCAAGCTTTCGGGAAAATATTTCAGATCCTTCTCTCAGTGACACTTCACTTTCCCCATATTTAATTACCTACTTGGTTTATAGAGCTGCTCCATAGCAGAAGGACTCTAGGAAGACAGTGTGGTGTAGTGGTTAGCAAGGGCCAGCAAACTTTTTCAGCAGGGGGCCGGTTCACTGTCCGTCAGACCTTGTGGGGGGGGCGGACTATTTTTTGGGGGGTGGGTGGTGAACAAATTCCTATGCCCCACAAATAACCCAGAGATGCGTTTTAAATAAAAGCACACATTCTACTGATGTAAAAACACTGATTCCCGGATCGTCCGCGATTGAGAAGGCGATTGGGCCAGATCCAGCCCCCGGGCCTTAGTTTGCCTACCCATGGGTTAGACTAGGAGCTGGGAGATCAGGGTTGAAATCCCCACCCAGCCATGAAGTTCACTGGGTGACCTTGGACCAGTCACAACCTCTTAACCTTCCTTAAAGGGTCGTTGTTGGGATTATCGTGTGTGTGTGTGTGTGTGTGTGTGTGTGTGTGAGAATCAAGCGCTTCTTGGTGAAATGAATGGAATATAAATGCAACAAATAAGCTCTTTCTGCTTAACTGCTTAAGAAAGCTGGAGGGGCCAGCCAGATGGAGATGTCAGCCGCCAAGCTGGCATCCAGAGATCGCAATTTGATCCGTACCGGTGTCAAAATGTGCCTGGCTCATTTCTAACACTGCATCTGTAGTGCGCCAGGTTGGCAAAATCTCCTTTCTAAAGCAAAATCTCCTTTCTAAAAGAAACACATGTTGGGCAGAGGTCTCCGTGATCCCTTTGTTGTCCGGCTGGGACAGAGGTCTCTGCCTGATATGTAAGGGGGTAGGGCAGGTGGCAGTTGCCAAGCGGTGAGGGTAAGGCCCTTTGTGCATGCCCAGAGGCAGTTCCGAAAGTACGAGGCCCGCGAACCTGTGGCCCTCCAGGTGTTTGGCCAGACTCCAGTTCCTGTAATCCCTGAAGGTTGGCCATGGTGGCTGGAGCCATTGGGAGTCCAACAGCATTTGGAAAGTGCAGGATCCCGACCCCTGCAATATATTTGGACTGCCCGGATGATTTGTTCACTGTTGCCCAGCCATACAGGTAGAAGCTTGCAAGGGAAACTGGGAAAAAAGAGGTGACTTCTCGTGTTGGTAGTACGGTACCACTTTTTTGTTATTCGAAGTGCTTGGCAATCCTTTGCTTTTTCACCCCTGATATTCTGGAGGATTGTGTGTCAGTCATCCATGCCCTGGTTACCTCTAGGCTTGGCTACTGCCCTGTGCTCCACATGGGGCTGCCCTTGAAGACAGTTCAGAAACTACAGCGGGGGGAAGGGAAACCCACTAATATATTTAGATTTATTTTTACAGTGTGAAAACTGAGCTTGAGTGCTAGTGACTTAGCTAAGGCTGACTCCACCCTGAAATCCCTTGTGCCCCCTTTGTTTTATTGTCTCCAAAGAATATGGCGATGTGCATGTGCTCGATTTATTTATATTTTATTTTTAGGAAGGTCTCCTTCTCTCTGGATTTTTACTGCCAGCTCTGTGGATTTTTAATTATAACTCCAGCAAAGGGAGCGCGATAATTGAGCTAAATTTGTGTCATAGTTTATGCTAATTCTTTAAAAAAAATTTTTTTTATTGCAATTAGTGGCTTTTTAGCAAGATTATTCTCTCGAGCTCAGCTTCTTGCTGCTCAGAGAGTTTGTCAGCCCTCCATTCTTCCCTCTGTGCCGCTTCCCCCCCGCCCTAGTAATACAAGCTTGTTTTCTTGCAGAGAGCTCTCGGTACAAGTGGAGAGCTATTTCAGGGCCTCTTTTCTGCATCCCAAAAGGCAGATTTCTCTTTTTCCCCCCTAGCCCCCTCACCCGGTGTCATACGATCTTTCTATATGTCGCTTTCCCTAAATTAATGTGAGTGTAAATATGTATACTTTTAAAAATTGACTGTACTGTATAGGCAGCTCAGCAATATAACTCTCTGAGCTGTTTCACAGCAAGGAGCAGAATATCGAATCCAAAATTCAAGGCACGACTAGAGCAGGATTAAATTAGCTGCTTCTCCGGCTTCAGCTGAGGGCTAGCGCATCTCATGCCCTGCTTGTGCACTTTTGGGGTGGCCAGGCGAGAAGAGGGTGCTGTACTAGGTGGGCCGCCTTTGGCCCGTTCCAGCTAATGGGCAGGCTCTACTGATGTCCTTATCCAGGACTGAAACTTTCCCCAGATCGTGGGCCAGATCTTTTCCTGACTAACTTCCCAGGGGCTGCATGCTGGAGGTGGGTGGGGCCAGAGGGAAAAGTGGGTGGAGCAACAGATACAACCTTTCATAGGAGAGATCATAGAATTGTAAAGTTGGAAGCAGGGTTCGAAATTAGCCGGGCGCCAGGAGCATTTTGCGCCTAAAGATTCTCCATTTGCGAGCACCTCAAAAAGTCTGGGTGCCATTTTGGCACCTGGCTGACACTCAAGGATTACTGAAGCGTATGTGCTTTGAAGCCTTGAAGTATATGTTAAGGATAGACAATATGTTAAGGAGTTTTACAGTAAAGAGTAGAGCCTTTTGAAAACTGAAGTATGCCACCAATATTTTTTATTTTTTGGTAAACATCCAATTAAACATGCGTTAACAGTTTCCGATCAAAATTTGATATTAACAATGTGTCTCTTACGTGAATTGCGTATTAGTTCATGCTTATCGAAATAATAAGTAAAAAGTGTTGCCGACCCCCCCCCCCCCACAAATGGCGCCCACAACCCAGGTCCCGGAAGCCATTTGGCTCCTAGCTTTTCTATCCCAGTTTCTAACACTGGTTGGAAGGGACCTCAACCAAACAAAAGGTTTATTGTTGTTGTTGTTGAAATTTATATACCACCCTTCATCAAAAGATCTCAGGGCGGTTCGCAGAAAGAATACAAGATGAAACACAAGCCAATAATTAATAATAAACCCCCTTCCCACGGATACATTTAAAAGGCTGTAGGATATTAATCAGCCAAAGGCCTGGTTGAAGAGGAAAGTTTTCCTCTGGCGCCTAAAAATAATAACGAAGGTGCCAAGCGAGCCTGCATGGTGAGAGCGTTCTACAAACGGGGAGCCACTGCAAAAAGTCCCCGTTCTCCTGTGGTCACCCTCCGGTCCTCACGTGGAGGAGGCACACGAAGAAGTGCCTCAGATGGTGATCACAGGGTCTGGGAGGGGGGTGTCCCTTAACTTTCTCGCCCTGATCTAGCCACAGTGGCCCACGCGACGGTCACCTCCAGGCTCGATTATTGTAACTCGCTCTACGTGGGGCTGCCCTTGAAGCTGACCCAGAAACTCCAGAGGGTGCAGAATGCGGCTGGGAGGCTCCTTATGGGGTCTTCACCATGGGACCACATTCATCCAGTGCTATACCAGTTGCACTGGCTCCCGGTGGAGTACAGGGTCAGGTTTATGGTGCTGGTTTTAACATTTAAAGCCCTATACGGCCAAGGACCCTTGTATTTAAGGGGCCGCTTCTCCTGGTATGCCCCGCGGAGGACCTTATGGTCCGCAAATAATAATATTTTGGAGGTCCCGGGCCTCTGGGAGGTTAAACTGGCCTCAACCAGGGCCAAGGCCTTTTCGGCTTTGGCCCCAGCCTGGTGTGACACTCTGTTGCCAGAGACCAGGGCCCTGCGGGACCTGACATCTTTCCGCATTGCCTGCAAGATGGAGTTGTTCCGCCAATCCGGCATTAAAATTTGTGCCCCAAATTGGTCAGTTGATTTGCAGCCTGGAGTGGCTCACACAGCTATTCCCTGCTGCAAAATAAGCGCATTGCAGGGGGTTGGGCTAGATGACCTTTGGTGTCCCTTCCAAGAATGGGGCCCGGCAGTTTGGACAAAGGCAGCAGCGGATGTTCACCTGTAGCCACCCCACCCCGAGAGCAGGGGAAGCACATCATGGAACCCAGAGGCTGCTGCTGCCATGCGGAGCCAAGTCAGATGAGGCGGCAGAGTTTTTCTCTGCAAAGCGTTTTAGCAAACAAATCACAGCAGGTTCCACTGCAATCCACACTGTTCAGAGAAGGGCTGGGATGTACGAAGCCACATATGGCAGGTGCAATGTTGGGGGTGCCAGAGAAGTAAGTGCACCCCATTGTCACAGGGCAGGTTCTGAAATGTGTAGAAATCCCGGCATTTCAGTTGACTAGCCGGTGCATGCACTGCTGAAATATTGAAACCAAGCCCCCCATTTCTGGAATCATAGCATGGGGGCACTTTTTTGATAATTGGAGTAAACCTGCTGCTATTCACTGTCGGAGATATTTTTCTTTCCAGTTCTGGATGACTGTTAATGCACCAGGACAGAAACGTTTCTGTGTTTGCCCTTTGCTCTCAGACTTTGCCATTTGATTGGCTCAAGCGGGGGGCGAGGGCCCTGCAATGCGGTTGGACTCCGACTCCCATCAGTCAGTGGGCCAACGCTCATGGGCCATGGGATCATAGAATTATAGAGTTGGAAGGGGCCCTGGGGGGTCATCTAGTCCAGCCCCCTGCAATGCAAGGGGAGTTGTTGTCCAGTAGCATCTAAATGGTTCCTTACCTCTGGACAGAAGCTTTTGTTGATTAGTCTGCTGATTCAGACTTGCAGATTGAATTTTAACGTTTATGGGCATGAGGACTAGAAACTTGAGTGCTCTTTTTGGCACTCATTTTGAAAAGATTCTGGATCTTACACTGGGCACTCAGTTATTCTCTTGTGGGCTGGTGGATGTGTGAAAGAGAGAATATACCGGTTCATAGCATTGTATACAGTTTTGGCTCCAAGTGATTGCAGTGGGAAACGGAGTTCACAGGAGGAAGCAAAAAGCTCTGCATATTCCAGAGATGCCGAATTTGGTGTTGGCTTTTCCTTGCGCTTAGATTTAGTTGCTCAAAATGTGCTTTGAGGGAGGCTTCGATAACAAAAATACCCCAACAAAACTTCCATGACCAACCAAGTGCCTCCTCTCTCTTTGCTGAGCAGAAGATCAAGTATACAGCCTACCAGTGATATGACTTATAATCTCTGGCAAGGAGGATTTTAATATTTCATATACAGGCCGGGGCCTGAGACCTACGGGTACAGGGCAGTATACAAATTTAACAAACAGATGGAGATGTCATTCGCCAGCCTGGCATCCAGAGATCTCGCCATTGAACCCGCACCAGTTGCAAAACTCGCCTGGCGAATTTTGAACACTGAGAAGAAAGCAAGAGCAGGGGAACCCCCCTTGTAACCCCAAATTTCCTCTTTTCCCAGAAGGTTGTGGCCTTCCCTAACGGAAACCGGCCGTCGGAGGACGCGTTGAGGCTGCCCCGAAATCGGATGGTTCCGGGTTTGAGATGGCAGCCCTGTACGGCAGTGAGGTGAAATGCGTCAGCGTGGAATGGGATTTCCTGCAAGGCTTATTAGTGAAGAACCAGCCGGTGCCTTGGTAAGAAGCCTCCATTTACTGCCTCCCTTCTTGGGGCTACCGGGCGTAATATTTCATAGCCGCTGCGGCATGGATTGCGGAGGTCTTAAGTCGAAGTCTTTGCTCGGTCACGAAGCTGCTCCCTCTCGCAGTCTGAGCCTACCATGCAGGGTTGCTTGGAGGCAGGGCCGTCTTACCCATGGGTGCTAGGGGTGAGGGGCACCTGGGCACCAGGCTCTCAGGGGCGCCAGGCCGAGAGTCCGGGGCCCGAGAATTGAGTCCGGGGAAGAGCCTGCCTGTCCGTCAGAGTGCCACGGCGGGCTCTTCTGCTGCAGGCGGCTCTGTGCCGCGAGTTCGGGGGC
Source organism: Lacerta agilis (assembly GCF_009819535.1). Lineage (NCBI taxonomy): Eukaryota > Metazoa > Chordata > Lepidosauria > Squamata > Lacertidae > Lacerta > Lacerta agilis. Next base: position 76,563,116 of record NC_046319.1, on the reverse strand, counting down.
GACCGAGCCAGTGAGACGCTGAGGCGGCCGGCCTCCACTCTCCTGTGCACCTGGGACTGGGCAACCTGGGGGGGCAGGCGGATATTTTATACCCCGCGCCGCATATGCTTAAGACAGCCCTGCTTGGAGTGTTGGCTGGGGCAAACACCCACCCCCCACCCACATGAGCCACCCTGAACTCCTTAGAAAGCAGTCTATGCCGTCCAGGCGTCCTGGACTACAACTCCCATCAGACCCTGCAAGCCCTCAGTTCCTTCTGTTCATTTTGTGGTGCTCCATAGTTCTAAAAAAAATCTCTGGCAAGAGTCTCATGTCGAGCAACGAGGATTATGGACACATGGCTTGGCTGCGTGTGACAGGCCAAACTACACCATGCATATAAAACGCAGGCTTGGCTCCCCCCCCCCAAAGAATCCTGGGAGCTGTAGTTTGTTGAGGGTGCTGAGAGTTGTCTGGGGACCCCTTATTCTCCTCACAGAACTAACATTCCCAGAGTGGTTTTACAATCCATCCTTCCTCCCAGGGAGCTCTGGGAATTGTCGCTCTCTGAGGAGAATACAGGCGTCCCCTAACAACTCTCAGCGCTCTTGTCAAGCTGCACTTCCCAGAATCCTTTGGGGGGAAGCCATGATTGTTTAAAGAGGCACCATAGTGCTTTAAATGTATGGTGCAGGTCAGGGTGGATTTGATTTAAATCACGATTTAAATCACTAGTCAGTAAGACTTGATTTAAATATTATTATTTTTTACAGGAGGACTCATTCTTGCTGGTTTAATCTTAATATTTACAACCAGATGAAGGTTTCATTTTTGGAATAATAACTTTTCAGAGTAGTTTTTACAGTTGTATCAAAAATTACTGATTTGGTTATACTATTAGAAATACATTGACAGATAATTATGAAATTATTGTGAGGTTTAATAAGCTAACTGTTTAGATTTGGACAACTTTTCTGCTGCACTTTATTGAAAGAAGAAAAACAATAATTTCCTTAATAACAATTTAACAATTTATTTAACTAAAACAATAGCATTATCGGCTATAATGTTTGTTAACTGATGTGGTTAAACGATTTTTTTTTAAAAAAACACCTTAGACTGAGTTTTAGCACACATGAAAAACTTAAAACAAATCCTTATTTCCTGATGAATAGCCTTTGGACTATAATCATAGCTGTCAACTTTTCCCTTTTCTTGCGAGGAATCCTGTTCGGAATAAGGGAATTTCCCTTAGAAATGGGAAAAGTTGACAGCTATGACTATAATTTAACTTAGAAAACTCTTTAGAAATATTTTGCCTCCAAAAGCATTTTATTTTAAAAATCCACTTTAAAAAATCCAAGTTTTTTTTTATTTTAAAAAAATCATATTTTTATCCACCCTGGTGCAGGTGTCTCTTCTGAGACATTTCATACGATATAACCACCATCTTTCTCTTAATATTTTGAACAGGGACCTCTGAGGAAAAGTAGGGGCTGGGGGAACAAATGGAAACCCTTTTGCGCTTCTTGCGAAGTGGGGTTCCTGCATTGCAGCGGGTTGGACTGGATGATCACCGGGGCCCTTCCAACTCTACAACAATTCTATGAGTTTTAAGGTTTGCCTTGTCTGCCTTTTCTGCCGTTCACAGCTGGTCCTGCCGCTCCGTGAGCGGTTAAATGGCCGACGAAGGCAGTTGCTTTCTAGCCTGTCGGTTGGCGTTCGGTCAGGTCAGGCCCATATCTCGGTCCTGTTCAGGAGGCTGGTGGTTATTAATAATAATAATAATAATAATAATAATAATAATAATAATAATAATTTTATTTATACCCCGCCCTTCCCAGCCAGAAAACCGGGCTCAGGGCGGCTAACATCAATTAAAATCACAGCAAGAAACATAAAAACGATCAATTTAAAATAACAGATTAAAATACAAATTTAAAAATTCAATTAAAACTGCAGGTCTCAATTTCAAATATCCCACCAATAAAAGATGAAGCATAAATATTAAACAGAAACCAACCCAAAGGCCAGGTGGAACAGCTCCGTCTTGCAGGCCCTGCGGAAAGATGCCAAATCCTGCAGGGCCCTGGTCTCTTGTGATAGGCTGTTCCACCAAGTCGGGGCCAATATTGAGAAGGCCCTGGCCCTAGTTGAGGCCAACCTAACGTCTTTGTTGCTGTTACGACCCGTGTTTTTGTGTTTCTGTACCGGATCTTCGGGTGAAGGGGTGACAGATAAATTTAATAGATAAAAAATAATGATGGTGGTTTTTCCGCAGCCTCCAGGCCCTGCGCAAGGAGAAGTCCCGAAACGCTGCACGCTCCCGCCGGGGCAAGGAGAACTTCGAGTTCTACGAACTGGCCAAGATGCTGCCGCTGCCCGGAGCCATCACCAGCCAGCTGGACAAGGCCTCCATCGTCCGGCTCACCATCAGTTACCTCAAGATGCGCGACTTTGCCAACCACGGAGACCCGCCCTGGACCCTGCGGGCAGAAGGGCCTTCCCCGCCTGGCAAAGGTGGGTGGCAAATGTGTGTGGATTATGGTCCGTGCGCCATGAGGGACAGCGACTTGGTTTGGTTTTTTTTAGCTGTAAGAGTGGCAAAAGACCATCGCTGCCTCTGGAAGGAAGCTTGGAGCCAAAGGTTAAGGACTCTCCCTTGTTTAGATCCTAAGAAGTTGCCCCCTACCACCGAGGGCTGCCATACGTCCAGAATTTCCCACACATGGCCGGGTTTTGGCCCCCCATAAACAGCGTCCCGGGTGGAATTCGCTGAAACGTCAGGGGAAATCCGGGTTTATGGCAACCCATGCCGGAAGTGTAGATTTTGGCAAACCTCCTTAAAAATTGCTCAAAGCTTCAGCGACAACTTTGGCAAGACAACAACAAAGCTCAACAACTTACGTGTGTGTGTGTGTGTGTGTGTGCAACAACTTTGGCAAGACAACAACAAAGCTCAACAACTTACGTATGTGTGTGTGCGTGTAAATATTATATATACACACACACACACACCACACATACATTACATACACACACTGCTTTTTTCCTTTAAAAGTACTCTCATTTTCCTACCCATATTGAAATACTGCCCCTCAATGAGGCCCAACTTAGATTCACAAAATGTTTAGGGGTATGTGTCCCCCCAGAAAAAGCTCTCTCTCTCTCTTTCTCTCTCTCTCTGTGTGTATGTATGTGTGTAATTTTTTTATTAAGTTTTCTGCTTTACAATTTAAAATACTTATTTTACATCCATAAAATAGCAGTGACTCCCCTTCTTCTCTTTCCACGCTTCATTTTACAAATCATAAATCCCTGCATATTTTACAAAGAACTGTACCATTCAGTATTCCATTATTGCATCCATCAAAACTTGTTTGCACTGTTGAATTTATCTCAATGCTGCCAGCGCTCAACAACTTTTGGGTCCAGATTTTCACTTTTTGGAATATGGCAACCCTATAGTCCAGTCTGCTTTGACTGGCAGTGACTCTCTGGGACCGCTGGTTAGAGGAAGGTCTTTTCCATCGCCTGCTACCTGAGATCCTTTTACCTGGAAATTGAACCTGGGGACTTCTGCATGTTCTGCGGCCGAGTTGCGGTTCGTCCCCTCCTGCCGGTCTCTCGGTCTCTCTCCTGGCGTCCTTCTTGGCGCCCCTTTCCCATGACACAGTTAAATCTCAGCTCCCCCGAGCCTGTCCATTTCCTCCTCCTCCTCCTCTCTTCCCGCATCCCTAATTCCTCGCAGAAAAGGCCAGGGCGCCGTTTCATTCCAACACACCCATGCGCTCACGCGCGCACCGCACAAAGGCGCTTGCCCAGATAAAATAGCATTGATTAGCCATGCAATAAATCACCATTTAAATAATGCAGCTTCAAAGTGTGTAATTAAATAAATTAACTGCCTTGGAAGAATACAGGCTTGCAGCAATTTCTGATTACTATCATTACCCGCGGGGTAATTATCAGCCAAATAACGAGTGTTCCATGAAATAGGGATAAACATCTGCCTATTGTTTGGGGAGGCTGGGCGAGGTGCTGTCCGTTTCTCCCCCTCTCCCTGCACCCCTTTTGCCTCTCCACCCCCCTCCTCAAAAAGCAAATTCCAGCACTGAAAAAGGGGCATTTTGCTGTTGAGCCGAACTCTGCACCCCCCCCTAGCCACCCTGTTTGCAAGAGGAGCCAAAATCTCTGCAGAGTGAATTCTGTTAATGATCAGCTTTGAAAAATGAGCGCCGAGAACTTTAAAAAACTATGGAAGGGCTTTCCCCCTATTGTTCTGTTGCAGCTGTGTCCTGGAAGAGGGTTTAAAAATAGAGAGTGGTGTTGGAGGGCCAAAGGGGGGGTCAGAACGGAGAATTAGGATGCCCGAGTGCTTAATTTATGGGCAGAGTGTGCTGCATGAGTTAGCTTTTACAATGAGGACTAGTAACATAGTATGTGGAAAGCAGTGTGGAAATTGATGTTTGGGCCCTGAACTGTGGAAAGGGTAATACTAGTAGCTGGGAGTGGCGGGGGGGGGGGGAGAGCTTTCATCCAATGAAATTGATGGGCAGTCGGTTCAGGGCGGGCAGAAGGAAATATTGGTCACACAACAATGCACAATTAACTTGTGGAACTCACTGCTTCAAGATGTGGGTGATGACTGCTACCTTACATGCCATTTTTATTTTTAAAGGTTTAGGCTAATTCTTTTAAGAGGGAAAGTCCATTGGCCACTCTTGAGATAGCTCCATGGAGCCTCCAGCCTTGGGAATAGCATATCTCTGAATACCAGGTGCTGGATCCACAGGGGAGAGCTGTTGCCTTCACACCTTGCTTGGGGAACCTGTGGTCCCCCCCCCCCGCGATGCTGCTGGACTAGAACTCCCACCAGCGCCAGCCACAGCTGGGAGTTAGAGCACAACATTGCATTGCAGGGGGTTGGACTAGATGACCCTCAGGTCCCTTCCAACAGTACGGTTCTATAATTCTAACGTAACAGGTTCCTTTTTTCTGAAACTTTAGGTGCAACTCAGCTTGCAAAAGAGGGGTTAAGACAGATAGAGTTTGGGACCTCCAGATCCCCAGATCATCCCTGTTTCTTTAACCTCTTGCACTGACCTGTCTGTCTGATGTTAGACTGATTCCTCTTAGGTTGAATCCTGTTTTACAACTTCCTCCTCCTCCAGCTTCTCTTGGAGTTGATCCGACAGTTTAACGTGGGCATTTCCACCAAGCAAAAACTAATTAATCAGATTTAGTTAATTAATCAGATCTGGGAGGGGAGGGGGAAATCTGTTTTTAAAGAAGGCGCTTAACAAAAACTGCAGCTTCCTTTTTCCAAGGTACTGCCGGCTGCTACAATATCATAGGAACATAAACAAGGTGCCTTATACAGAGTCAGACCTCTAGCTCAGTATTCTCTGCTGCAATTCTCCAAGGTTTCAGGAAAGTGCAAATGTCCTTGGGAGGATTGTGTCTCTCTGAGCCTCAGTGTTCCCCAGCTGTAAAATGGGACTTCATGCTTACCAGTGTTTGCAGAACTTTCCCATTTCATAAAACTGAATCTCCCAGCCCCTTTCTTTCTCACCTGCAAAACATAAATATTAATTGGTTCTTTGATGTAACTCTGCTGGCAGGTTTTCTAATTTTCTGCAAGGATCTCTGATCTTAGTCACTTGGGTGAAGATCCATCCTGGCTACAGGACATCCAAGTGTTTAGACTTATGAGGGGCCAGGGAGGAAGGGTAATGGGTTCGACTCCTGCTCCCTGAGTCAGCCATTTTGTGCTTGGTCTTTCACTTTCCCCGCCCCCCCCATTATTTCCCCCTTCACTTGGCTCTGATTGGCGGGTGCTAACCCAGTACATTTTGCTGCCTAAGGTGGAACAGAAAAAAACCAGGACATCCCGCTTTTTCACACGAGAGCACGGCTGCCATTTAGGGTGCCGTGATTTCGCACTGAGATCTCACAGGAAGACGTGCATCCCGGTTTTGGAGGGTGTGCAGAAAATGGTCCGGCCCATTTTCTGCTTCTCCTACTCAAATTGCAATGTAATTAAGGCTGGCCCGAGTTACTTTGACACTTGAGGTAGAAAATCTGCCCAGCACCTTATCCTGGGAGTGAAAATGCCAGAACCGTAAGTTACATAACAATTTGCAGCCATGCCATACACTTAACACACTATGATTCCACATTAAACAGCCGTGGCTTCCCCCCCCCAAAAAAGTGGCCTGGGAGCTGTAGTTTGCGAAGGGTGCTGAGAGTTGCTCACAGAGCTGCAGTTCCCAGAATGATTTAACGATTGATCCTTCTTCCCAGGGAATTCTGGGAATTTTAGCTCTGGGATGGGGAATGGCGCGGGGGTGTGTCCTCCTCACAGCACCGTTAAGAAACTACAGTTCCCATAATTCTTTGAGGAGAGTGCCTCCCTCTGCCTTATAATTGTGCTGGTTCTGAGTGGACCTTGGAGTTTTCGAAGAAGAAAAAGAACACAGGTCCCGGAAGCCTGAATTTCACCCGTCCTCAAATAACAACCCATAAAACTCTTAACCACTTGCAAATGTCGCCTCTGGGCAAAAGCAGCTAGAACCCAGGAATCCTGACTTGCAGCACCTTGCCTGACGGGCAAATTATTCTCTCTCTCTCTTCTCTTCTCTTCCCCCCCCCCCCAACAACCCCCATCCGCAAAAGAGTCTGTTGGCCAGCGATTTCCCCTGTACTAATTACCATCTTTGACCTGGGGCCAATTTCCTAATCAATCGCATTAGCGCAATTAGCAGCAGTTTTTAATGCCGCCAGCAAAGATCTTCCCGGGGCTTAGCCAGGAAAAATATTAAGGTCATGTTGATTAATCAATCAGCGGTTTATTAAAACATCTGGAGGGAGACCAATTGTTTAAATTGCCCCTAATTTGACAAGTAAAATGGAGCCTGATTTTTCAGTTCTTTTTTTCCCTGCCACCCCCCCCACCCCCCCAGTCACTCAGCCAGTGTGGAAGAAATGGGATGAAGGAAGGGATGTGGGGACAGCAAGCATAAAACTGAATTTGCTTAGGGTTATTTTATGGGGCCCCTGAGCGTTTGCAGTGCTCCGCAGAGTTCAAAAGTGACATGTTCCTGCCGCCTAGTTGCTAACAATCTAAAATTTGAGGTGGGGGAAACGAGAGAGTGGAACCAGGAGGGTTTGGAAGTTTTGCTTTAATATTTCTTGTACTGTAAACCCCTGGAGGTCATACTACGATCCAGAGGTATGTGGGTTTTTGCAAAATAAATAAAAAGAGTGTTTGGAGATTAGCAAGCTCCTTCCTTGTGGCTCCGAATTAAAGTTTGCCCCGTCTAGGTGACAGAGTTGCGGAGCATCACCAAACCACGCGGCTGGGCTTGAAGGCACAGCCAGGAATTTCATTCTGATTTATCCAGAATGCAGCCTCCAGGATATTTTGTTCGGAGCAAGCAGATCACATCACATTAGGCTAGTCCTTGACTGGCTGCCCTGTTGCCAATTCTGGGTTTAGTTCTAGGTGTTCCCTTTCAACCCTTAACGCCCTGCCTAAAAGGAGCTGTAGTTTGCAAAGGGTGCCGAGAGTCGTTAGGAGCTGCAGTTCCCAGAGGGAAGAGGCATTCAACCGCTCTGGGAATTGTAGCTCTGGGAGAGGGGAATGGGTGTGTGTGTGTGTGTGTTTCCTAACACCTCTACGCGCTCTTAATTAACTGCAGTGGTACCTTGGTTCTCAAACGCCTTGGTACTCAAACAACTTGGAACCGAAACATTGCGAACCCACCCGGAAGTGGGTGTTCCAGTTTGCGAACCTTTTTCAGAAGCCAAACATGCTCCGTTTTGAGTGTACGCTTCTGATTTGAGTGCCACACTTCCATTTTGAGTGTTACGCTGAGGTCTGTCTGTTTTTGCTATCTATTTTGTGTTTTTGTTTTTGCGGCTCTTTTTGGTTTTGTTTCTGTGACTGTGTGGAACCCGGATCAGCTACTGATTGGTTGATTGTGCAACTGCACTTTATTGCTTCCATTTTATGGTCTCGTTAGATAGTAAAATTGCTGTCTGGGGTTGTTTGGGGTTGTTTTCAAAAGTCTGATTAATCCGTTTGCATTACTTTCTATGGGAAAGCGCGCCTTGGTTTTGGAACGCTTTGGTTTTGGAACGGACTTCCGGAACGGATTAAGTTTGAGAACCAAGGTATACCACTGTACAGGTCCCATAATTCTTTGGGGGGAAGCTATGGCTGTTTAGAGTGGAATCGTAGTGCTTTAACATTTGTGGTGCAAATGTAGCCAGAGTGAGACTGTCCTGAGCAGCAGCCCCTGACAGATGACACCCAAGGGAATCAAAAAAGTGCACAGAATCAAAAAAGTGCACAGAATCAAAAAAGAAGACATGCTCTAAGAGCCCACCCAGGGGCGTCATTTAATTGCCTATCCTTACGTTCAAAGCTTTCCTGATTTTTATCTGTGTTTCAGTCACGATAGTTTCATAGAATTATAGATTTTGAAGGGGACCCAAAGGGTCATCAAGTCCAACCCCCTGTGATGCATGTACATAAATTTGTTTTTTGTTTTTTAATGGTCTTTCTTGCAGATTTTAGCTCTTGTTTTGTCTACAGCTCCTTTTGCACACCATTAGCGATCTCTTTCATTAAGCCCTTCGCGAATCTTCCAAACGAATGAGCACGTAAGGGGGAGGGCGTTTGACAGCTTAAAAATGTTTATTTCTTCCTTGCAACGGGGAAACTTTCACCTGTACTTCGCCTGAATGTGGTCAGACAATTCAGGGAGCTGGAGAAACTGCCCTTGGCTGTCCCAGTTTGCCCGCTGGTGTCCGACTCCCTGTTCTTAACCGTTGCATTTTGCAGTTTCACCCTGTGTTCTTATTTTTTGTCATGCTTCTCATTTTAATAGCACTGTCGCTGCATGCATGACAATGCGCCCCAGTACAAATGGAGGGAAAGTCCTTTCCCAGAAGAGCTTATAACAGAAAGAGTTGGGGAAGGAGGGGAAAGGCGAAATAACACAACAGCTGAATATGGGCAAATCCAGTGGGGCTGCTGTTTGACAGCCCATGCAGCAGGACTCTCTTCCCAGCCTCTTTGGGATCCGGGACAGAAATCCTTGTCCTGACCCAGGGGCATTTCCTCCACCTTCTCTCTCTGCTTGTACAGTGGCTAAGTACTTAATTCGTTCCGGAGGTCCGCTCTTAACTTGAAACTGTTCTTAACCTGAAGCGAAACAAAATAGAAAATTATTTCCAGTAGCACCTTAGAGACCAACTGAGTTTGTTCTTGGTATGAGCTTTCGTGTGCATGCACACTTCTTCAGATACCATGCACATGAAAGCTCATACCAAGAACAAACTCAGTTGGTCTCTAAGGTGCTACTGGAAAGAATTTTCTATTTTGTTTCGACTATGGCAGACCAACTCGGCTAACCACCTGTAACTTAACCTGAAGCGCCACTTTAGCTAATGGGACCTCCCGCTGCCGCTGCGCCGCCAGAGCACGATTTCTGTTCTTATCCTGAAGCGTTATTTCTGGGTTAGCGGAGTCTGTAACCTGAAGCGTATGTAACCCGAGGTACCACTGTATTGGAGAAGGGCTGCGTCTCAGTGACAGGACACCTGCTTTGCATGCAGAAGGTCCTTGGCAGCGTCTCCAGGCAGGGCTTGGAAACGTCCCCCGCCTGAAACCCTGGAGAGCGGCTGCTGCCAGTCATTGCGGGCAACACTGAGCTCTGTGGAAGCAGCTCCCTACGTTTCCATTTCCCGTTACCTCCCATGCGTGCGACTTTTCCTTCTCAAGCGTTGTTGCCCTCGGTCGTGTTCTGGATGGGGCGGTGGGGGGGGGTCTGTTCGCACTTGGGGTACAGAAATGCTCTAAAAGAGGATTGGACAAATTCACGAGAGGGGTCAGGCTGCCGGCGAGGCTCTGCTTCCACGGTTGGAGGCTGCAATGCTTCTGAACATCAGTCTCTGGAAACCACAGGACGAGAGAGTTGATCTTGTGCTCGGATCCTGCTTGTGTGCTTCCTGTGGGGGGCATCTGTTTGGCCACTGTGACAACAGGATGCTGGATTGGGAGGGCCATTGGCCGGATCCAGCCAGCTCTCCTTGTTATCTCAGACAGATTTCCTCCAGCAAGGTGCTTCTTATGTCCTTGCTCTCCTCCCCGGTAAGCAGACCACGGCCGTGGGTGTGAGAGACAGACAGAGAGAGATGGATGGACCTGGGTGCGTGATGATTTAGGCACCCGCCCGTTTGCCATCGAGTCCCTTGGCTGCACGCCCTGTCCTCTGGCTTCTCAACGGGTACCGAATCGCCCTCGGCCTGGCGGAGAGCCAAGGGCCAGCCCCAAACTCAGTTGCTGAAGCCCAGCCTTCCACCCCCAACCAGCCCGGCGGAGGGAGGGAGGTGGAGGAACGGCTGCTGCCTCGATTTCCCCCCTTGCAAAGGTGACTCGCCCACGCTTGGCCGCCATCCATGGTTGCACCACCCCCGGGCCACTCAATCTAATTGACCCAGATTGCCTCGCGTTGGCTGGATGCGTGGAGACCCCCTTGTCCCTTTTTGCCCCTGGCTGGTGTTTGAGTCGGCGGAAGACGGGATGCGTTTGGCTTGCAGTGTAGGAGGAAGAGAACAGGCGAGGGCTGGCTGGGTGCGGATGATGGGAACGAAGCGAGCGGAAGCTTAGTGCCACCGTCTTGCCCTAATGCCCCCTTCTTGTGCTGCTGGTGGTTGGCGACCGTGACGCCTTATTTTAATCCTGGTCATCTTCTAAGGAGCATGGAGAACTTTGCTCTTATAACCTCACAACAACCCTGCGATGTTGGCTAAGGTGAGAGACAAGTGACTGGCTCAAGGGCATGCAGTGAGCTTCACGACTGAAGACAGATTTGAACTCGGGTCTCTCCAGTAGTAATCAGGCACTCTGTCCATGACACGACTCTGTCCCTGCCTTGGCGTGTTTCTCTGCCGCAGATTCGCACTGTAGCTTCTCTCCTTCTCAATATTAGGTCCCCATCTGCCAGGACCTACTTGGCCAGGCTGTTGTAAGGTTTGATGCATGAAATAGGTTCCACAGCTGCATATAAAGACTAAGAAAGTGTTTACGACTTTGCATCTGGTCTTCCCTGGAGATAACTCCCTAGAGTCATTTTCCAAAGCGAGCCTCGGAGTTCCAGGAACTGATCTTGGGATCTTTTTTGGCCAGGCTGCGCAGAATATTTTCCCTCCTTTCTTCCCCCTACTGTCGCTCTCCCGTCTCCAAATTATGAGGCATCGGTTCAACCCTTCCCAGCTAACTTTGCCAGCAAGGAGCCAAGAGATGGGTTTGCTCTTTGCCATTCAGCTGCAGCTAATTCTCCCGCTGCTCCGACTGCGCAAAAGGGGGTTTGCAGCTGCTCGGCCGTAATCCGCTGCGATTCCACTGGCTTTTTCTCCCACATAATTACACACTTGGGGAAGAATTCAGTGATTGCTCCAGCTCTGGACGACTCTCTTTTTTGTGACTCCAATAATCCCGCCAGATTTTGACATTAACCCTCTCGCGGCTTCTTCTTCTTCTCTTCTTTTGTGAAAGGGGGAGGGAATGCTTCCCCCCCCATTACACTTTTGCCGGAAGAAGGGAGACTCCGCTGGATTAGGAAAGGATAATATTCCGTGCCCTCCAAAACGTTTGGCGGTTATAGTAGTGTGCAGGATTCGGCCTGCAGACAGTCTCCATTTTTCTGGGTCTATTGTTTACCACAATAGTGAGAGATTTCACTTTCTTGGGTTACATGATCACGAAATTAGAAGACACCTGCTTCTTGGGAGAAAAGCAATGACAAACCTAGACAGCATCTTAAAAAGCAAAGACATCACCTTGCCGACAAAGGTCCGTATAGTTAAAGCTATGGTTTTCCCAGTAGTGATGTATGGAAGTGAGAGCTGGACCATAAAGAAGGCTGATCGCCGAAGAATTGATGCTTTTGAATTATGGTGCTGGAGGAGCTCTTGAGAGTCCCATGGACTGCAAGAAGATCAAACCTATCCATTCTTAAAGAAATCAGCCCTGAGTGCTCACTAGAAGGACAGATCCTGAAGTTGAGGCTCCAGTACTTTGGCCACCTCATGAGAAGAGAAGACTCCCTGGAAAAGACCCTGATGTTGGGAAAGATGGAGGGCACAAGGAGAAGGGGACGACAGAGGATGAGATGGTTGGACAGTGTTCTCGAAGCTACTAACATGAGTTTGGCCAAACTGCGAGAGGCAGTGAAGGATAGGCGTGCCTGGTCACGAAGAGTCGGACACAACTGAACAACAACAAATTGTTTACCACTGAAATCCAACCCTTCCCCACAGGAGTGCCAGCTTGGACCCTCGACTGTGGGTGCCAAGGGTCCATGGGAGCCATGCAACATGTATGGCCCTGGCGACAAAATTTGTGGGTGCCATGTCCCTTCATGGGAAATTTTTTGGGTTCTCGATCCCCAGGGACCTGGCACCTATGCTTCCTCATTTGAAATCAAAAAGCTACTTGATTATAGATGGGAACTCATATTCCTCCAGAGCAGGCACAGGCAAACTCGCCTTCCAGATGTTTTGGGACTACAACCTCCCATGATCCCTAGCTAACAGGACCAGTGGTCAGAGATGATGGGAATTGTAGTCCCAAAAACATCTGGAGGGCTGAGTTTGCCTGTGCCTGCTCCAGAGTGGCCTGGCATAGAATGAGGTCCATTTCTGAGCCAAGGAAGCTTAAATTTTGGAAAAGGGGGGAGAGGGTGACTTCTTTTTCTCAAGAAGGGTATCAGGGGACTTGTAGAGAATGCAGACACACTTCACCCATTTAATTTTTTAAATTTCTGGTCCCCAAAACAGGTTCCCTTAATTTTTCAGATTTTCAGATTTCAGTTTTTTCAACCATGAGCATTGCTGAGCAGAGTTTGCCCATCAGTACAAATGAGAAAATATATGCAGATGTGCCTAATTTTTACAGAGTGCAAAAATTAGTTTTGGCTTTACACAGATTCCGCCCCCCCCCCAAAAAAACCCTTGCAGTTTAGATAGCAGTGTAACCAGAATGGTAGCAAGGAACTGGCAAAAATCTACCATGGATTAAAAGCAGTGTCAATCAGGATATGATGGGGGTCGGATGGGGGTCAAAGCAACAACTGCTTCACAGTATTTTGGCAGCATGAGTGGAGTTTGGAAGGCAGGGGCTCTTAATTTTGTCGGGTTTTTTCAGGTCTCAACCTTGAATCTGGTGATCTTTAGCTTCTTCAGAATCTGTCGCTTCTTAAACATACCGCTCTTTTGAAGCAAGCTCCTTGACCTCGTGGGGGGTGAAAGCCTCCACTAAATCAGGGGGTTAAGAGCTCCCAGTAAGTTTCTGAGCGCAATTCAAAGTGTTGGTGCTGACCTCTAAAGCTCTAAAAGGCCTTGGCTTAGTTACTCTCATCGTCCAGCTCTGAGGGCCTTCTGGCAGTTCCACACAGTGAGAAGTGAAGTTACAGGGAACCAGGCAGAGGGCCTTCTCGGTGGTGGCACCCTCCCTGTGGAGCACCCTCCCACCAGAAGTCAAGGAGATAAACAACTGCCGGACTTTTATAAGACGCCTGAAGGCCGCCCTGTCTACGGAAGTTTTTAAAGTTCAATGTTTTATTGTCTTTTTAAATATTTTGGAAGCTGCCCAGAGCAGCTGGAACAACCCAATCAGATGAATGGGGTACAGATGTTGTTGTTCCACTATCCCTACACCAACTGCTACTCCTGACAAAATAGGAAATTCTTTCCAGTAGCACCTTAGAGACCAACTGAGTTTGTTCTTGGTATGAGCTTTCGTGTGCATGCACACGAAAGCTCATACCAAGAACAAACTCAGTTGGTCTCTAAGGTGCTACTGGAAAGAATTTCCTATTTTGTTTCGACTATGGCAGACCAACACGGCTACCCACCTGTAACTGCTACTCCTGAGTTACCTTTCCTGATGATGCCAGAGGAACGATCTTGCAAAATATTTGCTTTGATTAGGTTAGCACAGCTGTCCTGCTACTTCCAGTTGCAGTAGCTTCCTCAAGAAGAAGAAGAAGAAGAGTTTGGATTTGATATCCCGCTTTATCACTACCCGAAGGAGTCTCAAAGCGGCCAACATTCTCCTTTCCCTTCCTCTCCCACAACAAACACTCTGTGATGTGAGTGGGGCTGAGAGACTTCAGAGAAGTGTGACTAGCCCAAGGTCACGCAGCAATTGCATGTGGAGGAGTGGAGACACGAACCCGGTTCCCCAGATTACGAGTCTACTGCTCTTAACCACTACACCACAAAACTGGGTTTTGTAACAGGAGGGAATCCATTCTTAAAATTGTGATTGTCTTTTCTAATCAGAGTTGGAGAACTGGATTCACTATATACTCTCTCTCTCTCTCTCATTGGGCCTGCCCTTCGCCATAAGGTCCCAATGTGGGTTGCCACAATATGAAAACAAAATATTTAAATCGGTGGAAACTATTTACATCAGAAGGGGGGGGGGATTATATCTCGGGTGTCAAAAGGCCAGTGCGGTGAGATGGAAAGAACAAATTCAAATAAGCAGCTGCAGAAGGTAACAAATGGAGCAAGAGTTTACAGCTACCTCTTGTTTAAGAACTCAAATGAAACAGTGTTAACGCATATGGGGTGGGAAATGCCTCTTGTGAGGTGACTCAACAGCTTGGGTGCCACCACTAAAGAGGACATCCCTGGTACGTCCCTGGTACCACGGGGCGTCCCTGGTACCTGCCTGTCAGACCTGCAAAAGCAAGAACAGAACCTTTGGTGATTATCTCAGAAAGCAGGTGGGTTCATATGAGAAAGGAGGCGTCCGTTTGCTTATTTATTTTTTATTAAATTTGTTAGTTGCTTTGTCTTGACCAGGGCAAGCCAAAGCAGCAAACAAACAATTTTTTTTATATAACCCCCCCCCCCACTTAGATAGATGCTTTAAAGGCAAGAGGAAAGAGAATAGCGTAAAAACTCCCACTTCTAAAAGGCCACAGATAGTTGAATGCAAAGGCCTGGTTATAGAGGAAGGTTTTTGCCAGGCACTTAAAAAAAATATGTAATGAAGGTACCAGGCAAACCTCCCTAGGGAGAGCATTCCACAAATAGGGAGCCACTGCAGAAAAGTCCCCGTTCTCGTGTTGCCGCCTTCCTGACCTCTCGTGGAGGGGGCACACAAGGAAGGGCATCAGATGATGATCGCAGGGTCTGGGTCAGTACATAGGGGGAGAGGCGGTCCTTGAGGTGTTGGGGTCCTGAGCCGTTTTATACGTCAAAACCAGCACTTTGAATTGGGCCCGGAAACTAATTGGCAGCTGTGGGGCAGGAATCTGGCTGAGCCCCAATGGAATAGTGTCCCTTAGAACAGCCCTTTACTCCTGATAAGGAAAATTCTGGGTTGAGAGACTACTCAACAGCCCAGCTCGTCAGGCTACAAGTCCCCCGCGGGTCCATGCGGTCAGTAAAAGAAGGAAATTCCAGCCAAGCAATTCGGAGCAAAACAGCAGTCAGTAGACTTAGATCCTTTATTGTTGCACAACAGGTTCAAACAGCAGCGAGTGAACCCAAAGTATAGGGTGACATTGACTTTTAAAACTTCCCACAATATTCCAGAATACAGTTTGTACAGCATCATTGATACATCATCTTTATATGACTGACACGTCACAAAAGGGGAGGGGTAGACAGGGGACACGGGTGGCGCTGTGGTCTAAACCACAGAGCCTAGGGCTTGCTGATCAGAAGGCCGGCGGTTCGAATCCCTGTGACGGGGTGAGCTCCCGTCAGGGGCGTAGCAAGGTAAATTGGTACCCAGGGGCCAATTTTTTTTTGTCCCCCCCCCCCCAGGCATAGGAAGGTCAGGTGGTACCCGGTGTCGAAAATTTCTTGTCAGCCCCCCATTGATTCCCCCCTGCAAAAATGGTTTTATGTTATTTCATATTTTCTTACAAAGGAATAATAACAGTAGTAGTAGTAGTAGTAGTAGTAGTAGTATAGTATAATAATAATAATAATAATAATAAATTTTTATTTATATCCCGCCCTCCCCGGCCGAAGTCAGGCTCAAGGTGGCTAACATCAGATACATAACATTGGTATAAAATCAAACAATAATTAAATTACCTCCTAAAAACATCTCAAAATCAAATTAAAGTCTAATTAGATGGCTTTCCACAGGGTTAGGGTTGGGAACAGTAAGTGTTCTCTGAACTGAAATTTCAGCCTTCATGACATAGGAAAACAGCCAAGTAGACAGCTATTTTGGTGGAGGAGGGTCAAGATATTACCGGTAACCGATATGCAAGAAATTTCATATATAGCTATATAATCTCTAGTATAGTAAGATAAGACCTTTGGAGCAGGCATTTTTTTAAAAAAGTTTTTTTTTGAACAGCCCTAGTAGGGCAGTAATTGTCCTTGATAATTTGTGACCCCCTCCATTATGGAACATGGGTCAGACCGCCCCCTACGCCCCCCTTGCTACACCCCTGGCTTCCGTTGCTCGGTCCCAGTCCTGCCCACCTAGCAGTTCGAAAGTACGTCAAAGTGCAAGTAGATAAATAGGTACCGCTCCGCCGTAAAGGTAAACAGTGTTTCCATGCGCTGCTCTGGTTCGCCAGAAGCGGCTTAGTCCTGCTGGCCACATGACCGGAAGCTGTACGCCCTCCCTCGGCCAGTAATGCGAGATGAGCGCCGCAACCCCAGAGTCTCCGCACTGGACCTAACGGTCAGGGGCACCTTTACCTTTACCTTTAGACAGGGGTTACACTAGTTCAACCTTGGCAAACATGTCCAGGCACCACCATTGAGGGACATTAGAGCTCCCTTTGCATAGCCATAACCTGGGGCAAATCCGGTGATGGCTTCTGAAACGTAACTGCTCAGCAATTGTCACCCCTTGGCCCTTCCTTGGGTGGGGTGTGTGTTCATGTCCTCACGCTTGAGGGATTATGGTGGGAGGTGGCTGGGAAGAGTCCTTTTCCAAGGGCAAAATGGCGTTGGAATGGAGGAACTGGCAAAGGGGTTGATTTTATATGATTTATAAAGCTAGGTATCTTCCCTGAGCTGTCAAGTCGAAAGGATACATTCGGCATAATATTTGTAACATTTAACAACTTTAAAATGTGGGGGTCCCCCCTGTAATTTCTGTAACACTCCCCTCCATAGAAGCGAATGGTGACCGTTCTCTCCTGTGTGGCATTTGCTCCCCTGAAAGTCAGCAAAAAGTCCGGCGTTAGGTCTTAGGCGTAGCAAAATAAATTCATTTAAATAAAGCTTCCACCTGCCGTGGAATGAAGGGAGGGGGAAATAACATGTTTTAAGAGATTAAGAACCATTGTTCAGTGGAGGGTGAAATATTATGATTATTGCACGATGACAGGACAAAATTACTATGTGGATTGCGGTTGTGATGGTGCTTGCATGCTGTCCACCCCCCCCCATCTTCCTCCCCCGCTGCGAGCCTTGTTTTCGCACAATGCATGCCGCAGAATCAGTTCTTCGGTTGCTCTTTTCGTTCAGGTACGGCTGTAGGCTGTCTTTGGGCTGCTGCTCCGCTAACACTGAAGCACATGGGCGCTGCGTCGAATTCCTTATTTTATTTGGGGGGAAAGTAAGTTCCTAGACCTCAGTGTGGCCACATGGAGATTTGAGAAAGCCATTTCTGCACTGGGCTCCGTCTTTAACCCTTCCCCCCACCAAACTCGGAAGCTGCAAAAGGAAAGGGGGAAATCGAACCCCCAAAGGCAGTGCAAGAATTTAGGACAGAGATAAAGCTCAGGTATGAGGAACCTGTGGCTATCCATAGATGTGGCTGGATTCTATCACCCCCCCCGACCACTGGCTGGGGCTGATGGGCCTGGAGTCCAACCAACACTAGGCCACTCATCCTCACAACAGCCCTGAAAGGTAGGCTTGTATTATTCTAGCAACCCCGTTCTGCAGCTGGGGAAAGAGGGGGACGAGTCTGAGAGGAATCAGTGCCTAAGGCCGCCTCAATTCTAGACTGAGTGGGAGCCAACCCAAAATTTATCCAATTTGCATTTTACGCCTCAGTTTCACGAGGTTGAACTTTGCCTGGGCTGCGCCTGCTCAGAACTCCCTGAGAGCTTCCTTGATGGGAATGCTCCTCCATCTAACCAAACTCCCCACACATAGTCAAAACAAAATTAAAAAATTAAAAAATCCTTCTAGTAGCACCTTAGAGACCAACTAAGTTTGTTCTTGGTATGAGCTTTTCGTGTGCATGTATCTGAAGAAGTGTGCACACGAAAGCTCATACCAAGAACAAACTTAGTTGGTCTCTAAGGTGCTACTGGAAGGAATTTTTTTATTATTTTTTTGTTTTGACTATGGCAGACCAACACGGCTCCCCACACATAGTAAGCTAGCATGTCAGGGGAAAAGCCAGGATTGAATATCCCTCTCTGTGACGTGCTACTTTTCTATATTCAGGGGAGCTGGTTACTTGAAGGAGTATTCTGTTGTCTGGTCCTTCACTTGCCGCCTGAAAAACGCTATGGATTGATGACCTTGGTGAGGACAGGTTTACATTACTGTCATGGATTCAAATCTAGCAAGAGCCACAAACTCTCCAGGGGCTTTCAGGCCAAGTCATCCTAGGCCTTCGTTATTCTCTGTCTGTGAAATGGGCACGTGAATGACCCATCTCTCGGGTGTTTAAAATTCCCTAGAAATAATAATTGGAAATGTCAAGTCCCTTTCTCTACTCATCCCTTATCCAACATGTTTTGCAAAAGGAATAAAATTTTGCAGATCATTCCAGGTTGCCTAATTCTGATTGCAGAATTTGGATGTTTGCAGAATTTGCAGATAATCTGATGCCGTGGTCTTCAGCTGGTCCAAGTCTGAGACCCACCTCTGAATTCCAACTTGGGACCATTTCCCTTTCTCTGTTTAATAGTACTAATAAGGCACATTATTAATCCTAAAATAGCCATTCACATGGCAACGCACGCAGAGCTGCCTTTGCATTACTGCCAAATGAAAACCAGTGATTTTTACACTTGATCTTAGCCAAAAGACTAAAATGCTGTTGAAAACCAGTGATTTTTAAGAAGGCTGACGATTTCAGTGGGACACTTGAGCATGTTTGTGCTTCCAGATTTTGTTATGGTGTGTGTGTGGGGGGGGGAGTTATTAAAAAGTTATTATTTTTTTAAGTGGCAGCAGATGAGAGATTGCTTCACTTGCCAATTCTGGGTATTGTTTACTAACCGAAATCCAAAACTTTGGTAGCATTAGTTGCTGAAATTGCACTTTTAAGCTTGTGTCACAACTGAGTTCAAAGAATTGTTTCTGCATGTTGTTGTTGTTCAGTCGTTCAGTCGTGTCCGACTCTTCGTGACCCCATGGACCAGAGCACGCCAGGCACCCCTATCCTCCACTGCCTCTCGCAGTTTGGCCAAACTCATGTTAGTAGCTTCGAGAACACTGTCCAACCATCCTGTCCTCTGTCGTCCCCTTCTCCTTGTGCCCTCCATATTTCCCAACATCAGGGTCTTTCCCAGGGAGTCTTCTCTTCTCATGAGGTGGCCAAAGTACTGGAGCCTCAACTTCAGGATCTGTCCTTCTAGTGAGCACTCAGGGCCGATTTCCTTCAGAATGGATATGCTTGATCTTCTTGCAGTCCACGGGACTCTCAAGAGTCTCCTCCAGCACCATAATTCAAAAGCATCAATTCTTTGGCGATCAGCCTTCTTTATGGTCCAGCTTTCTGCATCCTGTATCTTAATTCCAGTGAATCTGGGCCCAAAGTGAAGGGTGATTTGATCCACTGAAAATATATACAGTATATATACCCCTATATTATGGGGAAAACAGCCACTTAATTGTTCAATTAATTGTTCTAAATGTTGCAAAGCATCTCCTTTCATAGAAGCAAAATTTACTGCTTGATCTTTCTCCCCCCTCCCCCCCCAAAAAAAGCCATGAAAAAAAGTTGGAAACGTGTCAGTTAAATTTTGATTAACATCTCGACTGGAGTTTCATCAATTTTTGGAGTGGTTCTTTTTTTTAACGTCCAAATTTGAAAAAATAAAAATAAAAATCTTCCCTACATTGAAGGGTTTCGTTCAAGCAGCTGAACCCGCCTGCAAGGCACTCCACCCTTAAAAGCTGCAACGAGGTGTCAAATAAAGAAGCAGATATTAAAGATTCGTTTCTCAAGAACTCCAAAACTTCATATTGAAGTCCAAATAGTCTTTTTTTCTGCATGACCACCATCTCACTTTTTATGAAAAACAGTAAGGGTTGTGTGTTCAGAACCCCTTCCTTGCAGAGGGCTCTGATGAAATTAACAAATTCACTTTTTTTTAAAGAACAAAATGCAGGATTTCACCTGTATGCATGGAAGCCAATGCTTCGCTGTGGAGAGAGGGATGAATCCAAATTACATTTGGAGCGACATTGAGAACAAGTTGAGACAGCCCACCCTTTCCTGCTGCCTTACAGGGAGCAGAGTTTGCTTGCTTTTCAAAAACTGGTTGTCCGTTCTTTACGGCTTCCTGGCGAGCTTTGTTTCTGAGTGCCGCCTCGGCAGCTTCGGTGGTTTCAAACTTCCATTTGCTAGCATCTCCCCACATTTCACACACTGAGGAATTGGCATGCTATTTCCCCCTCAATCCAAGCGAGCCCCTATTTCCATGCATTGCTGGTCAAATTTTTCATGTCCTTTCAGCACTGGTGTCCTCTTGGCTTTCTGGATTTCCCCTACTCTTTAGTGAACCCTGTTTTTGACACTGAGCAAGGTGGGGGAAAGTAATAATCACCATTATATTTTGTTACAGGTAGGTAGCCGTGTCTGTCTGCCATAGTTAAAAAATTTTTTTTTAAAAAAATTCCTTCCAGTAGCACCTTAGAGACCAACTAAGTTTGTTCTTGGTATGAGCTTTCGTGTGCATGCACACTTCTTCAGATGAAAGCTCATACCAAGAACAAACTTAGTTGGTCTCTAAGGTGCTACTGGAAGGAATTTTTTTTTTATAAGATTTTATTTTTAAGCATAAGGAGAAAAAAAACAATACCATACACATATACATATTAAAAGAAACATAACAAACAATTAAACAGAAATACAATAAACAAAAGAAAACTTATACCTACCTAAGTAAACATAAAACATACATTAATCCTTATCTGTTCTAGTTTCAATCTTCTTTAACCAGGGACCTCCCCCGTCCACTCGGCTGCATTCAAAATCAATATACTTTAGTAACTTTGTATCTTTTTTCCGTAAGCATTAACCAAACTTCTTAAAATCTTTAATGCAATTAATCACTTTTTTATTTTTTTATTTTGTTTTCATTATATTTTGTGTTGTCTTACACTAAAAAAACCAATGGCATCCACAAGGATTCAACTCTCCCTCGTTTTTCTCCGCCTCCTTCCTTCCTCTTGTCATCTGCTGGTACCTTTCTCTCTCTCTCTCCCTACCTTCCTGCTCTCTTTGTCCTCTTTCGCCTTGTCTAGTCTTTGCTTTCCTCTCGCCTAAATTTCTGCCTTCTCTTTCTCTGCCCTGTCTCTTTTGCCCCTCTCTCCCTTGCCTCAACTTCTTTCTCAGCCCTCTGTCAGCAGCTGCCCTCCTCTTGTCCTCTCGGCTGCCATTTCCATCCTTCCTTCCACTCACCTGCTTTATTCCAGCTGCTGCTGCTGCTGTTGCCTTTCCTACGGGCGTTTGCTACGATGCCCTCTCTGCCCTCCTTTGTGCGCTGAAAATCTGCCCCGCCACAGAGTTCAGCACGGCATTCTCCCCTCATAGCTCTCCAGAACAGGAGCTTCAGAAAAAGCAAAGTGGGCCTGGACTGATATTCTGAAAAGGAGGAAAGAGTGTGTCAATCAGGGCTGCTTGTGGCATTAGGAGTTGGCAACCGTGCAGAGAGACGTGGAGATTGTTATTATTATTATTATTATTATTATATTATTATTATTTGTACCCCGCCCATCTGGTTGGGTCTCCCCAGCCACTCTGGGTGGCTTCCAACAAATATTAAAATACATGAGGTATTTTCTAAATGTCAGGTAAATTTTTATCTCTGACGTCTGATGGGAGGGCGTTCCACAGGGCGGGTGCCACTACTGAGAAGGCCCTCTGCCTGGTTCCCTGTAGCTTTGCTTCTCGCAGTGAGGAAACCGCCAGAAGGCCCTCGGCGTTGGACCTCAGTGTCTGGGCTGAATGATGGGGGTGGAGACGCTCCTTCAGGTATACTGGACCGAGGCCGTTTAGGGCTTTAAAGATCAGCACCAACACTTTGAATTGTGCTCGGAAACGTACTGGGAGCCAATACAGATCTCTCAGGACCGGTGTTATGTGGTCCCGACGGCCACTCCCAGTCACCAGTCTAGCTGCCGCATTCTGGATTAATTGCAGTTTCCAGGTCACCTTTAAAGGTAGCCCCACGTAGAGCGCATTGCAGTAGTCCAAGTGGGAGATAACTAGAGCATGCACCACTCTGACGAGACAAGTCTGCGGGCAGGTAGGGTCTCAGCCTGCGTACCAGATGGAGCTGGTAGACAGCCGCCCTGGACACAGAATTAACCTGCGCCTCCATGGACAGCTGCGAGTCCAAAATGACTCCCAGGCTGCGCACCTGGTCCTTAAAGGGGCATAGTTACCCCATTCAGGACCAGAGAGTCCCCCACACCCGCCCTGATGGCTCCTGCTTTTTGGTCCCAGACCCTGGATTCAGGGAGAAGTTGATGTGGCATCCCTGCTCCCTCCAAGTCTCACATCTTGCAGACTCTTACGGCAACTTCCTGACCCCACCCCGCCCCGCCTTCAGCTGTTTGGCATGGCATCCAAGCTATCCCACCGCAATGGACATTTCAGCATTCTAGTCCTCAGCATACTTCCATTCATTAATTTCGTTCAGCATACTTTCATTTCATTCATAGAGAGCTGGGTTGGTGCCGGTTAGAGGTTCAGACCCGGAGCCGGGAGACCAGGGTTCAAATCCTGCCCCCCCCCCAACTTGGGCATGAAGCTCACTGGCTGAGACCTTGTGCCAGTCACTGCCTCTCAGCCCAGCCTACCTCACAGGGCTGTTGTGAGGAATAAATGTGGAGAAGGGGAAGGAGAAATATGTACCGCCGCCTTGAGCTCCTTGGAGAGAAAGTTGGGAGATAAATGCAATAAATTTGAAGAGGAGTCTTGAAAGCCATAGAAATAGACTGTAATGTGGACAGAGTGCGCCTGCTCCATAGAAAGCTCTCTCAGCAGAGGCACAGCTGTAGGATAGTATAATAATATAATAATAATAATAATAATAATAATAATAATAATAATAAATACCCCACCCATCTTGCTGGGTTGCCCTAGTCACACTGGGTAGCATCCAACAAACATAAAAATAAATAATAAACATTAAACGTTAATAGTAACAATCTGGTCCAATATAAAAAGTCACAATAACTTTAAAACAAACAACTTATATCAAATAAAGCGAATACTAAATAATCCATTGGAATCCAAAATTAAACACCAGCTAATAACAATTAGACAGTTTACACTTGTCAATTACAATAAAGAATTACTCATCTGTAATCAATAAAATAAGAGCAAATCGCAATGCACAAAGCATACAAAACCACGTAAAAGGGTCAAAATGAGAAACGAGGACAGACAACTTATAAAATTATTTTTTTAAAAAACTATCGCTGAGCGCCTCTCTTCCCGGATGCTGCTGCTGCTCTCGAAGTCGTGGTCTGGGAAAGGCTGCCGGGGCTGGAGGCTGGAGCAAGGCAAGTGGGAAAAGCCATTGCCTGCAGAAAGTCTCTCTTCCCCTCAGTTCTAGTATTCAGAAATGTGTTCTTGGGAAAAGGCCTATGCCTTTCTCCTGCCATAGCAGTTACTTATTACATTCATATACCACCTCTTCTTCCAAGGAGCTCAAGGCTGTGTTTGTGGTTCTCCTCCCTCCCTCCCCGTTTCATCCTGTGAGGGAGGTGAGAGACACTGACTGGCCCCAAGGTCACCCAGTTGAGCTACACGGCCGAGTGGGGATTTGAACCCTGCTCTCGCAGGTCCTAGTCTGACACCCTAACCCCTTACACCACCTTGGCTCTGACCACACGGCAGCCCCTCGTGGAAGCTGGTCAGATTAGGGTGCCCGGTCGACAGTTTTGTTGCGGTCCATTTGTGGGTCCCAACCCGCTGGTTGGAGACCTTTGACCTGATGTGCTGGCTTTTTCCTTCCACCTGTAGAGTCGGCTGTCTTTCCCCCTTGCCAATTCACACTGTGTATGGATCACATTTCGAACCCGGGTTGTCCCAGTCCAAGTTCACCACTCCAAGCAGCTGCCACCGTCCCTCTCTGGTCTTTGCCTTTCAGAGGTTTCCACTAATAATATAATCAAATATATAAGGTGTTTGTGTTTCATGGGCAGCCTGTGGTTGTCATTTCCCCCTGCTTTATGGCTTTAAAAGCTGGTGATGTTGCAATCATGTGTGTTTTGGGGGGGGGTGTATTTCTGCCACCCCAATACATTCCTCTCTCACTCTATCCCCCCCCAACCACACTGTACCCTTCTTTCCCCCGTAATCCTAGCAGCTTTCTAATTCTTACATTAAATGCTTTTAATTATAGGAGCATTCTGTCTGACCCGCGGGGTTATTTCAAGAGAGAAAAATGAAGGAATTAAAGAAAATGACAGAGCAAATTGCGGCAATTAGCGGTGCTGGTATTGTTCCGAGTGTCTGTCAAGGGAGTTCTCTGTTTGTTAGTTACAAGTAAATTCGTACAGATAACGGAGACAGCCATTATAAATGCCATCTCCGAGGCTGCCTGGCGCTGCAGCTATTTTTCCTTTTTTAAAAAAAAGAGGGGAGAGAGAGAGAGATTTTTTCTTTGTAAAAATAATATTTCTCCTTGTAAAAAATAGTATTTCTCCTTGAAAGCGAGCTCCGAAAGAGAATTGGTTTCTCTTCCTCCCCTCCTTTTGCCCCAGTAAGTCCAGGATCGGGTTTTGTGCATCTGCGTCTTCCTAGTCGAGCATCAGATTGATAGCCTTAGAGATGCAGTGGATGACCATTTGAGTTTGGGCGGCAAGATTTCACCCGGGGCTTAACCCCACGGCCTGCTTCCCGTGGTTGAGGGCAAGCTGGGCGCTAGAGCCCTTCCCTTACACACACAAACCCTCCCATGTCCATTTCCCCGGCATCTGCAGTTAAAAGGATGAGGTAGGCAGCGATAGGGATGTCTTATTTCCTGCCAGAGACCACGGAGGGCTGCTGCCAGCCAGAGCAGAGCCCAATGCGCTCGGCAGAATAACGCCGTGACTCCCTGCAAGGCAGCTTCACGTCTATGTATGAAAACCAGGTATAATTAGAATTTTACTGAAGCCAAGCGGTGTCTCTGAGCATTTGAAGAATCGTAGAATTGGAAGGGACCATGGGGGGCCAATCTTAGTCCAACCCCCTGCAATGCAGGAATATTTTGCCCAAGATGGGACTCGAACCCACAACCCTGAGAGTAAGAGTCTCATTCTGTACCAACTGTGCAACTGAGGAATTGGCGGCAGGGGGGGGGGGACTGAGCTCCAAACCCTAGCTACCAAAAGGTTATATAGAATGCTAATTTATACAGAGTCAAACTGTTGGTTTATTTCAGGGGCAGCAAACTTTTTCAGCAGGGGGCCGGTCCACTGTCCCTCAGACCTTGGGGGGTGGGGTGGAAGGTGACTATATTTTGAAAGGGGAAAAAAATGAATGAATTCCTATGCCCCACAAATAACCCAGAGATGCATTTTAAATGAAAGCACACATTCTACTCATGTAAAAACCAGGCAGGCCCCAAATAACCCAGAGGTGCATTTTAAATAAAGGACACATTCTAATCATGTAAAAACACGCTGATTCCCGGACCGTCCACTGGCCGGATTTAGAAGGCGATTTGGCCGGATCCAACCCCCATAGACCCATGGTCTATTTTGCTCAATATTGTCCACACTGGCTGGCAGCAGCTCTGCTGGGTTTCAGGCAGGAGTTTATTCCTAGCTCCACCTGGAATTTGAACCTGACACCTTCTGCATGCAAAACAGATGTTCTGCCACAGACTCACAGCCTTTCCGTTTCTCCTGTGCCCCTTTCAAGCAAAGCCACCTGTCCACAGGCGGGTGTGGTTTTTCCGTAGCGTTTGCTGAGCCGGGGCAAGATTGTGGCACTGGGTGCAAATGATCTCCTTGACCAGCAGTCTGGAAGCTCAAATCTGGAAGCCCTGTTTCCCACAGCCACTTATGCAATGGCATCCCATTGACAGATGGGATAGATTCAGATTAGGGCAGAATTGCAAAATTGGACGCAGTGGAGGAATGATGCCCCCCTTTATCCCATGGGACAGCCTTACCACCAGGAGTGAAGGGGGGGGGCTACCTCAGGATGAGGATCGGGAGAAAGTTTCCGATTTTTATGTTGTCTTAACCAGCGCTGGGACTTTGCTGGTGAAGGGCAGGTAATAAATTTAATGATCATTAATTAATATGACACTGGTGGCGCGGTGGGTTAAACCACAGAGCCTAGGGCTTGCCAATCAGAAGGTAGGCGGTTCGAATCCCTGCACGGGATGAGCTCCCGTTGTTCGGTCCCAGCTCCTGCCAACCTAGCAGTTCGAAAGCACGTCAAAGTGCAAGTAGGTAAATAGGTACCGCTCCGGCGGGAAGGTAAACGGCGTTTCCGTGCGCTGCTGTGGTTCGCCAGAAGCGGCTTACCCATGCTGGCCACATGACCCGGAAGCTGTACGCCGCTCCCTCGGCCAATAAAGTGAGATGAGCGCCCCAACCCCAGAGTCATTCATGACTGGACGTAACGGTCAGGGGTCCCTTTACCCTTTACCTAATTAATATGACAGACAAGAGTTGGGTCTTCCCGTGCAGCAGCCCCATTGACACTTAAGGAGAGGGGGCTCAGCATTTTGCCCCTGCCCCCCTGTTGGCTTCAACAGGGCTGGCACAGGAAGATTCCCTGGTGGGTCCTGGTGTGCCCAGGGCTAATTGGCAGGTTGGCCCTACAATTCTATGATTCGAGGCATTTTGCTATCCCACCTCAAAGCACCAAATGATCCGGTTTCTGCCAGGCAAACTCCCGGCGGATTTTTTTTGAACTCCTCCCCACCTGTGTCAAAACAGCCCCAGGATGGGGGCAGGAATTCAGAAAGGTGGCGGAACGGAAGCCATCTTTTTCAGGTTATTGGTACAGATTTCTTCCAAGGGCCTCTCCTCTTGCCATCTCCGGCTCTTCACAGTTGGGTGTCCTCGTCCACAAGTCACACCCCGCCCCCAAACACCCCCTCTCTTTCGGCCCCTGAGCCAGGGAACTTCTCTGCAAGGGAGTGAAGGGCCTGAAAGGAAGGTTAAGCCGGGTCTTGTGAGCTTTTCAGCTTTGCTGGGGAGCAGTGAATGCGGAGCTGATAAGTATTCTAATCCCATCTCCCAGGAATGTGCAGAGCACAATGGCAGGTCCTCCCTCTCCCTTCCACACTTCCCCCTCCACACCCCCAGGGCTCTGTCCTTGTCTTCCCCCCAGAGTGAGTGCCCTGCCGGCCCTTGTTTGTGTGTGCTCACCACCCCACATTGGGGGTTTGTGCAAACATCAATGTTGCATAGATGCACATGCATGTAAAGAGAGGAGATGCGGGTGACAGGCTTGGTTTGTTGTTGTTGTTGCTTTCTATGTCCCTTTATAAAATTTCCCGGAATTGAGATGCAAATGCCCCTCTTAGCAGCAGCTTTTGTTTTGCCAAATTACTTGGTAAATCTCTCTCTTTTTGTAAAAGATCTCTGTCTAAGGCTTCTCTCCTCTTCTTCATATTTCACTTCTACCTTTAAATTACTTCTGGAAAAGAATCCCAACCTTTCTGCCCCTCCCTTCCTCTTTCTTCTGTTTTTTTTTTTTTTTTTTTGTAATGTTCCTGGGCTTAAGAATTTGCTCTTTGAGGACCAGAAGAAGCTGTGGGGAGGAGGGTCTCTGTCTGCAGCTGACCTCTCACCCTGTGGTTCAGTCGCTTGAGATGCATTCTTGCCTTTGAGCAAGATGGGTGAGGTTTAGGATTGACATACTTATATACAGACCACTGGCTGGGCTGCTGTGATGTCACAGCATGCTCGCGTTCGTCACTGCTGAGCAAAGGAAATAAAAATGAGGGGGTCGATGTGTGGAAAAGATTATCTTTGCACTTCATTTATTTATTGTGGGGACAGCTGAGGAGACTGAAACTTTGGTTATAGGTCCCTGTGCATTATCCCCTGAACTTAACAAATATAAGATGAAGGAGGGCTTCTTCTTCTTCTTCTTGCTCTTTTTGGAAGTGGCTTCCTGACCCTTCCAGATGTGGGAGTGGGATCAGGGCGTCTTAAGGGGATCGGCCGCCGTGGCGCAATGATCCCTCGCCCCCGGCGTGCCGCCTCTCCGCCGCCTCCCTCCCGCGCTGACCGCCCCTCGGGAGTGGGGGTGGGCGAGCGGGGGATGAGGGGCGTGGCGCTGGAGCAGCGCGGGGCTTTGCGCGCCCTTCCCAGCGCTCCAGCTGGGGCTCCGGAGGGCGGGCGTCTTGTAGCTTGCCCGCCGCACGCGAGCGTCTGCCCGCCCGCCCGTGGGGGCGGGTGCGGGTTGGGGAGGGGCACCCGGTATGCCGGCGGGCTCGCGGTGGCGCCCCTGGGGGGCCCAGCGCCCTGGCGCACTGCGCCACCCAGCCCCTATGACGAGACGAGCCTGAGTGGGATCAGGAAGCAGCAAGAGAATCTGTTTATGTTCCAAAGTACACACTCCTTTGCAAACTTAAGCAGGAAGTAGCTGGTGTCCTTTGGATAAAAACCCTCTTAGGAAAAATCTCTTGCTGATAGAGAGATCTTCATTTTTGCAATTCCAGCTGTAGGGGGAGGGTAAGCTCTGCGCGGGTGGCGGGTGGCACTGTGGGTTAAACCACCGAGCCTAGGTTTGCCAGAAGCGGCTTAGTCCTGCTGGCCACATGACCCGGAAGCTGTCTGCGGACAAACGCCGCTCCCTCGGCCTACAGAGCGAGATGAGCGCCGCAACCCCAGAGTCGTCCATGACTGGACCTAACGGTCAGGGGTCCCTTTACCTTTTAAGCTCTGTGCTGAAGCCAAACCTGCAATACGTGTTGCAATTATTGTTGGGGTCCAAGAAGGATCTCCCAGGGCTGGCAAATTCCACGCTCCCCCAAGCTGTAACTTTGCAGTTCTCAGCCTCTCAAATCCCTGCCCACCTGGTCACACCATGAGTCTCAATGCCATGGCACCAACAGCTTCTCCCTAGCAAGTTTGGAGATCAGGGAGCCAAATACTGGTGGTGGGGTGTCCAATGTGACCTCTCTGATAGTGTGTTCTCTCTCTCTCTCTCTCTCTCTCTCTGACAGCTGCTGGCCGGAGGAATGTGAACACCCTGCTAACAGAGCTCTTTGAACAGCACTTAGGGGGCCACATTCTGCAGGTGAGTATGGCTCATGTGACCTGTCTGTCTCTTACTGGTCTGACTCTGTTTGGCAATTATTGTGAAGAGCCAATGAAGTCTAGATTCTGTCTAATCTTCCTCGCTTCACCTGAAAGATTCTTCTCCGTCAATCTCTGGGCAGGCTCCCCCCTTCCTGGTCAAACGTATTTGCAGAAAATCCTTGAGGCATCCAATTTTGAAAATAGTTTGCTCATGCCACCTTTTGGGGAAGGGAAGGGAGTGAAGAAGAGAAGAAGAGTTTGGATTTGATATCCCACTTTATCACCACCCGAAGGAGCCTCAAAGCGGCTCACATTCTCCTTTCCCTTCCTCCCCCACAACAAACACTCTGTGAGGTGAGTGGGGCTGAGAGACTTCAAAGAAGTGTGACTAGCCCAAGGTCACCCAGCAGCTGCATGTGGAGGAGCGGAGACGTGAACCCGGTTCACCAGATTACGAGTCTACTGCTCTTAACCACTACACCACACTGGCTTGCACACAGTTCTTCCCTCTTTGTGGAGTTTTGCAGCCAGCCAATTTCCCCCTCCGTTCATGCCGCCTTGTAGGATTGTTACAGCAGAACATTTCCGGTGCAGGGAGCTGTACCGTTTTGGTTTCCTTGTTAGGAGTCTAAAACTCGACTTCTTACACCATGTCGCACAAGGCTTGGAGCCAGGGGTGGGAAGCCTGGGGCCCTACAGATTCAATCTCCCATCAGCCTCAGCTAGCATGACCAATGGTCAGGGTTGCAAGCTGAGGTCTAGCAACATCTGGAAGGTCACAGTTTCCGGCTCAGAGAAGGAGCCTACCACAAAGCTAAGCAGGAATGTTCCTTATCTTTCCTGGGAAGAATAGAAAGCTCCTGATTTTCACAGTGACCCAAGCAAGTCCAGCGCCACCAAGTGGCTAAGCAATGCAACGGCACTATCCATGCATCTTGCGAGTCTTGACATTTTGAGGGCAGGCACCGGTGAAGCCGACGGATCCGGCTAATTATTTCTTGAGAGCACTCATTACTGCTGTCTCCTGGGGCTGTGGGCTAATTATCAGAAGTGGCATATGGTAATATTTTAAACAGCAATTTATCAATCCCCAGCCGATGGCTGCCCTTGTTGCACAGCCTGGCTCGTGACAGCTGAGGGGAAGTGTGTGAGCAGGGGAACCGACCCTGCATTACATCTGCGCCCTGCAAGCCCACGCAAATGAAGGATCTGGGAGACTTTCCTCGTCACGTTTCCAGCAGGTCCCCCCCCCCCAAAATCTGGATGTGGTTTAATCTGTAGCTTTTAAAATCAGAGTCCAGTCCTGTGCTACCTAAATGGTGTTTTCTCATTTCATCTTCTTAACATCCCTGCAAAGTAGGCTAGACACACACACAGAGAGAGAGAGAGAGAGAGAGAGACTTGCTCAGAGAAGTCCCATTCAAATTAATGCACCATAGCCACGTTCATTAATTTGACTGGGTCTCCTCACAGTAGAGCTAGTGTTAGGTACAACCCCATGTCCTTTGATCAGGTTCAGCCTCACCTGGGAGCAGCACAGCCACAGATCCACACTGGAAGAAATATTTATTTGTTTTTTCACACTACAGTCGTACCTCATGTTGTGAACACTGCGTGTTGCGTTCGTCACGGGAAAGGGTTACTTCCAGGTTCGGCGGTTCGCGCATGCGCAGATGCGTCAAATGACGCCATGTGCAGAAGTGCCGAGTCGCGCGCACATGCGCAGACGTGGCGCTTCAAGTTGTGGACTGCTCATGATTCGAACGGGGCTCCGGAACGGATCCCGTTCGCATCCAGAAATACCACTGTACTGGAAAACTTTGCTAGGGAAACTGTTGAAGGGCTAAGACGCTCTGGGAGAAAATCCAGCTGGGCACTCCCTGCTGATGCACGTAATCAATTAAATGCAATTAATTTACTTTAATTACTGGCTATTTGCAAGCCTTTACCTTATAGGGACGTGGGTGGCGCTGTGGGTTAACCACTGAGCCTAGGGCTTGCCGATCAGAAGGTCAGCAGTTCGAATCCCCGCAACGGGGTGAGCTCCCATTGCTTGGTCCCAGCTCCTGCCCACCTGGCAGTTCAAAAGCACCCCCAAAAAGTGCAAGAAGATAAATAGGTACCGCTCCGGCGGGAAGGTAAACAGCGTTTCCGTGCGCTGCTCTGGTTCTCCAGAAGCAGCTTAGTCATGCTGGCCACATGACCCGGAAGCTATACGCCGGCTCCTTCGGCCAATAAAGCGAGATGAGCGCCGCAACCCCAGAGTAGGACACGACAGGACCTAACGCTCAGGGGTCCCTTTACCTTTACCTTATAGGGCAGATCAGGCACTCTGCTAGTCTCTTTGGTGGGCTGGCAGCGGTCAGGATTTGGCCTTTCTCCTACCTTCTGCGTCCTCAGCTAGTCACGCAGTTTCAATTCATTTTCAAGCCCTCTCAATAGAAGCGTGTTCTTGCCCCTTCTCCTCAAGGAGCTGCCAGAAAGAAAGAAAGAAAGAAAGAGATTCTGGTTTCCCCCTCAGTGTTTCCAAATGCTGTCCATCGAAACTTGGAAATCATCATCATCATCATCATCATCATCATCATATATTTATTATTTATACACCACCCATCTGGCTGGGTTTCCCCAGCTACTCTGGGTGCCTCCAACAGAATATTAAAACATGATCAAACATCAAACATTAAAAACTTCCCTAAACAGGGCTGCCTTTAGATGTCTTCTGAAAGCCAGATAGTTGTTTATTTCCTTGACATCTGATTTGAGGGCGTTCCACAGGGCAGGTGCCACCACCGAGAAGGCCTGATCCTTTATCTTCCCAGGGGTCCCTCTCTTTCCAGATATCCCCAGCCTAGCCCCCCCCCACCCCCATTAGATTCCAGCTTGCCTGTCCAGCCCCCTTCTCTTTACCTGCCCCACCTGCTTAAAACGACCACCCAGCTTTTAAAACCCTGCCGTTTATCTTGGGAGGGGAAAGGCTGGAGACAGTTCGGCAGCTGTTGACCCAGGGCTTGACTGCACCATAGCCTGAGAGCAGCCTGCCTTCTCTGCTCTGCATTTGACTCACTGATTGGGACAACCTTGGGACTGGCAGGGGGCGGTGTGTGTGTGTGTGTGTGTGTGTGTGTGTGTGTGTTGTGTGGGTGTGTTTAGGTGAGGACTTTGCTTGTTTTCCAGAAGAGCCTACGGGAGCCAATCCAAGGTTTAAATTGAGCCAGGATGACACTTCCCTCTTAATTATGTTTTCATCTTTCCAAAATTCCAGCATTGCAACCTGTTTTGTTGGGTTTTTTTGAGCCACGTCAGAACGGGTATTCCCACCCCCCACTCCAGGTGAGAGGTAAAAAAGGCAAATGGTCTCTGAGAATATGCAGAGTACTTTTCCCAGAGTTGAAAGGAGAAGGCTCCCTTTCCCTCTGCCTCTTTTTCAAATCAGCCATAGCTAGGGTGTAAGGAAAGGACTGATTTCTTATCCACTCTGCATTTGTTGCTGTCCTGCTTCCGGGAGGTGGGGTGGGGTGTTGTTTGCCTTGCTGTCCTCTGTGGTGGAACTTCACGTAATTAACTACATGCTTAATGATGTATTCATTACGTTATCCTCCCCCCCCCCAATTCATGTCCGTGCAAAGGAAACAGAATGCAAATGAGGTTGAGGGGAGAGCGATCAATTGCATATCTTTTGAGGACTGAAAACAACAGCGACTACAGATCATATTTGCCGGTGCGTTTTGGTTCTGGACATGGTACTATAAGTGGATCTTGGCCATTTCCACATCCCTAGCTGTTACCTCCCTGCTGAGACCTTCGTCTGCTGCTCCAGCCACACATCGGTGAAGTGTGGCCTGCAGTTAACTCATTTCTGAAGGCAACGAATTGTCTTGCGCAGCGGTAGTCAACCTAAGGCCCAGGGGCCAGATGCGGCCCAATCGCCTTCTCATTCCGCCCGCAGACGGTCCGGTAATCACGTGTTTTACATGAGTAGAATGTGTCCTTTTATTTAAAATGCATCTCTGGGTTATTTGTGGGGCATAGGAATTTGTTCAGTTCCCCCCCCCCTTCAAAATATAGTCGGGCCCACCACATGGTCTGAGGGACGGTGGACCGGCCCACGGCTGAAAAAGGATGCTGACCACTGGTCTTGCTGGATCAGCTCTAAGACCTGTGCAGTGCAAGCTCTTTTTTCCAACAGGGGGAGCCCAAATGCTGCAGGAGATCACTAGCAGGGCATGAAGGCAACAGCCTACTGCTGCTGGCTGCCTTCCTGTAATTAACACAAGAACCCGTATCATACGAGGCCGCTCTGCTTCTCCCTGGGAATCTACTTTACACTGAGTCAGGTCCTTGGTCTATCTAGTTCAGCCTTGCCCACACTGACTTTCAGCATCTCTCCAGGGCTTCGGAGAGGGCTTTCTCCCAAGCCCTACCTGAAGGTGCCATTTGGTAGGGAACCGGGGGGGGGGGGGGAGGCTTGCTGCATGGGAAGCTGATGTTGTACTTCCCTTCTCCTGGCTTGAAACAGAGCTCAGAACAACACACAACATCTTCCACTCACTTTGTACACCACTTCTTGTTGGCACCCGTCTCTCTCTCTCTCTCCTCTCTC
This sequence comes from Lacerta agilis, assembly GCF_009819535.1. Classification (NCBI taxonomy): domain Eukaryota; kingdom Metazoa; phylum Chordata; class Lepidosauria; order Squamata; family Lacertidae; genus Lacerta; species Lacerta agilis. Next base: position 76,529,068 of record NC_046319.1, on the reverse strand, counting down.
TCTCTCTCTCTCTCCAATGGAGTTGCCTCTGTGTTTGCAGCACCAAAGTGACCTCCCTGCGGCACAAGCCTGGGCAGTGTGTATGGGGGTCCTGGGCTGCCCAGATGACATGACCCCCCCTCTCAGCCCCGCTAATGTGGTCCATAGGAATCAAGAGTAAGACGTTTGGCATCATCTTGGCTGCAGGTGTTGCCGGAAGGAGCCATTTAAGGTGCCACCAAACCCCCACTCTGGATTGTGTAGGGTTCACTCCTGAGCCTTCTCTCAAAGATATCTCGCAAGGCAGTGGAGGTTTATGATGAGATTTTTCCTTCCCCTAGATGGGCTCCCTTCCCAGGTGGACGAGCCCCACCTGCCCCTCACTCCCCTATTCTACAGCACATGCAGAAGCCGCCTTCTTGACTGCTGGACCCTATACACCCCACTGTTGTTGTGTTGTTGTTTAGTTGTTTAGTCATGTCCGACTCTTCGTGACCCCATGGACCAGAGCACGCCAGGCACACCTGTCTTCCACTGCCTCCCGCAGTTTGGTCAGACTCATGTTAGTAGCTTCGAGAACACTGTCCAACCATCTCATCCTCTGCCGTCCCCTTCTCCTTGTGCCCTCCATCTTTCCCAACATCAGGGTCTTTTCCAGGGAGTCTTCTCTTCTCATGAGGTGGCCAAAGTACTGGAGCCTCAACTTCAGGATCTGTCCTTCTAGTGAGCACTCAGGGCTGATTTCTTTAAGAATGGATAGGTTTGATCTTCTTGCAGTTCATGGGACTCTCAAGAGTCTCCTCCAGCACCATAACTCAAAAGCATCAATTCTAGACCTCTCTATTTCTGGCTGTAGTGCATTGGCCTGGCAACACACTTTTCCTGGGTTGCTGATTCAAAGGGAACCTAATTTTGCCCGTGGCCAGAGCAGATGCGAAGAGGCAGGAGCGAAAAGGCGAGCAAACTGGATCAATTAAGTTAGAGGATTCTGCGCAGAGGGGGAATGGAGGCGTTAACCTCGTTTGGCTCCTTGGCCAGGTGTGGCGGCTTCCTTCCCACAGCCCACTGTCTCCAGCTCGAGGGCTTGGGTTATTTTTTGTGTGTGTGACTAATTCGGGTTTATTTGGAAGCAATCTGATTTGGCCACTGGTGTGCGTGAGGAGGGGGCTATGTATAGGGAGGGTGAGGGGGATGCAGATGTTGTGCCAACAGCTGGCTGACAGAAAGCACTGCTGTGGGGGGCAGCCCTCCATGTGCAACCTCGGGAGGAGCACCATAGCTCCTCTCAGTGTAGTGGAAGCCGTTTGCTGGACTCTGCTTGGATACGAACAAGGCTAATCCTCCCCTTTTTGGACTCTTTCCTTCCTCCGCCAGCGCTGTTGTTGCCAGAACGATTTGTCTTTTTCCCGTTGCTCTGACCATGGGATGCAGGCCCTTAAATCCCTCTCCTGGCTTCCTGAGAGCTCTCAGATCCGGCAACAAGCCCCTTTGTCTTTCCATCCCATGTAACGCAATAGAAATCCGTGGAACGATGCGCGGGATGGAAAAAAGCGAATGTGGGGAAGTTTATCTCCCTCTCTCGTAACTCCCAGAACTCGTGGACAGATCTGAATGTTCGGAAGATTCGGGAGAGATAAAAGGAAGCCTTCACACCAGCGCAGAGTCAGAGCATGGAATTTGCTCTCAAGAGAAGTAGCAATGGCCACCAGCTTGGATGGCTTCAAAAGAGGAATGGACAAATTCACAGAGGAGAATAAGACTATCGATGGCTACGAGCCACAAACAGCGGTGCTCTGCTTCCATGTTTGGAGGCAGCTATGCTTCTGAATCCCAGTTGCTGGAAACCACAGGAGGAGAGAGGGCTCCTGTGCTCAGATCCCACAGGCATCTAGTTGGCTGCTGTGAGAACAGGATGCTGGACTAGATGGGCCATGAGCCGGATCTAGCAGGCTTCTTCCTGCATTCCAGGACCACCATGGGCTTGACCCACCGATCTTTCCGCTCCTGTATCCTTTTCCCCCTTGCTGCTTCCTTGTTGCCTCCTCAAAACACCTGCGTCTCATGGCCTAGAATCCATCAAGACTTCCTCCCAGAGCTAGCAAGCTGCATCGGTCAGCTGGTGAGCTGGCCTGTGGGTCCTTGCCTGCCTCAGCTTCTTAGAGTGCCCCACCCGCTTCTCCCTATGCCTCGGAGCCCTTTGTGTTCATGGAGACAGGGGCCGCTCTTGCTCTGGGTCCTGCTGCTCTGGGTCCTGTGCACTGTCCCCCATTCCCTCGTCATTTCCCATCATCCCGTGAGTGCTTCCTACACCAACCTCTCCTTCCCCATCCCCAGCTTGCCCCCTTGTGTCCCAAGTCCCGACTACTCCACTCGCCCAGGTCCTCTTTCTCCTTCCTGTTGTCCTAGCCTGGGAGAGAGAGAGAGAGAGAGAGAGAGAGAGAGAGAGAGAGAGAGAGAGAAGGCTTCTGTGCTCTCAGCCTCTGCGGAGCAAGTTGCCTGCTTGGAGCTGTCCGTGGTCCTGCAGCTCCTCACCTGCTGGATGGAAAAATGATGCTCCCCTCTTTCCTGTGAAGTCTTTGGCACAATCCCTCCATCCTCATGCCTGGGGGCTCTTGGATGCTTTGACCTGCAGCTTCCATCTGTCCCAGCCGGCATGGGCCGTGGCTCAGGGTAGGTAAAAGTAAAAGATAAAGGTAAAAAGTTAAGTCCAGCCAAAGGCAACTATGGGGTGTGGCGCTCATCCTGCTTTCAGGCCGAGGGAGCCGGCGTTTGTCCACAGACAGCTTTCAGGGTCATGTGTCCAGCATGACTAAACCACTTCTGGCCCAACGGGACACCGTGACAGACACCAGAGCACACAGAAACTGTTTACCTTCCCACCACAGTGGTGCCTATCTATATACTTGCGCTGGCGTGCTTTCAAACTGCTAGGTTGGCTGGAACCGGGACAGAGCAATGGGAGCTCACCACGGTCACACGGATTCTCCAGGTGACGCTGGGAGAGGTTAATGCCCCAAACCCCAGAGAGAGACTGCTACCAGCCCGTGCAGGCAGTACAGAACAAGATGGAACCCAGTGGTCTGTACCCATTGTGCCAATAAAGTCTGAATGAATGAATGAATGAATGAATGAATGAATATATGTATCTGTAGCTGCCTGCGTTCTTAGGAGAAAAGCAGAGGCTGGAGTCAGTGCGACCTGCTTGCTCAGCAGCTGGTGAGAAGTAATGCGGGGAGGTTCACTGATGTGGGGGACAGGGGACCCACAGAGGGCTCCTTCCCCCAACGAGAGGCCCCCAGAAGCTGCAGCTTATGCTGCGGCTCTCTCTGTCTCTCTTAAACTGCTCTTGTGCCGGTTCTGCTACTTCCGCTACCTGCGCCAAGCATGTTTTTCTTGATGCGCATGTGCTGAAAATCTGGCAAAACGAAATCTAGGGATTGATCCAGGCATACCTCTCTTCCTCACTGTTTGCAGCCCCCCCCCCCCCCGCAGAGACGTCTCCGTCATGTGGTGTCAACCATTTAATTGCCACAGCAATGACCTCCGGCCGGCACATCGAAACCACTTGATGATGATAAAAAAAAGCAATTTTATCTGTCAGCAGTAATTAACGTGCTGGAACGTTAACGTGGCTGTCGGTTCCATTCATCTCCTGCTATTTCTTTCTTTCTTTCTTTCTCTCTCCTCTCCCTTCCTCTCCCCCTCCCCACCACCCAGGCTCCTTCGTGGGGAAAATGTTGTAATTGTGCAAATATATCCTATTGGTATAAAGAGGCATTGTTGCTGCAGGGCAGTCCTTGGGAGAGAGGCAGGGGGTGAGAGATCGGGGGGCTAAGAGGAGCCCCCGTGCCCCAGGACAGGGATTCTGGTAGTGCAACCTCCAGAATTTTTATTTTTGGGGAGGAGACTCATAGAATCGTTGAATTGTAGAGCTGGGGGGGGGGGGAACGCCAACGGTCATCTAGTCCAACCCCCTGCAATGCAGGAATCTCAGCTAAAGCATCCATGACAGGTGGCCATCCAGCCCCTGCTTAGAAAACCTCAGAGGAAGGAGAGTCCACAGCCTCCTGAAGGAGAGTGTTCCACTGTCTCCTTCAGCTCTCACTGTCAAAAAAGCTCTTCCTGATGTTTAGTTGGAATCTCCTTTCTTGTAACCTGAAGCCATGGGTTCAAGTTCTACCCTCCAGAACAGCAGAAAACAAGCTTGCTTCAGCTTCCATGTGACAGCCCTTGAGATATTTGAAGGTGGCTATCACATCTCCTCTCCTTTCCAGGCTAAACATACCCAGCTCCCTCAACCGCTCCTCATAAGGTTTGGTTTCCAGACCTTTGATCATCTTTGTCACCTTCCGTTGCACATGCCCCATATTGTCAACGTCTTTCTTGTATTTTGGCGCCCAGAACAGGAGTCCTGGTGGGGCCTGAGCAGGGCAGAATAGAGCAAAACAAAGCTATTGATTATGGGACAAGACATTGTCTGTGGCTCACTTCATCCGAGAGATGCCAACTGTGAAAGCACATCTGACTTATTTTGGGTGTGAAGCAATACTGGGAGGCACCAAAGTCTGAATTTTGCACCAGGGTAACCCACCCCAGTTGGAAAACTCCCTTTCTCCGGGCCCCAAATATTTCATTATTTGAACCACTGCTGGTTCATCTTCTAGCTTATCCTGGCAATCATATGGACTAGAAATTTTGCCGAACTTCTGCTTGTTTAAACTTCCTTTCAGAGCGAAACTACATTTCAAAGGCAGATGTGTCGTGCCCTGACAGACTGTTTATTTTGAATGAGAAGTTTCTTTGGGAACAGGCAATCTAGTGTGGAGAAGCAAAGTGGGATGCTTAACTTCTTCCTGTGCAAATGGCGACAACTCCCCCTTTCCAGCTTTTTAAATGCTTGCTTGTGAGGGTAAATAATGTGTTTTGAACCCGGGGAGGGAAAGAAGCAGGTGATTTTGAGGGCAAAGCAGGTGAGGAAAGAGTTACATGAGCCACTTCCATGCTTCCAAATCCGCTCCTCCTCACCCCACCCCACCCCCCTGGGACCAGCACACAAGTTGGCATATAACATGTCGTTTGGCCCTGGGAGTGGCGACAGCTTTGGCCCCGATACCACTTTCCAGCCCTGGGCATTGTTGCAGCCACAGAGGGGGCAGGTTAACATTCATCCCTCCTTACAGGGATTTATCGCCCGGACTTTGCAAAACGAAAGGAGGGCGAACTCAGCCTTGCGCCCCCCCCAAAGTCCTCCCCTTGGAGCTTGCAGAGTCGTTTCTGCCCAACTGCCTTGGGACCGGTTTCGTAAACTGCTTCAAACGTTGCCTTAGGAGAGGACATCATCATCCAGCTTTAAAGAGATTTGGCCGGGGACCCGAAAACGGGGCATTTTTTGGCGTTTGCTAACATTTGCCATGGCGAGATTCAAAGGGGACGTCTGAGGCTTCCGTCCTGTGTCTCCTTGGGGAGCAGCTTCCTGTTTTCTGGAACAGTTTGGGGTGGGGGTGAAGAAGCAAAGGGGGGGGGGACTCTTGGCTGTGTCTCTTCTCCCTCTTGGCCTTATTCGGCTCTCCTCCCTGGATGAACCCTGAAGAGGTTGCTCTCTCTGTCTGGTCTTTGCTCATCACAAATATTCAGGGCTTTCTCGTTCCTTATTTTGCAGAGAGGGTTTGATGCCTGCTCTCCTCTCCTCTTTTCCCAGGCAATTTCCAGATGTTCCTGTACTTTCAAACAGCTGCTTCTAGGTGCCTCCATTGGCCCTGTGCAGATTTTAAATTCACACGGTGGTGCATAAAATTTATGCTCAATTTGGAGAAAGTGGAAAGAAAGTTTTCCTTAGCCCAACAAAGCTGAATGCTGTTAAGATTCAGGGCAGGCAAAATAAGTTATTTCTTTGCACGGCGCAGGGTTAATTCACTCCCCCAAGAGGTAAAGACGACCACCAACTTTGGGTGGCTTTAAAAGCAAAGTAGACAAATCTAGTTAGGGAGAAATAATCTCAATGTTTGCATGCACTTTCAAATCTGTTTCTGAAGCCAGAGGTCCCTGTTGGGATGTAAGGTGTACTCTGAGCTTTTTCTTTTTTTAAAAAAAAAAGCTCTCTGTCAAAACTCTGCGTCACAGTAACCCAAACCCTGACCAGAGAGAGGCTAGGTTCTGTGACCCTGTGGGAACAAAGCAGATTTGCAAGGCTTTCTCGTTATTTATTTTCATTTATTAAATAGGTGCTCTGCTCTCGGATCTGTAGATCTCAAGGCTGTTCACAGCATGAAAATGCGAGATAAAAAAACAAACACAAAACACATAATAAAAGCAAGAACGAACAAACAAAAGAACCCTCCCAACAAACACATTTAACAGGATGTAGTATGTTAGCCAAAGACCTGGTTGAAGAGGAACATTTTCACTTGACTCCTAAAGGCGTATGATGAAGGCGCCAGGCGAACTTCTCTGGGGAGAGCATTCCACAAACGGGGAGCCACTGCAGAAAATAATAATAATAATATTTATTATTTGTACCCCGCCCATCTGGCTGGATTTCCCCAGCCACTCTGGGCGGCTTCCAACAGAAATCAAATACAAAAATATCACACATTAAAAACTTCCCTAAAAAGGGCTGCCTTCAGGTATTTTCTGAATGTCAGGTAGTTGTTTATCTCCTTGACCTGTGATGGGAGGGCGTTCCACAGGGCGGGCGCCACTACCGAGAAGGCCCTCTGCCTGGTTCCCTGTAGCTTTGCTTCTCGCAGTGAGGGAACCGCCAGAAGGCCCTCGTTTTTTTGTTTTTAGCAACTCTTTTGAGCTATTTTATCTTGCTCCAGCTAGCACCAGGCCAGGGACCCTATTCTGTCCAGTATATTGTTCTCACAGAGGCCAACCAGATGCCCACATGGGAAGCCTTCGAGCTGGACCTGGCTGCACCAGGACTCTCCCGGCTAGTGATTGATTCCCAGCAGCTGGTATCCAGGGGCATTCTGCCTCTGGCAGTGGGTGTCGGACGTAGCCTGAGTGGGTAGCTATAGATGGGCAGGAGCTGTTCAGGGTCTTAAGCCCCACCCTCACCCCCCCAGAACAGAGAATAACTTATTTGGCAACCCCCCTGGCTTCTGAGACTTTATAGAACCATAGTTCATTTGCCCTTCCCTTTGTATCACACAATTCAATCTATGTTCATTTATCAGCTGGTTAATTAGCAGGTAGTGGCCATCAGAGGATTGCAAGGTAGCCTTCCAAATGTTTACTCAGCATGGGGATAGGCTGGAGATAGCAGCCAGGTTTCTGCAACACGGAAGTGAGGATTCGCAAACGTCACACAACAGTATTTTAACTGTTAGATGCAGATGCTGCTGCGATTTTATTGTACTGAACCTTTTGGAACCTCGTCTGTGTGCCAGTAAAGGTTTGAGATTGGTTGGTTGACATAGAGTTGGAAGGAACCACAAGGGTCATCTAGTCTTGCCCAATGTGCGGCTTGAACCCATGACCCTGGGAGTAAGGGTCTTATGCTACACCGACAACTGCTGTTCTATCTCTTCCGAGCCTGCCATCACTACGACAAGGTTTAGGAATGCCTTTTTGTTCAAAATGAACCCTAATAATTCTTAATTCCAGGACCACTTTTGGTGACTTTTTGTCCTTTGGTATTGACTTGGCTCTAGTCTTGACGTTGCCCGGCCCTTGCAAGCAGCTATTTTGTGGGGTATTTCTTCTGTAGCAAATAATGCTCCTGGGGTGTTGCCATGCCGCCTGTTTTGGCAGAAGCGACAAAGAGTCTTGTGGCACCTTAACAAGGGGCGCATTTATTGTAGTTTAACAAGCTTCCGTGAACGAGAGTCCTCTTCATCACATGCAGATTGGCGTCTGGCTTCATCTTTGGGGGGGGGGGTGAAGCCTGGGAGTCAGAAGTGGGGGAGGGAAATCCACTCAGAAACAGCCCATGACGCCCCTACTAAACCTGGTGCTAGGGGAGCCCCTAACTCAATGGTAGAGCGCATATCTTGCCTGCAGGTGGCCGCAGGTTCAGTCCTCATGAAAAACAATCTGTGGTGGATGGGAAAGTTGTGGAAGAGCCCCGCGCCTGGAGAGTCGCTGCCAGCCAGAGCAGGCCAAACCTGGCTGGATGAGCCAATGGTTTGTCTCTGTGCAAGGCAACAGCTTACCTTCATAGCCTGCCATTGCCGGGTTTTCTGCACATACATTATTTTTCCGTGTATAATGATCTTTTTGGGGGGAGGATTGCCCAGAGTTGTTGAGCTTTTCCGGGGTGGGTGGGGGATGCCGTAAATCACTAACCCAACAGATAGGCGCTGACAGTCGCTCGCATCGCAGAAGCCAAAAAGCGCCTGCCCGATCGCCAGCAGCGGCCGACAATCGCACGCACAATTGCCGCAGCACCAGCCAATACAAGCCAGCCTTTGCCGCAGCCACCAATCACCAACCAAATCGCCTATGACAATCTGCAGCTCACGGCAGCAAACAATCACATGTGCCCCCCCCTACCCACTCTCCGTGTATAAGACAACCCCCGGTTTTTTTAACACTATTTTGGAGTTTAAAAAAACCCACGTCTTATACACGGAAAAGTACAGTACGTCATTAACATGGGCTGCCAGCCAAACTGAAGGTGCTTCCTGTTTTAAATTAATTTATTCCCCCCCCCCCCAATTTTGCTTACTTGATCTGAACTTAAATATAAAAAAATTCCTTCCAGTAGCACCTTGGAGACTAACTAAGTTTGTTATTGGTATGAGCTTTCGTGTGCATGCACACTTCTTCAGATACCAAGTGTGCATGCACACGAAAGCTCATACCAAGAACAAACTTAGTTGGTCTCTAAGGTGCTACTGGAAGGAATTTTTTTTTATTTTGTTTCGACTATGGCAGACCAACACGGCTACCTACCTGTAACTTGAACTTAAATATGTTTGCATGCAGTGTTCAAAATTCTCCAGGGCGTCAGGTGCGTTTTGCTACTGGTGAGGGTCCAATTGCGGATGCGTGGAGATTTCTGGGTGCCAGGTTGACCACCACAGTTTAAAAACCTCTGCCTTAGTCCATGGTTAATACCAGTTCCATTTCCATGGCGTGCGTCTCTCCTCCTTGCATACAGGGACAAGTGAATTGTTGTAAGAGCAAGCTGCAGTCAGGCTATGTAGCAGAGATCATAGGAGGAGGAGAGAGCCCCCTCCTCATCTTTAAATGTGAGACAGATAACAGTTTATATAAGTAAAAAAAAAAAAAGGAAGGAAGGAAAAGGCCTTCTGCAATGTTTCGTTCGCCATCCAACTTGGAAGCTGGCGAGATCCAGTCTCAGTGGGCTCATTTTAAGCTGCAGTTAATGGCTGCACTGATCAACTGTTTTAAAGCTTGCTGCCCTATTTTTAACGCATTGGTTTGCTACCCTGGATCTGTTTGGGCACTAAACCAAATTAGGAACTGGATTCATCAAGGTTTGATTTGGGGTGGAGTTTCTAGCCCCTATGACGTACAGGTGAAACTCGAAAAATTAGAATATTGTGGAAAGGTTCATTTCTTTCAGTAATTCAACTTAAAAGGTAAAACTAATATATGCGATAGACTCATGACATGCAAAGCGAGATATGTCAAGCCTTTGCTTGTTATAATTGTGATGATTATGGCGTACAGCTGATGAGAACCCCAAATTAACAATTTCAATTTCAATCATCACAATTATAACAAGCAAAGGCTTGACATATCTCACTTTGCATGTCATGAGTATCTCATATATTAAACTCCAGTAGCTAATGAAAACAATTGCTGACATAAATTGACTTTTCCACGATATTCTAATTTTTCGAGTTTCACCTATAATGCCATGGGGGTTTTGCAGCAAGGTTTTTTATGCTGTGAACCACCCTGTGATCTTCGGATGAAGGGCAGTGTACAAATCTAATAAATAAAATAATAATAATTTTGGGATCTTCCCTACCCCTGGACCAACTGTGTTGGTGTGACACATAACTTTCTTTCCGCCTTTCCCCTCTGCTTGGCAAAGCACCAGCCTGTATCATTTGGAGTGGGGGTGGGGAAACACATCTATATAATATAAATGTTGTTTCTGTGTTTTCTCTCTCTCCACAGTCTCTGGATGGGTTTGTGTTTGCGCTGAACCAGGAGGGAAAATTCCTTTACATCTCCGAGACGGTGTCTATTTACCTTGGGCTCTCGCAGGTAGGAGTTGTGTGAGCTGTGTGCTAAAACGTGAATAATACATGCACAGACTGGAAATAAAAGGGGGGAGAAACCCCCACTCATGTGGCCAGATGTATAGCGCATGAGTATTATGCAGCCGGGCGGGGGTTGCGCTGAAAATAGGCAAGATTATTCTCTGCAGTGTCTGCAAGGTGTTAGAATCTGCAGGTTTCCAAATACTTTGCGGGCTGCAACCAGATACCGTTGGACAGCTGGAATGGGCAGGAATGCTTGCATCCAACCCATAATTTGCTTACTGTGGCGTTCTCTAAGCATGCATAGCTGGGAGCTTCTGCAGACTTCTGAGGATCTCTGCTGCCATTTTAATAGGGAGGGAGGGAGGGAGGGAGGGAGAGAGAGAGAGAGAGAGAGAGAGAGAGAGAATGTGTGTAGTCCTCATGAGGCCAGTCCTTTTTACCCATGCATAAAGGAAGTTTGAGGTTGAGACCAGTTGTGCTAGAGCAGCCTTTGTCAACCTGGTGCCCTCTAGCTGTTTTGGATGACAATTCTCATCCGCCCCTGCCAGCACAGTTGCGCTCAAAAACCTCTGGTGACCAGAGTTCTAGGACTCCACAAGTGATTCTAGGAGAGTGAACAGGATTGGGGCATGGGGGGTGGAGGACATAAAACGCTGCTGAAATGTGGTGTTGTTGTTCAGTCGTGAAGTCGTGTCCGACTCTTCGTGACCCCATGGACCAGAGCATGCCAGGCACCCCTATCCTCCACTGCCTCCCGCAGTTTGGCCAAACTCATGCCAGTCGCTTCGAGAACACTGTCCAACCATCTCATCCTCTGGCGTCCCCTTCTCCTTGTGCCCTCCATCTTTCCCAACATCATGGTGTTTTCCAGTGAATCTTCTCTTCTCATGAGGTGGCCAAAGGAGCCTCAACTTCAGGATCTGCCCTTCCAGTGAGCACTCAGGGGTGATTTCTTTAAGGATGGATAAGTTTGATCTTTTTGCAGTCCATGGGACTCTCAAGAGTCTCCTCCAGCACCATAATTCAAAAGCATCAATTCTTCGGCGATTAGTCTTCTTTATGGTCCAGCTACAATGAGTAAAAATGCAACTTTAATCTGACAAAAAATTATATATACGAATATAATTTCTAAAATGCAGTGAGATATGATCTCAGCTACCCGGAATGACGCCTAAAGGCAAGTGCACAGGAAAGTGTGGGATAACGCTTGCTCTGATGCAGCAGCAGTTTAACTCTCCTCTTGCAAACAAATCAGAATGATTGCTCATTAAATAGCCAGTGTAGCTGATCTCCCTGCAAACCAATCTGGATGAATGCTCAACAAACAGGTGGTTTGGAAACGCCCTTAGTTTTGCAAGGGTAATAATAATAATAATAATAATAATAATAATAATAATAATAATAATTTATTTGTACTCCGCCCATCTGGCTGGGTTTCCCCAGCCATTCTGGGCGGCTTCCAACAAATATTAAAAATACAATAAAACATCAAGTCATTAAAAACAGAGCTGCCTTCAGATGTATGTCTGTGATCCCTGTAAGGGACAGCTGCATATTCTTGCAATGCAGGGGGTTGGACTAGATGACACTCAGGGTTCCCTTGACCTATGAGAGTGTGGTGCATTGGGGCACCTCTTTCTCTTTCTCCCTTAAATTGGGCTGCCTTTGTGTGCTCAAGCTTCAGAGTGCGAGCTTCCCAAGTTCCAAAGGATGTTTCCTTGGGCCTGGCTGCATGAGAAACTTTTGTGCCGAAGGCTTCTCCCGGCCCCAGTGTCACCCATTGCCTCCTGGCGAGGTGTGGTCTCCCCATGCTTCAGTGTTCTGGGTCCCAACTCCCAACAGAGAACATCGCTCCCCTTCCTGGCCTGCCGATTTCCAGGACCCCCCCCCCCATAAACACTTCACAGTCCTTGCCGCATGAATAATTAATCGTGGTAATTATCTCGGCTACAAACGATGCAATTTAAACATGCTTTGTCTGATAATTGATGATCGGCCTTCCTTCTGAGCTGCGATTGATGGGTTGCAGCTAGGGGAGAAGGAGGAGAAGAGAAGACCACCCTCCCCCCCCCCCCGCCCCATGATCCCAACATGCACATTTTTCCAGGACACCTTGGGGAGGAGGAAGTCGGGAGCAAATTGCAAACCCCAGATTCCACACAACCCGCCTGTGTCTTCCTTGCAAAGCACCCTGGAAAGGGTGGTTTGCCCTTAGGGAAGGGAGCACTTAACCCTATTTGTACCCTCAAATATCCGCCTGCCATTGCCTGGACTCCCACTGTTGTCCCAGGTGCCACGCTGCTTGATGAGCGACCTCGCAGCAGCATCTTAAAAAGCAGAGGCATCACCTTGCCGACAAAGGTCCGTATAGTTAAAGCTATGGTTTCCCCAGTAGTGATGTATGGAAGTGAGAGCTGGACCATAAAGAAGGCTGATTGACGAATAATTGATGCTTTTGAATTATGGTGCTAGAGGAGACTCTTGAGACCCATGGACTGCAAGAAGATCAAACCTATCCATTCTGAAGGAAATCAGCCCTGAGTGCTCACTGGAAGGACAGATCCTGAAGCAGAGGCTCCAATACTTGGGCCACCTCAAGAGAAAAGAAGATTCCCTGGAAAAGACCCTGATGTTGGGAAAGAGGGAGGGCACAAGGAGAAGGGGACGACAGAGGACGAGATGGCTGGACAGTGTTCTCGAAGCTACTAACATGAGTCTGACCAAACTGCAGGAGGCAGTGGAAGACAGCAGTGCCTGACGTGCTCTGGTCCATGGGGTCACGAAGAGTCGGACATGACTAAACAACAACAAATTGCAGGTTTTTGGGGGGTAGGGGTGGCAAGTGTCATTTACATGTTTGTTCAAAGGGTTTTTGTCCGACTCTTCGGCCAAAAAAGGACCCCACACCTCCCACAGCTTGCAGTCTGAAAATACGTGGCATGAAAGGAAAAGGCGATGAGGAGGGAGGAGGGGAGAAACCAAGCTTGGCCCTTCGAGTTTCAGATCTCTTGTAGCAAGCAGCTGAGAAGGGAACTGTGCTCCCGGGGAGCCGACAGCGAAAGGAGCCGGTTTGTGAGCACAGTCGACGGCATGGCCCTGCTTCCCTTCTCTACTTCCGCTCTGCAGCTTGATGGTACGGTGGCTGCGAGTGAGAGTTGGGACAGAGACGAAAGGTTGCAACCAAGTCTTCACTCCCCCCCCCCCATGTAGCCTCTACCTTATTAACGCATCTTGTGAAGGAATCATCCACAAAAGCAACAGAAGAGCTGCAAATTCGTAATGTGAATCGTAAAACGACCGTGGCCATTTCTCCTGAGAGACAGCCCCTCTTCCTGTGCACGGAAGTCACTCAGCGGTGTGTTCTCTCTCTCCCCCCCCCCCCCCACTCACACACACCCCGCAAGCTTTCCCTCTTCTTTTTAAGCTTTCTTATTTTTCATTTTCACCTTGACAGCAAGGCAAGAATGTGAAAGCAGGGGGCTGACGGCGGGATTTGAATATCAGCAGAGGGGAACGTGCTCCGGCCCCGACCAATCAATAGCGCCAGTTTCGCTCCGCGCAGTGCCGAACGAGACCTCTTTTGCCTTTCAACTTTCCATTTCCCCTTAAGCAATTAGAGCTGGATGAAGGGGTAAGGGGAGGCAAGGGACCACCCCCGCCAGCGGAGAGCCGTGTTGTTAGGAGGTATTAGTTGGCTGGCGCCAGGCCCAGGCACGGCAGTTTGTGCAGCGTGAGTGACAGCTGCCTCGTTCCATCAGCACATCTCCCTTTTGGAGGAGGAGGAGGAGGAGGAGGAGAAAGAGGGGATGCCAGCAACCGATTCCTCTTATCCCCGAGGATTCCAGCTATACAGGAAGGGAAACTGAGGCAGAGAAGGGGGAGGGCGCCTCGAGCGAACGAGTCCCAGTTCATCCTAGGGGAAATCTGGCTTGAATGCCACCCGCCTCCCAGAGTTGGCATCTGAACCACGCTTGTTTGCCTCTGTCTGATAAACCCAACTCAGGTGTTGGAATTCAGGCGACAGCGTTCCAGCCCCCAGGATCCTTTGCTCTTACCTGCCGGGAACCAAACTCCTCAAAGAAGAGTTTTGAACGGAGGCCCAAGAGCTTGCAGCACCGTTAGGACCTCATGCCGGCTGCAAAAACGGCGTGGGCCGCTTTCCTCCGGAAAATATACCATGGAGGCAACTGGGTCAGAATCAGGCCTTATCTGCCGCCGTGCAGAGAAGGGTGACAGGACGAATGCCCATGTGCAAGGGGCGTGTTCCTGTTTTTGTCTTGGGGGTACTCTACCGGGAAGATCTCGAGAGAACAAAACACACCTCCTGATTGTCTGGAATTCAGGATGTTTTTTCAGTGTACACACTGCCCATGCCTTATGGAATAATTATGGGGAAGCCATTGTAAATAACAAATCTTGAGTCTGGTTCATCCCCATGGCTTCCTTCCTTTTGCTTTCCTTCTCCCCCTGCTCCCCGCAGTCTGGTTGGGGGTGTGCCTGAGAACAGCTGCGGGGCGGGGAGAGACAAGGCGGCTGCTCCGCTTTTCAAGCTGATTTTTGCTCCCCGAGGCCCCCACTTACAAACCGGGCACTTTCAACCTGTTCTCTGGCAAAGATTCCAGACTGGAGCAAACCCCGGGCAAGGGGAAGGCAGCCTTTGATAGAGCATTAAATTGTGATGGAGAGGACCTTGCCGGAGGCCGTAGGAGAAAGGCAGAGGGGACTGGCGGTGGGTGGGTGGGGAGTTGAGAGGAAAAGAAGACAGGTACTGCCTGTGTGTGTGTGTGTGTGTGTGTGTGTCTCTGTGTGTGTGAAGGTGCCTCGTTCCATCAGCACATCTCCCTTTTGGAGGAGGAGGAGGAGGAGAAAGAGAGGAAGGAAGGAAGGTGACTCTTGAATCCCACTCTCAATTTCATCAGGACTCTACTGGGCAGCTCCTTCTCATACTGGGTCTGGAATGGGGTCGGTTCGTCTGGGTCTTGTGCATCCCTGAATCCTTCTGCTTTCCTGAACTTCCTCTTCAAACAGGAGCTTCAAATGCACTGGAAACGCCTCTCCGTCATCTCTGTGCCTCCCTTGAATACCACCCAGTCTTTCCCCCAAATTCCTGCCTTTCTCAGCCTTTACGTTTAAAAACAAACAAACAAACCAACGCCACAGCTTGTAAGGCTGAGCTTGGCCAACGTGGTCCTTCAGCAACTTGGGGCCGGCCCAACCGTTAGGCAGTGGGAGGCGGCTGCTTCAGGCAGCAGTTGCTTGGTTGAAGGCGTTGGATGGAACAGTGTTGTGTGTGGCACGAGGTTCTTTCTGCATCTCTTAAACTACCCTGCTGCCCTCAGGTGCAGAAGAGGATGCTTGGCAGGATGGAAGTAAGAGGCAATTCCCAGTCCAGTCGGATTCTGCACACAGAGGAGGGAGTGTGTGTGTGTGTGTGTGTGTGTGTGTGGTCTTGGCACTTGCCTCTGGCAGCAAAACGTCTTGGGCCAGCCTTGGCCCAGCCATTTGCTCTCTGGCCCTCAACCCATCAGCTCATGCAAGACATGCAAGCAGGATGTGATGGTCGGACGCAGTGCCTGTTTTTTCCTCACTTGGCAGTCTAATCTGTGGTGCTCTTCCTGCTGCGGAGAGGCATCCTTAAGAACATAAGAAGTGCCTGCTGGATCAGGCCAGTGAGTCCAGCATCCTGTTCTCACAGCGGCCAACCAGATGCCTCTGGGAAACCCTTCAAGCAGGATTCGAGTGCAAGAGCCCTCTTCCCTCCTGCAATGGGCATTCAGAAGCATTGCCGCCAGTGCGGTAGTCTCATAATCTGGTGAACCGGGTTCGCGTCCCCGCTCCTCCACATGCAGCTGCTGGGTGACCTTGGGCTAGTCACACTTCTCTGAAGTCTCTCAGCCCCACTCACCTCACAGAGTGTTTGTTGTGGGGGAGGAAGGAAAATGAGAAAGTTAGCTGCTTGAGACTACTTTGGGTTGTGATAAAGCAGGAAATCAAATCCAAACTTCTCCTCCTCCTCCTCCTCCTCTTCTTCTTCTTCTTCTTCAACAACAACCATGGAAGCAGAGCGCCCCTGTTGTGGCTAGTAGCCATTGGCAGCCCTCTCCAAGCCCCGGAAGAGGGGGACACGGTGCCAGGTGCTGTACAGAATTTAGCAGCGAGGCCAGAGGTGTGTTGCTAACAAGCCCCAGCATTTTAGAGGTCTTTGACCCTGCAGGAGGGGGCAGCAAATATATTTCCTTGCCTCCAGTCTGCTTTCCGTGTGTCCCCCCCTTACCCGACACCCCCTCTTTCTTCTTCCTCCGCCTTCCTCGCCTCTTTCAGTCAAATTGCCCTTTGCTGGTGCATCTTTAATGAGGAGCAGCTCCTTTAGAATGCACCTGACCCTGCCGATACCTCGGCATTATTATTTATTGATCCCTTTCTCCTGTCCGCCCCCCCCCAATTCATTACGATGTGGGAAACGTTAACCTGAAGTGCTGACCTTTAGTATTCAAATCAGGCAATGCAGCTCCCCGGCTGCCTGAATGCTAATGAGGTGCCGTTGGGTCGGCAGGCAGGGTGGCTCGGAGGTCACGGGAATGCGGCTGGGTGGGGGCCTACCTTTTTATTTTATTTTATTCCTGGGGAGAGGGTGGCGGCTAACAGAGAAGGCTGGGCTGTGTGCTCCTAGCTGCCTTTGTGGGGGGCGGGGGGCCTTTCGGGCAGCAGCTGAATACGATGTTTGCGCAGGGCAGGCCCCTTCTGCATACAGATGTGCCGGCACACCCAGATTCCCCCAAAATCTAGGGTGGAGCCACAAAACAGGGGACATCACACTGGGCAGGAAGGCTGCAGCTTTGATTGCTGAGTGCATTGAGGAATGCCTGGAGGCTGACTTCCCAACCCTGGATCCTTTGTTAAAGGTAGAAAGGCATCTGATTGGCATGCAGAAGGTCTAATCGCCAGTGATCAGGTAGTGGCAGGTGATGGGAGGAACCTCTTTTCTCTGAGAGCCCGGAAGAGCAGCTGCCAGTCAGACTGGACAGCTCTGGTCTAGACGGGCCATTGGTCTAATGTGGGAGGCAGCGACTTCACATTGCAACCCAGAGCAGTGAGCCTGCCGTTCTCTTTAAAAACATAAAATAAAGACAAATGAGATTCTGCAGCAAGAAAATTCTGGGCATGCATGAATGTGCATCCCCCCCCTTCTCATTATTGTTAATGAGTTTTTGCCCCTCCTGTTGTGCATAATTTATTTTTAGTGCATTGTATCGCCCTGTTTCTTCTGGTCCTGGGAAGAGGGCAAAGGAGTACCAGGAATGTATACCTCTTTCAATATAACACAAATAATTAAGCAGAGTGTTGGAGCCCCGTCCTGGCCCCTGAAAACCTCCTTCATCCACACCTCTGGATTCTGCTGAGCATTGCCATGAGGACTAGAAACTTGCCTTCTTTACAAAACAAAAAGCCAAAGCTGGGGTTCTCTGGCGGCTGAATCCTAAAGCCGTATTCAATGCTGAATTCCCGCGCTCCCCAGAACTGCAGTACTCCTACGAAAATCCAAGAGGATCCATTGCCCCGGGCGAGAGGGATTTGTGTAAACTTGCTGTGTTAACCTTCAGCATTTAAATCAGGGCAGTCCAACTTTTCATATCAAGTGGGCTGCAAGAATAAATCGGCACAGAACACTGCTTTGTTGCACAGGGGTGGGGAGCGAGGCCAAAATTGAGGGCACCTTCCCCTTGCCCCAGCTTTCCTGCTGCCTTCCCAAAGGCAGATAAGCTAGTAAGTGCCCCCCCCCCCCTTGGGAAGGATGCATGAAAATCTGGCAGGGTCCTGCTGGAGGAGACTCTTGAGAATCCCATGGTCTGCAAGAAGATCAAACCTATCCATTCTTAAAGAAATCAGCCCTGAGTGCTCACTAGAAGGACAGATCCTGAAGTTGAGGCTCCAGTACTTTGTCCACCTCATGAGAAGGGAAGACTCCCTAGAAAAGACCCTGATGTTGGGAAAGATGGAGGGCACAAGGAGAAGGGGACGACAGAGGATGAGATGGCTGGACAGGGTTCTCGAAGCGACTGGCAAAGCACTAACTATGTTTTGGGAAGGAGAAGGGAGGACCCTAGGACCCTGCCAGAGTCCTCACGCCTCCTTCCCAAAGCCCAGCCACATGCTTACCTGGCTGTGCAATGGCAGCACGAGGGCTGTCAAATGTTGGAAAGGGCCGCTGGAAAAAGCCTCAAGGGCCACACGTTGGACCACCCTGATGTCGATAAGTCTGGGTGAGGCGTACGAAGGGGGTCAGAATGCAGGAGGGCTGGGAATCCCGAAAGACCCAAGCCTGCTCCTGTTCCTGACGCAGCCAGGTGTTCTTTGTCTTCCAGGTGGAGCTGACGGGGAGCAGCATCTTTGATTACGTCCACCCTGGAGACCACCCTGAGGTCGCTGAGCAGCTGGGCCTGAAGCCTCCCTCGGAGACGTCTCACTCGACGCGCCAGAAAGCACCCGTTCTGGCCGCTGCCACCTCTTCTTCTGGGCTGACGGAGACCTCTGAATCTGGTATGCCTTCTGAGTAACCGGGCCAGGCTCTGCCTCCGAAGTTGGAGGCGGCAGTGCTTCCGAATCCCGAAAGAGGGGGAGAGAGGGCTCTTGTGCTCGGATCCTGCTCATAACGGGCTTCTGCTTGGCCACTGCGAGAGCAGGATGCTGGACCCGACAGGCGATCGGCCTGATCCAGCAGGTTTATTCTTACTTTCTTGTGTGCCCGTGCTTCAAGCACACCGGGTAATGGGCGCATTGCAAGCATGGAAGCTGTGTGTGGTTGCTCAGGTCATGGGGAACAGGGACTTGGCGCATGCTCAGAGGCGCCCTCTCGCCTCCAGGGCTAGAACAAAGCCATCTGTTTCAAGGGGGAGACCACCCATGGCTCCAAGGAACAGTGAGGGAATTTCATTTGACATTTCTAGCTCTCATCAGAGGTTTCTTGGTTGAGAGCCATGATGACTGAAGCCAGTTAATGTCCAATGTAGGCTAGCCTTTATAAATGAATTAAAACTTGGTCCCGAACCAGTCTACCCCCACCAGATTCTCTCTTTCTGTCAACTTTCGCAGCCCATCACCCACTCTACTCCTCCTCTTCCATAATACTGGCTGTATAGCATTTCACCTTCATTAGCTCAGCAATCTGTACAACACCCCAGCAAGGTAGACGACCCCTGCAGTCTTGACATTGCAGATTGGGCCGCTGAGGCTAAGAATATGCACATGACCGAGTGAATTTGTGGCCGTGGCAATGGTTAAACCTAGAATATTCCAGCTCAGGCTCCTGTGACCAAACGGCATTGCGTGCAGTTGTGTGAGTTTGCGGAATCGTGTATCAATCTGGCCTGCGAAGGCAGCCAGGAATCCTCTTTCAGAACACTATTTTCTCTTGCAGACAGAGGGGAAGAGACCTGGGTGCATAATTGGAGAACAATGACTCCCCCCTCTACTCCCTTCCCCCGCGGACGCCTCCAGCTCTAACCACTGGCCAGCATTTCCCTCCCCAGGGAGTTGGTGGGAAATAAATCTTTTGAAGAAAGGGGGAGGTGAATCCCAGATAGCCGACACAATTAATTTTTAAAGCTACGTGTCTGTTTACCTGGTACCAATTTATTTTTGACGGCAGACAGAAACGCAGGCACAGAATCTTCCCCCAGGCCTCTGCTCTTCCAAACAGTGGAGCTCACTCCTGTCCCCCGAAGCTGGAAGAGAATCCATGCAAGGGTCATAGCTCAGTGCTAGAGCATCTGTGATGTGTGCAGAAGGTTTTAGGTTTTAGGGCCGGGAGAGATTCCTGCCTGAAACCCTGGAGAGGTACTGCCGGTCAGTGTTAGACCAAGGGCTGCCAATTCCATGCCTTCCAAATGTGTTGGACTACAATTCCTAGCATCCCTGGCCATGGGTCATGCTGGCAGCGACTGATAGGAGTTGTAGTTCAAAACACCTGGAGAGTGCCAGGTTGGGGAAAGCCAGAGTAGACAACACCGACCTGGATGAACAATGACTCAGGCCCCATTCACGCTGTAAATTTAAAACGCTATGATTCAGCTCTAAGCAGACATGGCTTTCGCCAAAGAATCCTCGGAACTGTTGTCTGTTAAGGCTCCCCACCCCCCGGTTCCCCCTCTTAAGTGCTGCAGTTCCCAGATTGGCTTACAATCAATCCCTCCTCCCAGGGAACTCTGGGAATTGTAGCTCTGGGAGAGGAGCAGGGGGTCTCCTAACAGTTCTCAGTGCCCTGAACAAACTACAACTCCCAGGATTCTCTGGGGGAAGCCGTGAATGCTCAAAGGGGAATCGTAGAATCATAGAATTGTAGAGGGCAAAGTACTACACTTGGGCAAAAAAAATGAAAGGCACAAATAGAGGATGGGTGACACCTGGCTTGAGAGCAGTACATGTGAAAAGGATCTAGGAGTCTTGGTAGACCACAAACTTGACATGAGTCAACAGTGTGATGCAGCAGCTAAAAAAGCCAATGCAATTCTGGGCTGCATCAATAGGAGAATAGCGTCTAGATCAAGGGAGGTAATAGTACCACTATATTCTGCTCTGGTCAGACCTCACCTGGAATACTGTGTCCAGTTCTGGGCACCACGGTTCAAGGAGGATACTGACAAGCTGGAACGTGTCCAGAAGAGGGCAACCAAAATGGTCAAAGGCCTGGAAAAGATGCCTTATGAGGAACGGCTTAGGGAGCTGGGTATGTTTAGCCTGGAGAAGAGAAGGTTAAGGGGTGATATGATAGCCATGTTCAAATATATAAAAGGATGTCATATAGAGGAGGGTAAAAGGTTGTTTTCTGCTGCTCCAGAGAAGCGGACATGGGGCAATGGATTCAAACTACAAGAAAGAAGATTCCACCTAAACATTAGGAAGAACTTCCTGACAGTAAAAGCTGTTCGGCAGTGGGATTTGCTACCAAGGAATGTAGTGGAGTCTCCTTCTTTGGAGGTCTTTAAGCAGAGGTTTGACAGCCATCTGTCAGGAATGCTTTGATGGTGTTTCCTGCTTGGCAGGGGGTTGGACTGGATGGCCCTTGTGGTCTCTTCCAACTCTATGATTCTATGATTCTATGACCACTAGGATCCTCTAGCCCAAGGCAGGAATCTTTTGCCCAACATGGGGCTCGAACCCACAAGATTAAAGAGTCTCGCGCTCTACCAACTGAGCTATCGCAGTGTTTTAAAGGTATGGTACGGATGCTGCCTCGTACAAGGCACCGTTCTCTGTTTTTCCTGTGCTGCTTTGATCCTGTTTCGCCCTTGCTTGGCTGCAAGCTCCATTGGGCCGATGGGACGTTGCTGCCCAGGATCAGGCGCCGAGTCTCCAGTAGCTCTCCCTGCTGCTTCTCCGCAAGCTGACTTAGGGGGTCAGAGGCTGCCGCCGGGTGCCCAGTTTGCCCTCAGCCCCCACCCACTTGCACACCCGCGAAGGACACCGAGGGAGAGAGAGAGACAGGATCGAATCGGGATCTCGAGTCTCCTCCCTGCTCGTTCGGCATCCGCCTGCTCGGCTTTTATCCAGGGAACTTGTGAAAGATTTATACCGAGCTGGAAAGTAAAAGAGAATACGAGATCAGCGTTCTGCCCCTGAGTGTGTTCTCATAAGAATGTGGGGGGGGGGAGGGGGGAGAAACCTGCTGGATCAGATGAGGGGTCTGTCTCATCTTGCAGACTTGTTCTCAACATGGCCTGGCTAGCTAGATTTCCTCTAGGATAGCTTTCACCCCAACTCACCCACCCTCCAGCTGTTTTGGACTACAGATCCCATGTGGCTGTGTAACTCTGGGAGCTGCTGGGAATTGTCTGGATGGCAGCTGAAAGGGCTGATTCTTTTATAAACTCGAGAAGCAGGGATTCCCCATAGCCAAGAGAAGGAAAATGAAAGTGAGTGCTGGTTGCTCAGATAAAACATTTCTTCTAGACCTGATGCCTTATGTAGGGCATTGGAGCTGCAGAATGCTAAATTAAATATATACTTGGTCAGGGATACCCCCCAATTAAAAAGCTAAGCCAGGAGGCAGCACCTCGTTGTGTGGCAGGCAGTTCCGTAGGTTAAATTGTGCTTTGATGGGAGTTGTGGTCCAAAACAGGGTTGGTGAAGGCTGATCTGTGAGTCCTGATTGCAGTCTCCTGTGGGTGGTTGCTTGTTTCGTTACAGTTGGGTTAGGTTAGGGTTTCTTTGTTTATTTCACTGCATTTGTATCCTCCAAGGAGCTCAAGGTGGCATATATAATTCTCCCCCTCCTCATTTGATTGCCACAACAACCCTTGTGAGGTAGGCTGGGCGGAGAGGCGGTGACTAGCCCAAGGTCACCCGCTGAGTTTTCGTGGCTGAGTGGAGCTCTTTGCAATCCACCTTTGGATTCGATGGCCTTCAGTAGTTCCTTGTAATCTGATGTAGCTCTTGGCCACATCACTGCTCCTTCCGCAATCTCCAGAGCATTGTGGGAGTAGTTAAGTTAAGCTGGTCCCAACACAGATTCCTCACATTTTTTCATTGCCTGTATCCTTCCACGGAAACTCAGGTAGCCAATTAGGAATCCTATAAGGAAAAGGAGAGCTGCCCCAGTAAGTACGCAGCAGAGGTGTCGATTGTTGTTCCTTGGTTTTGTTGGTCGGGTATGAAGATGGTCAATCCCTCCATTTTCAATTCCTTCCTCATCTTCAGCAGACAGTTTCATTTCCACGTGACTGTTGTCTCCATCTGGCTGTCGAGACAGACTGAAGCCGGGTGTATGAGAGGGGCTCTCCTCCAAACATGTTAAATATTGCTTTCCTAGCATGATCAATAGCTGGTCACTCCTTCAGGTACTTAACTTTCCAAGGCAGGCCCTCTCACGCGGCCGTGCCACAGGCACGACCAGCTCAGTCTAAAAGGAGATTCTTCTTGGATGCCTCCATTCCCTTATTCGAATAGGATTCCTCGTAAGAAAAGGGAAAAGTTGACTCTCTGGCTTCGGCCTTCAACCAGTTACTGAGTCATATAAGGATCTCTTTCTTACCCAGTAACTGCCATGTTCGCTCAAGAGCCTTTGATGAGCTTTTGGGATGTTTGGATATATAAGATCCAGCTAAGTTCTGCTCAAAGTAGACCTGTGAAATTAATCTTAAGTTAGTCATGCCCATTAATTTCAGTGGGTCTGAGTATGACTGGCATCTGTTGCATAGCTGTCAACTTTTTCCTTTTTTTTAAAGGGAAATTCCCTTATTCCGAATAGGATTCCTCGCAAGAAAAGGGAAAAGTTGACAGCTATGATCTGATGCAACCTCTCATGTCTACCAGATCACCCCTGGCCATGTGTTTTTTGAGACACACAAACAATTACAAAAGCCTATAGTGAGGCAGGACCTCCCATTGCAGAAACCGTGCTGATTCTTCCTCAGCATGGCTTGTTCTTCCACGTGTTTAGAAACACTAGCTTAATAATGGTCCCTGCAAATTTACCTAGGAGAAAAAAATAAGGTGATGAGTCTGTAATAGCAAATGCCCACCTCATGCCTTAAAAAAATTATAAATGCTCAGATTACCTTCCAGTCCTCTGGGAAGAAGGAAACTGATTTTTAACGTTGAATATTTATGTAAAAGATCAGCAGTTCTGCATTTGAGTCCTTTAAGGACTCTTGGGTGAATGCCATCTGGCTCTGACTTCTTGTTAGTTTGTAATTTGTCAATTAGCTCTTAAAGTTCACCCTTTGTCACCTCTATTTGACATAGCTCTGCAAACGCTTCTCTTCACCCCCACCCCACCCCCCACATGAAAACAGTGGCCCAGATATGGACATCTTCCATGGGGAAGGCCAATGCACAACAACTCGCAAATACAATTTGCCAATCTTCTTCCAAACTCTCCATTCTATGGGAAGTCACCTAAAGGTCTTCTGCCTCCCTGGTTTCCTGTCCTAATGTGTCCAAGGATGGTGCTCATTTTTATTTTTTTTACATCTTTAGTCATTTCTACCACAAGCCCCTTCTTTGCTTGCCTTGCATTTCTTTTGCCAGAATCTTGGCAAAACCTCTGCTTCTTAAAAGGACGCCCGCTCACTGTTTACGGCGTCCTTGACACGGCCGTTTAACCACGCTGGCATCCTCCCAGACTTCTTCGTAGGGTTACTGTATATAGGTACTGTCACTGCAATCACTGTTACCAAGCTCTTTGGGGAAGGCTCACATCTTCTTTCATCTGCCTGATGTCCAGCTGTAACCAAAAACAAAATAACCGGAAGCCGTGACAAACAACAATGAAACATATGCAGAGTATATTCTGACAACAGTGTATATAGTGATAAAAATTATCAATTCAATTGCAATAGCCTGATGCATACATTTCAAGGTATATCAACACTGAAGTGCAAAAGTTCACTTCCTGACTGGAACATCCTGCTGGCAGGTGACTTTAATGCCAGGATAGGCAGCGACATCAATTCGTATGGCTCCAAAACCCAGTTTTTACCAGAGGCAGACTGGTTTATCCCTTGGAGCTCTGATGAAAAGGTCCTGAATAAGGCAGGTAATACATTACTGGAGATTGCCTTTAAGCATAATTTGTACAACCTGCATGGTACTTACATGGATAGGGCAGGAGGCTTCTTTTCTTTCATCGGCCCTCGTGGTGCAAGTGTGATTGACCATATCTTGGTCTCTCCAACCATTTTGGAGAGGGCACAGGGTCTCAGCACTTTTAACAGAACTGAGAGCGACCATCTTCCTATAGCAATCTCACTAACTCCCCTTGAATCAGGGGGATTACAACATCTACATTGTGCAGTCCCTCCTCAAGCACCGGCCCCACGCAGGCGTAAATGGAATAGCGAGCTGGAGCTTAAAATTAAACAACACCTGCACTCTCCAGACTATTGGTTCTGAGAGACCAGTGTCTTTTACCTAACTTTGATCCTTTTTCACTATATCAGTGGATCTCAGAGTCTCTTTTCCCATTACTTATAAACACCAGGCCTCCCAAACAATATAACAAATCGGGGGTTTGGTTTGACAAAGACTGCCGGAAGCTAAGATCCCTGCTCAGGAAACACAAAACAAGGTAAAACAGGACAGGACTCTGTCATCTATGGTAAATTTCCACAGATGGCGCTCTTACTATAAAAACACCTTAAAACTCAAGAAATCCCTTTATAGGAAGGAACAATGGGAGGCACTTGATAAGGCGATTAAATTGCGAGACGATAGAAATTTTGGGACATAATAGCACAGGGAGTCTCATCCAAAGGAAAAATTGTAAACAACAGTATTTCATCTGATGTGTGGTTTCAACACTTTTCCCAGCTATACGCACCCTCAAATACTGCTAATTCGAGTCCGTCCCTCCCATGAAGAATGATCATCTAGCTAGTTGGGATCCTGTTACGGAATCAGAGTGCCTACAGCTAATTAAAACATTAAAAATGGCAAAGCTCCTGGTGAGGATATGATCCCCCCTGAGGTATTTAACTCAAATGCCCAATGGTGGGCCATCTTTTTGGCCAATTTTTTTACGGCAATAAACAACACATGTAAAATTCCAGCAAACTGGAAACTAAGTGTGGTAGCCCCTATCTACAAGAAGGGAGATATTCAAGATCCAGCAAAACTACCGCCCTGTAAGCCTTCTGGACATCGCATACAAACTTTATACCCGGTACTTATTAAACAAGTTGGTAGACTGGGCGGACCACACTAACCTGTTCAACGAGGAACAGGCAGGATTTAGAAAGGGGCCACAATACGATAGGTCACTGTATGGTACTACAGACCCTGGTAGCTAAATATTCAAAAGCGTATAAGAGCAGACTCTTTGTGGCCTTTGTAGACTTGACATCTGCCTTTGACTCAATCTGTAGAGATAGACTATGGAAAAAACTATATGAAACAGATATTGACGGACGACTTTTAAAAATTCTCAGAGAGCTACACACAGATACTACAGTTAAAATCAGAACTGGGCCATCGGGAACTCTTACGGACCCACTGCCATTGGGGAAGGGGTCAAACAGGGATGCCTGCTAGCCCCATTTCTTTTTAACTTTTATATAAACGACATTGTCCAGTATATGGCAAAGTACAAGTCATCGGCTCCAGCCTCGAAGGTAAACGTCTGAATATACTGTTATATGCCGATGACATGGCTTTAATGGCACTCACCCGAAGAGGCTTACGCAGCATGTTGGAGGGGATCGCAGCCTACTGTTCCCATAACTCACTAAAGATAAACTATGACAAAACAAAATTGTGGTGTTCACTAGAGCTCGCCACACTTTTAGATGGTCTTTAGATGAACATGTGATGAACAGTGCCCTTTTTTTAAATATCTGGGTGTTACATTCCAGGCTACATCTAGTTGGCAAGCCCACTTTAAGGCTGTAACCCTCCTAACACGAAGAACAATTGGTGTCCTGCTTAGCTTCTTCTATACCCGGGGAGGACAATTGGTGATCCCGGCAATAAGAGCTTTTGTTGGGAAGCTATTCCCCAGATGTTATATGGGGTAGAGCTCTGGGGGTGGAACCAGAGGCTGTTGGAACGGCTTGAAATTTTGCAAAATTACTATCTCAAGAGGATCCTAGGCCTTCCTCAAGGAACTCCGGCAGCTTACTTGAGAGTAGAGGTAGGATTACCTTCTGTGTCTGCCAGGGCCCACTTGAGATTCTTACGTTTTTACATCAACCTTGCAAATACTCGAACACCTTACTGGCCAAACAAGCCTTTGTTTCTCTTCAAAAGAACACCACTTGGCGTCAAAATCTATCTGATATCCTGGTTAGATACACCCTACCGGAGTTTAATACACTCAAACTGTGGAGCCCGGACAAAGTTCGGGAATGGATCCTGGAGAGAGACGCCCTGTTAGACATCACAAAAATACAGAACCCAGGTCCTCCCACTGGTTTCCCCGACTGAAATCAGTTAAAACCCTGCGCCAATTACTTGGCGAATATCACCGATCCCACACTCCGGAGAGCTTTCACCATGGCCCGTTTTCAAACTATCCCTACGGCCTATCTGTCAGGCAGATATGCAAAAATCCCAGTAGAGCACCGTTTATGTCCTTGCCACATGAGAACCAAAGAGGACCTCACGCATTACTTGTTGTACTGTCCCATTTACTCGGCCTTCAGGGATGCGATCTTACAAACTATTCCCAAGTCATAGTCAACTCTGAGGACCAAGTAAGTTTCTGCTGGTGGACGCTGACCCACGGATTACCCACGTGGTAGCGGTTTTCATGGCGAGGGCTATGAAAACCAGGGGTGAGGTTCCTGAATGAGGCAGAGAAGGCCCTCCCATCGCTCTCCTAACTGTTGAATCCTTTTTCCTGTATGGGGGGTGTTGGGTTTCATTTTTTGCCTCTTTGTTTTTTTTTGTTTGGTCTGGATTTGTCCCCTTTGCTGCGGCAGCGCAGCACAGCTTTTAAAATCTTAAACCTATTTTAATAATTTTATTGTTTACTTTTTAATGGTGTTGTATGGTGTTTTGTGTAAAGGCATGGACCTCACAAACCTAATAAATGTTGTTGTTGTTGTTGTTGTTGACAACAGTGTATATAGTGATAAAAATTATCAATTCAATTGCAATAGCCTGATGCATACATTTCAAGGTATATCAACACTGAAGTGCAAAGTTCACTTAGGAATCTTACATATTCCCGGTGAGTATAAAGTTGATATTCATAGGTATACTGTTTCAAGAAAGTTCCTCAATTGTCCTCGTCTGTCCTGATGGGTTGCAAGCTGAAAGTCTTCCCGTTCACCGGTGAGACTCCAGTTTCTTCAAAGGAACAGCTCTATCAATAAAGACAAAAAACTTAAAACAATGGCTAAAAAACTCTCCAGCATTGCCTTCATCCTTCATGGTCGGCAAAAGCTGTATGTATGCATCAGGCTATTGCAATTGATAATTCTTATCACTATATACACTGTTGTCAGAATATACTCTACATATTTTTCATTGTTGTTTGTCACAGCTTCGGTTTATTTTGTTTTTGGTTTATGTTGTTTTCGGTTTATTTTGTGTTTTGGCAGATGACACCAAATTGGGACGGGTGGCTAATACCCCAGAGGACAGGATCACACTTCAGAATGGCCTTAACAGATTAGAGAACTGGGCCAAAGCAAACAAGATGAATTTTAACAGGGAGAAATGTAAAGTACTATACCTTGGGCAAAAAAAATGAAAGGCACAAATACAGGATGGGGGACACCTGGCTTGAGAGCAGTACATGTGAAAAGGATCTAGGAGTCTTGGTAGACCATCAACTTGACATGAGTCAACGGTGTGATGCAGCAGCTAAAAAAGCCAATGCAATTCTGGGCTGCATCAATAGGAGTATAGCGTCTAGATCAAGGGAAGTAATAGTACCACTGTATTCCGCTCTGGTCAGACCTCACCTGGAATACTGTGTCCAGTTCTGGGCACCACAGTTCAAGAAGGATACGGACAAGCTGGAACGGGTCCAGAGGAGGGCAACCAAAATGGTCCAAGGCCTGGAAACGATGCCTTATGAGGAATGGCTTAGGGAGCTGGGTATGTTTAGCCTGGAGAAGAGAAGGTTGAGGGGTGATATGATAGCCATGTTCAAATATATAAAAGGATGTCATCTAGAGGAGGGAGAAAGGTTGTTTTCTGCCGCTCCAGAGAAGCGGACACGAGGCAATGGATTCAAACTACAAGAAAGAAGATTCCACCTAAACATTAGGAAGAACTTCCTGACAGTAAGAGCTGTTGGACAGTGGAATTTGCTGCCAAGGAGTGTGGTGGAGTCTCCTTCTTTGGAGGTCTTTAAGCGGAGGCTTGACAGCCATCTGTCAGGAATGCTTTGATGGTGTTTCCTGCTTGGCAGGGGGTTGGACTGGATGGCTCTTGTGGTCTCTTCCAACTCTATGATTCTATGGTTATAATTTCCATGCTTGTCTGTTTGCTTTTGATGTCCAGCTATGGCCTTTCACTTCCTTCATGGCTGGCGTAATTTTGAAGCAGAATGAAGCCACACCTCTCAGGAGTGGGAGGAGATCCCTTGCTGAGGGGATGGCATAGTTTAACTCCCTCCCACAGAGGACTGGACAAATTCATGGCTACTAGCCTAGGTAGCTTGGCTGTGCCTCCATGGTTGTTTCTGAACACCAGTTGCTGGAAGCCACAGAAGACAGAGGGCTCTTGTGTTCGAATCCTGCTTGCCGGTTGGCCATTGTGAGGACAAGATGCTGGATTATGTGGGCCATTGGCCTGACCCAACAGGCTCTGCTTATGTTCTTGGGACAGCTCATATAGAAGGTGTCTCTGTGCCTTAGATCAAGCCAGCTCCCATCCTGCTGAGGGCGACGCTTTGGACCGCTCCTTTTTCATCCGTCTGAAATCCACGCTGACCAAGAGAGGGCTTCACGTGAAAACTTCCGGCTACAAGGTAAAATGACGCCCACTCTGGCTGTGGGTCTCCTTCCTCTTGAAGGTGTGGGGAGGCACTGTCGACAGCCTGTCTTGTGGGGGGGGGAGTGGAAGTGCAGAATTCCCCATGTGCATCTGAAAACAGCAGCAAAGAATCAAGTCGCTAGTCCTTAAGGCGTGACCTTGTATAGGCATTCTCAAAAGTAGTGTTCCTAGAAATCAGGCCTGGGGCTTTCATGTTTGCCTCCTGCCGCACAGCTAACAGGCGCAGAGTAATGTACGCAGAATAAAATCCTGCAGGATGCAAGGAGCGATGCAGATATGTGTCTGTTCTTTGTAGGTTGCAGAATTCTGCTTTTCTTGAGGCAGAATGTGGTTCGCCTTTGCACAAAACGTATAACTTTTTTCCCATTTGAAGGGGGGGAAAGTAGTTGAGCAGAATACATAAGCCGCCACTTAGAGCCAAAGTGGATGTGACTGGACCAGGATTTAAATGAAACAAAATTCCAGTGTCCCACGTTTTCCCACAGGGACCAGCCAGAAGCTCTCAAGCAGGGCATGAAGGCAGCAGCCCTTCCTTCCTTTCATCCCTAAGCACCTGGGATTCAGAGGTAGACTGCTTCTGAATCTGGAGGTTTCATGTTGCCATCACTGTTAGTCGCTGTTCGATAGACCTGTCCACGGTGGATGGGCTTACCATATTTTTCGCTCCATAAGATGCATTTTTTCCTCCTAAAAAGTAAGGGGAAATATCTGTGCGTCTTATGGAGCGAATGTTGGTCCCTGGATCTGAATTGGCCAGCGGCCAAAACCAGATCGTGCTTTTTATTTTACAAAGAGAAAAGGGGGTGTTGAAAGGACCCCGCTCAGCAGCTGATCAGCAAGAGATTGGGAGAGAGATAAGAGTCCCCAGCTCCCTTTCAGCCCTGCCCCCTTGCCCAGGCATCCATTGTTGAATATGCTGCAGAGGGAGGTTGTTTGTTTCCCCAGCAACATGTGACTGGCTGATTAGATTATCTGTCTGGAAACAGTAGAAACGGCTCCCTTTCCTTAAGATTTTTCAGAAATGTGAGTTGAACCCCATAAAAATGGGGCTTTTCCTCTTTGCTTTTCCCCCTTTGCAAAAAAGCTGCAAAACTTTTAGCTGATCCTCAAAAAAACAGGGCTTTTCCCTTTGCAAAAAAGCTGCAAAACTTTGAGCTGATCCTCAAAAAAACAGGGTTTTTCCCTTTGCAAAAAAAGCTGCAAAACGTTGAGCTGATCCTCAAAAAAACAGGGCTTTTAGAGGAGGAAAACCAGAAAAATATTTTTTTTTCTTGTTTCCTCCTCTAAAAACAAGGTGCGCCCTATGGTCCGGTGTGCCCTATGGAACGAAAAATACAGTAATCTGCTTTCAAAGCCACCCGAGTTGCTGGCCAGCACAGTGCCTTGTAGCACTGAGTTCCACAAGCAAAACTTTCACACTTTTGTGAAGAAGTGTTCTTTCGCATTCACTGAACCTAATGCTGAGATTCACTGAGCAATTCCATGCTCTAATATTACGGAAGGGGGACGACGACAAACCTTTCTCCATGCCCATTGTACGGTTACATCCAATAAAGTTCTGCTCAGAGAGTAGACTCACTAAAATGGGTCTGCTCATAACCCAAGCTAGTTATGTTCAATGGGTCTACTCCCGCTAATGTTGGATACAACCCATAATATTCATGACTTCCCATCCAAGTTGCCCCCCCCCACCTCCTAAACTGCAACACTTGATCCTTTCCTTTGCAAAATTCCCCTAATAGCTCCATGGAGGAGTCCCTCCTTTTCTGAAACCCATTCTGTCGTCCCAAGTGCAGGCCACCATCAAAAGGGGCAACTCCAAAAGAAGGCATCCCTTGGGGGGGGTGGCATTTTGGGGGTGGAATGTGGGCATGGGCCAGCAGCCTTCTGGTAAGATTAATGTTTTTAAGGGAGATGGGGATGCTTTGTTGTTTAATTAAGTGTACAGTGTGGTTTAAGAACAGCTTAGTTTATAAACAACTTGGATTAATAACGCCGCAAACCCGGAAGTAGGTGTTCTGGTTTGTGAACTTTGCCTTGGAAGCAGAACATGTTCCGTTTCCTGTTGAGTGAGTTCCATTTGTAAATTAAGTCCCCCGCTGCTATGGGAAAGCACGCCTTCCAATTAAGTTAGTAAACCAAGGTACCACTGTATTTTAATTAGTTTGTGTTCATTAGTATTAATTGATTTAAGTATTTTTATTAAGTGCTTTTTTATATTGTAATTTTATGTTGATTTTCCATATTTTATTCCAATTACCGGTATCCCAATTATTTCCAGATTAATACTTTGTTTAAATGACTTCCTGTGCGCCATTCTTGATTATGATGATAATAATAATGATAATATGATAATATAATAATAATAATAATAATAATAATAATAATAATGTATATTCTGGTGTATAAGACTACTTTTTAATTCAGGAAAATCTTCTCAAAAGTCGGGGGTCGTCTTATACACCAGGTGGAGAATCTGCGGTCGAGTATATTTCAAACTCTATATTTTAACTGGAAAAGTTGGGGGTCGTCTTATACACCCAGTCGTCTTATACACCAGAAAAT